>NC_056731.1:772060544-772113044 GCF_019279795.1 Protopterus annectens
TAAAGTCAACTACAAATCATATTGTAAACTTAATCCTATTTATATGTCTAATCTTAATTACAACATTATATAATGGCCATTTCAGAATCATGGTTCAAAATTGAGTAGTATTCCTCCTAATGTATTTTTGATAATCACATTCAGAATGTGGTTGCCATCAGGCCAGGCCCCAGAACAAGAAGTGGAATGTCAATAATAATAGCAATGAAGTATACTATTAATCCTACTGCTGCCACTAAATCAGGCACCATGGATGAGAAAAGCTCAAACTGGGTCCTATGTCATATCACCTTAGGGGTATATATCTTAATAAGGATAAAGATTAGGTTGTGCCATTGGGAGCTAACTCATAACAGAATTAAAAAAAAGATACACCTGAGGCCTTAAAACATGCTTTCAGAGACAGTCTTATTAAGGTAGCCCATTACACCTGCTACTATGAAATGGCTAGCACCAGATAGTAATTCAAGCAATCAGTGCTGGAAATGCTAATGTCTTTGCACTTGAATTCTTATGTGTTGCTCTTAACACTTAAATATTATCTGATATTCCCCAGGTGTATATATGTATAGACAGACAGATGGATAAATAGATATACAGACATATATGCATAGATAGATCGAGACACACACACACACACACACACACACACACACACACACACACACACACACACACACACACATATATATATATATATATATATATATATATGGGTCTACTACCGGAGATCGAAATTACACTATTTCGATATCTGGTAGTACATGTCCCCTAATGCGAAAGTGCACTTGACCAAAAGTGCACTTTTGCGAACACCACTAGAAAGAATGGGTAATGTCCTCCACTGTGGTGTGGTAGTCACGGACCTTAGGGTTAGGGCTTGGGTTAAGTATAGTGGATAGCCCTACTACCTATCCACTATCCTTAACCCAAGCACTAAGCCTAAGGTCCGTGACTACCACACCACAGTGAAGGACATAGGTCCATGACTACTGCACCATGGAGGACATACAATTTCCTCCACTGTGGTGTGGTAGTCATGGACCTTAGGGTTTGGGCTTGGGTTAAGAATAGTGGATAGACCTACTAGCTATCCACTTTCCTTACCCTAAGCCCTAACCCTAAGGTCCATAACCATTCGCTCAAGTGATGCTCGTGAAAGTGCACTTTCGGTGAAGTGCACTTTCCCGTTAGTGGGCATCTACTACTGAATTTTGAAATAGTGTAATTTTGATCTCCGGTAGTAGACCCATATATGTATATATACATATATATTTATATATATATATATATATATATATATATATATATATATATATATATATATATATATATATATATATATATATATAAATAAATAAAAAAAAAATATATATATATATATATATATATATATATATATATATATATATAAATAAATAAATATATATATATATATATATATATATACACACACACACACACACACACACACACACACACACACACACACACACACACACACACGTTTATAACCCATGTTTTTTTCATTGTATTTGTCTGTACGTGTTAACTTTTGTTATTGTCAGTGTACTGGTACTGAGACTTTTGTATGTTACTTGCTTTTTCCCAATGACACATCTCTTTCCATGCTTATTCTGCATTTTTTATTTTATGTATACTGCTGTTCACTGAGCCTGGGGCATGGATGAATAGAGTCAATGAAACAACCCACCTACCCAGTGAATGAATAGTGAATAATTATAAATGAGCATAGCCATAGTATTTCTGATTCCTATATTAAGGAAAAACTAAACTGTCAGGAATATTTCTGGGCCTATTAAAGTATCATCTTATCTATAAAACATCCTGCTTTAATCATAAATCTGCACGATATTACTAACACTTAACTTCTCCTTGAATGCAATATCCCTAAACCTTTACTTTCTTTTATTGATATGACATTTGTTAACTATAAAGATAAGCTGGTCCAAAGGCCATTTTCAGTCACAGCCTGGTCTAAGCAGCCACAGAATCACATATATGGAAAATATACAGATATGAAATATAATACATAATTGCTTTGAAACATGTTACATATCTGTATGGTAATCACAGTCAAATATGAGAAGTAGAAGTATTTACAGGTAACTGATGTCAACATCATATGTTGCACTTATCCTCAACTACTGTAATAGTAATGTATTTAAGTGTAAGTCTAAATTAAGGGTGGAAATACATGGTATAGTTTGACGAAAAGTACCACTGTTATGAGCTAGAGTGCCACCAGTGTTACTGATAATTTTTCTGAGCATTCATTGATTTGGAAAGCTTAATTGAAAACACGGATAGACAGATATAGCAGGAATTTCATTATGTTGTGGGAATCATATACAGGTTCTTTTTGTGATGGCAGTAGGGCTATCATATATGACTACTTTGTGTGATGATAGTAGGGGTATTATATACAGGTTCTTTTTGTGGCATCCCCAAGATGGGCCAGTAATCAAGAAGTCTGAATCCTCACCACTGAAAAGGGATTTGACTTGGAATGCAAATAGAGACACTTGGTATTTCCAGATATAGACCTCTCTGCATCAAGCACAATTTCCCTTAGGAGCACCTAGGGAACACACTCATTCTGGGGTCTGGTTCCTCTCTATATCCAGAACCTCAATAAGACTCTCAACTGGCACAGCTCAAAGTTCAGTCCTTAGCTGGGGTTCTAAGCTAAGTCCTCCCATACCCTCTCTGTGAAACCAGTATTTTGTGTTCCTGCTCCAAGCAACTGACACAATCTTTGAGATTTGATTAGCACACACACACACACACACACACACACACACACACACACACACACACACACACACACACACACACACACTCACACACACACACCTGGAAAAGTCTGGCACAGAGTCACCTGCTGTGCACCCTTCTGCCCAGGCTATAAGTTAGCTACCACACTCACCAGAATGCCTGCCAGCTACTTTAAAGCTCTTACAAGGGTACCCAATTATGCTAGGTGAAAATAATAGTAATACAAATGGTAATGCTGAGAGAACAGCAAGGCTTTCAGGAGTGGCCAGAGTTATCACCAAGTAAATATGTGCAAATACTCTCAAAACCTAAGTATTTTTCTAAAACGACCAGCCACAATGAGAAGTTTAAATATATTTAGCAATAAATAGTAAAACAAAATGAAAATACTAAATATCTATTTACAGTAAACACCAGAGTCTTAGTCACAGGAAATATTAAAAATAAGGCCAATGGAAAGTTTCACACAGTTATAGAAAAACAGTATTTAGCTAGTCCCACTATCTATTCCTGACTGTCTAAAATAATTACTGTTCTTATGTACTGAATTGAGCAAGACAAGATGGGTGAGTGGTCCTTGTTGTCAGGTCCAAGACAAAATACAGAATGCTGCAGAGACTTCAGTCTTCTGTAATATTAAAAACATTATTTATGTACAGAATGACATCAGATACATCTGGTCATTTGACTCTGTTTTCCATGCTATCACCAACACTAGAAGCTGCAAGGTTTTAGCACCTACATGCCAATAATGTACACACAAGGGGATTGCTCAGATGTGGTGTAGCTGCTGGAAGACATAAAACCATAAAACCATTCCAATCTGCCTGCAGGATCTACAACATATTCTCTAGCACAGACATTGTGTCTTTGGCTTACATACATCTCATCACCTGATTCTGTTGTGATGGTAGTAGGCATATAATATATAGGTTCTTTTTATGATGGTAGTAGGGGTATCATATACAAGTTATTTTTGTGATGGTAGGGGTGTCATATTTGGGTTCTTTTTTGATGGTAGTAGGGTTATCAAATAAGGTTTTTTTATGATGGTAGTAGGGTATCATGTACAGGTTCTTTTTGTGATGGTAGCAGGAGTATCATATATGGGTTCTTTTTGTGATGGTAGTAGGGGTATCATACATGAATTATTTTTATAATGGTAGGATGGGTAGGGATGACAAAAGAAGTTGACACCTGGAGATAATGATGGTGGAACTAGGGAAAGGGAATGGTTTCGGCCTCTAATACTAGGGGGAAATGGTTTTCTTTCCCTGACATGGTAATGGAGACTTAAGGTGACAAGGTAAGTTTTCTGAGGGAATGCTATGATTTAAAAACAGTAAGAAAATAAAGAAGTTAAGCATATATTCAGACAAGCATGGATCAAAATAAATTGATTATGCAAACAGTTATTGTTAAAATGGAATGGAGTTGTAGCTCTGCTCATGCCTGATATTAAAGTACAATTTATTTATAATGAATTATGACACAAAACAGTCTTGTCTACTTTCTCAGCTAAAATACTGTGAACGATTATGAGTATGGGCTATCCATAGCTGAGGCCATCAGCTAGTTTAATACCGGGCAATTTTAAATTGAAACAGCTACCATCTCCCAACATACTCTTTATTATTGTTGACTGCATTTGATAGCAGTTATTTCCAGTCAAAGGAAGAATCTCTTGTGGAGTGATCCAGGGCAACACACATCAATTAAAACATTGCAGAATAATAAAAAAAAAAAAAAAAAAACAAAAAAAAAACAAATACAAGTAAAATCAAATAATGTAAATTCATCTAGCTTATCATTTTCCTGTTGCTTTTGTTTTTTAATAAGGCATGACAACTTTGTTTCTGAAACATATTTTCTTCAATGTATAATAATATGATTACAAAGAGATTCAGAAATGTACAGGAAACCAGGCTGGGGAAAATGTGTATATATCAAAATATCAGTATCATTAGGTTATGTAGGCTGTACAAAATGACAGATTTGTGTTTTATGCTATGGTCTTAGGTGAAAGAAGAAAAAAGAATATAGGATTAAGTTTAAGCAGTGAGAAATTTAAGAGTTTAGGAGACAGAGCAAGATTAAGCAAGGTACATTTTAAAGAAAAACAAATAACTATGTAAATTGTTTTCTTGAAAGGGAAACCGTTTTAAATGAATATAAGTTAATACTTAACATGATGAAATAAATGTCTTGTTTGCAGTAGGTTTTCAGCATACGTTCATAGGTATATTGTTGGCTAATGGCCACCAGGGCCTTTATAAGCCTAGCCATACAATCCAATACAATTGCATCCTCTGGTAACGTGTGCCTTAATTGGGGGAGGTATGTTTGTTAAGAGGGGTATGTTAGTAGTCTGCTAAAAAGTTATGAGGGGGGGGATATGTTAGTTAGGGAATGTTTATTGTTGGCCTTGGAGTATAAGAGATATGGAGGCTAGCCCATGGATGAAATTATGATTACTCATCCAATGTTAGTTGGGTAATTTTTACTGTTGGCCCCTATCTATTAGAGACATAGGGGTCAGCCACAGGATGAATTTACAATTTTCCATCCAATGGTCAATAGCCTATTCCAGAGTATTGGGATTCTTTGAGTCACATATCTGTCTCACTAGCATATTCTGTTTATGCCAAAAGCAAAGTTCATATCCATGGATCTAGTGTTTCTAGTACTGCTCATTTTGTGGATGAGCAGAAGCTCTATCAGGGCTGGTTCTAAGGATACTTTATATGTCAACACAGATCACCTCTCAACAACCTGTAGGAGACTGAGTATAGCGACAGTGCTCTAAGGCAATCTGTATACGACTGTATGTTAATACCATGGATTATCTTGGTGAGGAACCTCTATGGGCATTCCAGCTGTTGCATATACTTAGTCAGGTAAATGCCAAAGGAGGTATTGTACTCAATGATAGGTTCATAGGTTCATAGGTTCATAGGTAGGTACTAGGCTATCTGCCTGAAGGCATTTATAAGCCTAGCCAGAATGTGTTGGCTTTCGCCACCCCCTTAGATTAGTTCCCTGTGCCTCTGTCCAGCAGAGTCACTGAAGCTATCCCTGGGGTAAACTTTCTGTTTCCCATCCACTCGTCAAGGTTTCTTTTGAAGGGTATTAGCGAGGAGCTCTGCCTAATGTAGATTGGAATCTTGTTCCAAAGCATGGGAAGTCTCTGTGACAGGAATCTATCCTATTTGTTGTTGTGGTGAGGTTTAGATCCCTAGAGCATGTGGCTTGAGGGGATAAGCTTTTCTTTAGGTGGAGCATGTCCATCATTTCTGGGTTGGACATGGCCTTGTATGTCAGGCAGAGATCACCTCTGAGTAGGCGGTATACAACCGAGTACAGCTGGAGTTTTTTTTCAGTCAAGCTGCATAGGGCATCTGTTTGAGGCAAGTGATCCTCTTGATGAGGTACTTCTGTGGTCTTTCCATCTGTTGCAGGTGTATTGTAAGATACATCCCAAATGGGGTGTTGTACTCTATGATGGGTCTGATGAGCGATGAGTAAAGTCGCACAATGACCTCTTTTGATCTGGATGCAAACCCTTTTGTGATATGGTGTGCCACTTAGAAGGATTTTCTAACCACTTTGGCAATTTGATTATTAAAGGAGAGTTTACTATCTACTTGGGTCCCCAGATTCCTTATTACGTCTTCCATTTTTAGGGCACTACCACATATGTGGTAGTTTGTGGGTACTTTGTTTTTTCCAAAGGGGATGAATATGCACTTTTTGGCATTTAGCTTAAGGCCATGATTTTGACACCAGGTGCCCATATCAGTGAGACCCTTTTGGAGGATGTCTGTGTCAGCCAGAGAGTCAATTATAGCCCCTAGTTTGCAGTCATCTGTGAACTTGGTCAGTCATAGTCCTCCTGTACTTGCCTGTACCTCTGAGAAGTGTATGCCAAACAGGAGGGGTCCTAGGATTGAGCCCTGGGGAAAGCCACTTGTAACTGGTTTAGAGTCAGACCTAGCTCCCACAACTCTTACCATGTGGGTTCTGTCCGTGAGCCAGTTGGCAACCCATCTTATGACATAGAGGTTGATATTCAGTCTGGTGAGCTTGTCTATAATACCAGAATGGGGAATGGTGTCAAAGGCCTTTGCGAGGTCTAGGTAGGCTGTGTGTACCACCTTTCCCTTGTCTATAGCCTTCATAACTGTCTCAAAGAAGTCCACCAGGTTTAGGAGGCATGATCTGCCCTTAACAATGCCGAACTGGGTAGGGTCCAGTGTTTGGAGGTTCCCAATCTCTCTGTTAATGAGTTCCATGATGATGCACTCCATAGCCTTGCAGACCAAGCTAGTCAGGCTTATAGGACGATAGTTCCCGGGGTCTGTTGTGGCTCCACCTTTGTGGAGCGGAATAACCGTTGCTGTGCGCCACTCTATGGATACGTAACCTGTGGAGAGGCTGAGTTTGAATAGTGTTTTTAGGTGAGGGGTTAGTTCATCTTTGAGCTTGTGTAGGACGTAGCCTGGGACACCATCCGGTCCCATTGATGCGGTGTTTTTGGCTTTGGAGAGGGCTGTTTTAACCTGTCTATGATTTCAGGAGCTCTACATTCTTCTGGTATGGTTATGGGCCGTTTTGGGGGTGAGAGGGTGGTGATGTTTGCGCCGAACCTGTCTGCCAGGATGTTGGTAATATCAGTTGGTTCAGTGTATTTTGTACCATTCTGCACTAACTCCGAGCAGATCTGAGTATTGCCACTTAGATTCTTGACATAGCTAAAGAATGCCTTGTGGTTAGCTTTGGAGTCCTTGGCAGTTTTTCTTTCAAAACTCCCCTTGGATGATTTTATGAGGGATCATAGTTTCTTGCTGATGCTGATCAGGGATGTCTTCCCTTCTTGGGATTTTACTCTTTTCTGTACTAGTTTCCTCCTTCTATTGTACGGCTTGTTTATGGCAGGAGTCCACCAGACTGGTTTCCTTATCTTGGAGGAGTGAGTCTTGGTTTTGCTTGGGATAGCACGATCCATGCATTCTTGTAGGTGCCCGTAGAATGCATTAGTAAAGGATTTTGCAGCTTGGACAATGTTAGCCTTTAGCATGGGGGCTTTGAAACTTTCCACCTCTGTCTTAAGTAACGTGAAGTTTGCTTTTGAAAAGTTTTTCACAGTGGTTTCCTTGTCCGGGGGTGGGGGCAGAATGTGGATGTCCAAAGTGATTTGTTTATGGTCCGATCTAACCAGTGAGGGGTTGACCTCCAGTGTGGAGCACCAGTTGCCCATGTTGGTGATGACCTGGTCCAATATGTTGTCACCTCTGGTGGGAGTGTTGATCAGTTGATACAGGGTGTTTGAGTTTATAAATTCTAGGAAATGTTGGGCAAGGGAGTTAGTACTTGAGTAGTTCTCCCAATTAATGTTTTGGTAATTGAAATCACCCACTATTAGGGTGTTTGGTAGGACCTTTATATTTCCCAGTATTTCCAGAAATGCGGAATGGGGGTCCTGGAACATGGTGGGTGATCTATAGCAAGCTACAATTTGAACTGCAGTTTTGCCCATTATTAGTTGCACGTGGATGATCTCTGAAGCATCGTGCAGTGCCACTAACCTGGAGGTGTGGGTATCCTTGATGAATATGGATATGCCCCTGCCTTTTGTATTTCGGTCTGGGTTCTGTGGTCAAAATGTATGGTAGGAGTTGTAGCCTGGTAGTGCTGGGGTGCTCTCTGGAGCCTTAAACCAGGTTTCTGTTACTGCACATATATCAATTTTCTCCATACCGAGGAGTGCTTCGAGTGCGTGCATTTTGAGGTTTAGACTTCTGGCATTGGGTAGCATTACCCTCAGTTTTTTGTTACTTGTGCTATTTATGGCAGTGGGTTTGTTTTTTGAGCCTTGCCTAAAAATGGCACTATGGGGGTGGCAAGAATAATAATAGTAATAATAGGTCTGATAAGGGATGAGTATAGTGGTACTATTACTTCCTTGGACCTGGATGTCATACCCTTAACTATAAGTTGGGGAACATAAAATGATTTTCTTACTACCTTGACTATGTGTTGGACAAAGGCCAGATTTACTATCTGCATATGTTCCCAGATCTCCAACTACCATCTCAGCTCTTAGGGGTATTTTAAAAATGGAGTAACTTGCCTTGGTATACTTTTTCCAAGAAAGCACTATAATGCACTTCTTTACATTGAGTTTTAATCCATAGCTTTGGCATTAGTCATGTATTTGTATTAGACCCTCTTGCAGGATGTTAGTGTCATGGGGTAATTTATGATAACTCCCAATGTGCAGTCATCTGGTACTGTGGACAAACCCACTGAAGGAGGCATACATCCCTAAACAACTTGCTAGATTGCCAGCTGACTCATAGATAGGACCCAAGATGTCAGGATTGGTGAGACCACCTCCACCAATCAGCAGGTCACAAGTAGAGTACCAGAGGGCTCCATGCTGGGACCATTGCCGTTTGGAATTTACTTATGGGAGGTCAAGGCTAATGTCAATGGCCTCTGGTTCACCAAGTTCATGTTACTGTATGTTTCCAGTCTATAGAGGGGTAGTTAAAGTGCCCCATTAATAGTGTGCTTGGTTGGATGGAAGGTGTCTCCAATAGGTCTAGATTAGAGTTGTGGGATTCTTGAGACATAGATGGTGATCTATAGCTTGCTAGGATATGGTACGAGACTCTATTTAAGGTGTTTTGCATGTGGATGAACTCCAGGGTATCATGCTGTTTAAACAATCTTGTGGTATACTTGTTATTAATGTAGATTCTTACCTTTAGTTCCTGTCTGTGCAGCTGGTGGGCTAAAAGAGTGGAAGGCACTGTAGCCTTGCATTGCAAGAGTATTTTCTGTCACTTTAAGCCATGTCTTGGTAACAACACAGATGTCTATTTTTTCCAGAGTGAGGAGACCTTTTAGAGTGTGGAATTTTTTTTTAAGGTTCCTAACATTCAGTATTAACACCTTCAAGTTTCTTTGGGTTTCATTTGCTACATCATTCAGTTTGTCACTTTGGCATTGTTTAAAAAAGGCTCTAAAGACTGGATAACCAAAATCAGGAAACCCAAGGGGGACAGGTGCCGGTTATCTTTGGATAAGCAACATGGTCTATTGACCATGTCCTCCCAAGCTGATAGATATTGAATCCCCCAGGACTCACATCAGAATCTAAACCAATTGGTAAAGTCAATATTTTTTGTTCATACTGTGGCATCATCCTTTGATGAAGGTAAAATGCTGCTCATTGTAAGGTGCATACCTGTCAAAGACACATATTTAGAAAGGTTCATAATGTCTTTTTCATATAATCCAGAGAGGTATGCCTCAGGTAATTTATGTCCACTTGGACTATGATAGAATCATACTGGTACCTGTGGTACAATAACTTGAGTGGACATGTAACTTGGCAGATCCTGGCTCCAGATAAGCAACTGACCATAATCCTCTTCTTGTCTAATCTGGTAAGTGAGGCATCTGTGTGTCATAGAATGGATTCCCCTTTGAAAAGAGTCTTGGGTAAATTGTTTGCTTGCCTTATGGGCTTTGTTTTGGGGGGTCCATTGGGTGTAGGCTTATGTGTGGTGTTTGGTGCTGCTTTTGGTGTATGCTTTAGACATTGATGAGGATAGGCATTGTTGTTTGCAGGCTTAGGAGGTCTTTGAAGTTTGGAGAGATTGATTTTCTTTTTAATGCTTCAGCAAGAGATGGCCTATGTGTGTGGATACTATGTGTGATGGATGTAGTGTGTGAGTTCTTGACAACTTATTTGTATGTGAGATTTTTGCGTCCAATGAAATTGTATATGTACATCTCTCATATTCCATGTTGGTTTCTTTAAAGATTAAAAAGTTGTTATTGAACATGAGACAATTGCTACATTGTCTCAAGATCCCCATATTGACCAAGCTGGCAACAGAGATATTTAGAAACTGCATGCCCATTTCGTCTGGTCCTGTATTTGGGTGGATGTTAGGGTTTGAGAACTGGGTGTTACAGAGATCTTCTGGGATAGTCTCTAGGGTTAGGGACTAGAGTAGAATAGTGTAGGATATGGCATTAGTACTATCAGACACACAAGCTAGATGCTCTGAACTTGAATTTTTGCAATGCAGGTTACAGTCCTAAAGCTAGTTTTATTAGTTAATTTCTGTGTTTTCCAACTCAGATAGACCAGGCCACCACCTACTGCTACTAGATGAAATATTACAGTTCTCTTAATGGAAAAGTACAAACAAGATTGCTTGAGAGCTTATGCTGCCACAAAACAATTTTAACAAACTAGCTAGACAAGGTGATTTCAAATCAGTCAGGCCAAAAGGAAGACATTTGAGCAATTGCATTAATTTCAGCCTTAAATACAGATAAATGCATGAATAAAACAAGAAATCAATAGCTGATCACTAAAATTAGCTTCTGAAACTGCAGTTTTTAACTACAAGTACTTAGCTTGCTCCTGGGTGGCACATAATGCAAGGAAATCACTTCAGAGGCTTAGGCAAGGACATAAATTGTTGCTGAGCTCTGTGGGAATCATACAAAAGCCTGTCAAACATGTCAAATTTATACAGGCACTTAAAACAAAGGAAACCACGTAGAATCCCTTTAGCAGGGCCAACATTGCAGTAATACAATTAAGTATAAACAAAAATACAAAGTAGCAACTTACACAGTAACACTGTCAGTAAAGCTTCTGAAAAGTGCAGTTCTCAGCAATCAGCAAACAGTACAGTATCAGGAGGTTTTTGAAAAGCATGTGATATAAGATAACGTTTGTTTAATAAGGTGTGCTTTGTTACATGTAGGAAACTATTCGGGTAGTCCATGTACATTAGCTACTGAAATAATGGTTATGTTATTTTCAGTAAGCAGGGGGTGGGTCACATCTGAACTCCATGAAAGAAGAACACTGAGTATTAGAAATATGTCATCTAGCGCTGACTATGCCTCATGAATTTGTTACTCATTTTGTAAAAAGTACATGTTAATAAAGAATCCCTGTTCAGTAAGGTATTGTGAAATAAAGATGCACGTGCATTGCGAGATAAGAGAAACAAAATATGGAAATGTTAGAAAAATACATTGGGCATGAATTTTCAGAAATATTTAATGCTGGAAGTAATGGCAGGTAGTGTAAGTGAAAACACAGAAGAGACTGGTATAAGAATATTATGCAACAGTTTCATTCACCAGTGTAGGAACTATTAAGTCCAAGAATAAAATATGTGGTTGAACAGAGAAGAAATAACAGGGAGAAGAAATTTGCACTATGTGATTTTATATTCATGTCACAAAAGAATGTCGATAAAGGCAGAAATTTAATATAAAAATATAGTTGAAAGAAAATGTATGATGAAGGGATGTGAGACAGAAGAAGCGTTCAAATATGTTTCAATAATGCACAATATAATTTCTGATTCTTGGAGATAATGCAGTCAAAATGCTGAATTATCAAGAAACAGAATATATAAATTCAGATATGATTGGTTATATGTGTTATGCAAATGTGGGACAGGAAAAGGTGAAGTGGTTTGATAAAATATTAATCTTTCTAAAGTTGGAATAGATGATCCCCTGGATTCAATAAACTAATTTTTACTGTGTAGGAACAGTGTAGCCACTCCTGCACAGAATATGGCCACTGAGCGATCCAGTAAACTAGTGTTTTGATGTGCATGAGCCTGCCTACACTGTTCCTGCACGGAAACCAGAGTAGAATGCTAATTACCACATTTGCTAGTGAAAACTATGCAAATGAGGTGAATTACCAATTCAGCAAGCAGGCAGGTGTCCGTGCAAGTGCAGTGTTAGTTGCAGAAAAGCATTCAGCTACTAGATGAATACATTTCTGCAAACAACAAAACAAAGGCATGACAGCTACAAAAAAAACATGTATTATACTCTTTAGGCATGCCAATGGCCAAATATATGGCCATTGGCATGGAAAAGTGCTTCATTTTTATAAAAATCAAAGTTATTATTTTTTTTTTTGGTCACCGATCCCTGCCGTTTAAGCATAGGGCAGCGGTACATAAACGGGATCGTGCCGAAAATAAAAAAAATGTGAAAACTCAATTTTAAGGGAAATCTGCATTTTGCTATTATAGCCTATGGCATGCAGAATCAAAACAATACCAGGGAACAGCGGTTGTCAAGTGGAAAGGCTCTGAGGTAGTGCAGTAACTATTGACTAAGGCAGTGGGGTATGCAAATGAGAGGAAATTTTCTGAATCACAAAAATCTTCTAAGTGCCAAACTGTACCCAACTGTGTCGGTGCTATAGCACAATTGTGTAACTAGGAGGAGCAACAGACATGAAAAGGGTGTTTGTCAGGCAAGGTGTAAGCACACTGGAGCCCTATGGCACCCAGATAAGCTTAGTTAAGCACAGCTAAGCAAGTGGGTGTGGCTGAGGCTGTATTGCCTTATTCCATGAAATGAAGAGTGCGTTCACATCTAGGGAGGGCCATTTATTCACGTTTACATTAGCTTAATGGGTTTGCATGGCACACACCTGGTGTAACACAAAAAAAAAAAAAACAGAAATAGCAGGGCTGTTTACATTTGGCAATCGGGTTTGCATGGCATGCTTCAGGGCTTAAAAGGGGAGGATATGGGAATGGAAAAAAAATAAAAAAAGGAAAATAGAATAAAAGTAATCAATTAATAGCAGAGCTTTTGCCGGCTAACATCTACCTGAAATCAGCTGGATGTATAAGTGAATTTAATTGCACTTTTATCTGCTCTTTTGCATATAGTACTGTATTTAATTTATTTATTTGTGTTTTTCACTGAATATTAACTCAACTGAAGTTGTTGCTGTCTCTCTACAGATTACTTTTTAGAATTTCTGAGTAGCCCTTGATAGCAGTGGGGGGTAGTTTCAGCTCATCACTGACATTCTGTCTTGCCTTATATAAGTGGTACATTTTGAGTTATCTCTGCTTAATATCAGAGCTTTGGCTGGCTAACATCTACCTGAAATCAGCTGGACGTATAAGTGAATTTAAGTACACTTTTATCTGCTCTTTTGCATATAGGTGTTGTTGTTTGTCTTTCGGCTTTTTCCCGGTAAGGGGTCACCACAGAGGAACTCCGGTCCGCTAATGATTGGCAGTAGATTTTTTACGAAACGCTGAGGTGCCAGCTCGACGCCCAACCTTCAACGAAGGCACGCCCATTTACACACGCATGTCTTTCGAATGCTATCCAACCGCGGGGAGGACATGCAGACTCCACACAGAAGGCACTGCCAAGCCCAGCCGAGAATCGAACAGGAAAACCTCTTTCTGTGAGGTAACAATGCTACCGCCGTACCACCACGCCATTCTCTCTTTTGCATATAGTACTATATTTAATTTATTTATTTGTGTTTTTCACTGAATATTAACTCAACTGAAGTTGTGGCTGTCTCTTTACAGTTAGTTCCCCACCAACCCTCACTGCTCTTGTTTTGTTGTTAATGTTGGTAGCTTTGAAATTGCCCACCCCTCTTGTAGACTTGTATTTGGATACTCGTTCTGGGCCCATCTCATTTGCTCACTCAACTGAGTGCAGTGAGATCATATTTTGTTTTCAGACACTCCTACTGTGTACAAAGAGAACATCTGGGAAGGACAACCCCTGTAGCCTCTAAATCCTGCTCTGTTCCCTCCCTCAAAAAAAAAAAAAATAATATATATATATATATATATATATATATATATATATATATATATATATATATTTTTTTTTTTTTTTTATTCAGCTGCTCTTACTGTAACTGTCTTAGTTGCTCTTCTGCATGCCATTTGTTCAGTCATTCTTACTCTGCACTTTTTATTGCTTGTTAGTAGCCTTCTACTTTACTGCCTTCTGCACTTGTTTTGTAGACATTTGTTAATTTAATTGCATTTATTTGAACTGTATTTGCCGTAGTGTTGCTACACACTCGGGTGTGCTGGCCTGCACTACAATTTGAATTGTATTTACTGCTGTTTTAGCTGCTTTTCTGTAACAAATAAAAATTATTCTAAGCTTGTTTCCTGCCTTTCCTGTAACTAGTCAAGTCCAGATACAGACTTGCTGTATCCAGGACTGTTGGTAAGCTTCTGAGCCCCCAAGCCTTTCTGTGTTGGAGGGAAGCCTTCTAGCTTATCAGTGGGAGTGGTAAGCACTAGGTAGCCTATCTACCATGGGAAGAGTGAGTTTTGGCCCTGAAATTGTAGTTCATTGGCCATTTGGGCAGTTTTTCCATCTCTTTCTACTTTCTGGCTAAAAACCTGATTTGCGTTTGGTCCCTGCCTTTCCTATAACTAGTGTAGTCCAGGTACAGATTTGCTGTATCCAGGACTGTTGGTAAGCTTCTGAGCCCCCAAGCCCTTCTGTGTTGGAGAGAAGCCTTCTAGCTTATCAGTGGGAATGGTAAGCACTAGTTAACCTATCTACCACAGGAGGAGTGGTTTCTGGCCCAGAAATTATAGTTTATTGGCTGTTTGGGAAGCTTTTCCATCTCTTTCAACCTTCTGATTTAAAAGTCTGTGTTTGCACTTATTTCCTGCCTTTCGTGTTACTAGTCTAATCCAGGTACAGATTTGCTGTATCCAGGACTCTTTGTAAGCTTCTGAGCCCCCCAAGCCTTTCCGTGTTGGAGGGAAGCCTTCTAGCTTATCAGTGGGAGTGGTAAGCACTAGGTAGCCTATCCTCCATGGGAAGAGTGAGTTTTGGCCCAGAAATTATAGTTTTTTTGGTCGTTTGGGCAGTTTTCCATCTCTTTCAACTTGCTGGCTTAAAAGCCTATGTTTGTACTTGTTCCCCACCTTTCCTGTAACTAGTCTAGTCGAGGTACAGATTTGCTGTATCCAGGACTCTTTGTAAGCTTCTGAGCCCCCCAAGCCTTTTTGTGTTGGAGGGAAGCCTTCTAGCTTATCAGTGGGAGTGGTAAGCATTAAGTACCTATCTACCACAAGAGGAGTGGTTCCCGGCCCAGAAACTGTAGCTATTGGCTGTTTGGGCAGATTTTTTCCATCTCTTTCAACGTTCTGGTTTAAAAGCCACACTTGCGCTTGTTTCCCACCTTTCTTGTAACTAGCCTAGTCCAGATACAGAGTTGCTGTATCCAGGACTGTTGATAAGCTTCTGAGCCCTGCAAGTCTAGCTTATCAGTGGGAGTGGTAAGCACTGGGTAGCCTGTCTACCATGAGAGGAGAGGTTCTTGGCCCAGAAATTGTAGTTTATTGACCATTTGGACAGTTTGTCCATCTCTTTCAACTTTCTGGTTTAAAAGACCACATCTGTGCTAGTTTCCCATCTTTCCTGTAAATAACCTACTGGGTAGCACTAGAAAGCCTTAATCTGATACAAGCCTTCTAGCTTAGAAGAGAGACTTTGGAGTGATTAAGTATCAGTTTTCTGTACTTTCTTGCTGTACTTAACTATTTTACGGCTAAATGCAGATTTTCCAGCATTTATTGTGATTTAAAAGCTTGTTTCTTTCACATATTGTACTTATTTGACTGCCTGCACTTTTAAAAAGTTGATTTTGTTTAAATAATTTGTTTAACTGTTGAAGGCTACACACTAAAGTTCGATAGCCTTTTTTGATCGTTTGTAGTCGTTTAAAGCTGTTTTAAGTGTATTTTTTACTGTTCTTGCCTTATCTTTAAAAAAAAAAAAAAAAAAAAAAAAAAAAAAACATTCCTTGTTTCCTGCCTTTCTAAACTAGTATAGTCCAGTTTTCAGGCTAGTGCTGAATTCAGGGCTGCGATATTAGTTTCTGAGTTGCCCATACCTTACTTGGATAGAAGGAAGTTTCTCTGTTCACCTGTGGGAGAGGGGAGCATTGAGCAACCTATCTGTCCCTGGAGGAGTGGTTCCAGTCCAGAAGTTAGTAGTTTATTGGCCATTTTGGGCTAATTTCCATCTCTTTCATTTCCCTATTACAAAACACGCGTTTGCATGGTTTTGTGCACCAGGCAGTGCCGGTTAGCTACGGTTAAATTATTCCCGGCTCCACTAAGTCTCCTCTGCAGTTTTTCCCTTGAAACTAGTCTAACTCTCAACCTAAGCACTCAAAAAGCATCTAACAGCCCAGCACTTTCTCAGACCTAATAGCAAGCACTAATATACCCTGACACTGATTGCCCAGCAGGGCAAGGCTCTTTATTCACCCCTTACCGACCAAGTGACTAAGCAGCTCATCCTACTATTCAGGCATGACCAAAGGGCAACTTCAGGTGCACTCTCCAGTCCAGCTGGTGAATCTGGGCATCCTGAGGCAATGTTACAACTGCCTCATGTACACAGACAACCCTCTCCTCCTACCACAAAACACTAACATATGCGAGAGATGCAATTATAAAGCCAAACTGGAAGCTAAGCTGTCTCCACCCAAGACTGGAACAGACAGCCAAGAAGATAAGGTTAACACTTGTACCACACCTCCAACCACACACAGACCTACTAAAACAGCACTGGCAAAAAAATACACATAAATACACAAAATCATACTCAGAGACTCTAAATAAAAACCTGCAAAAGCATCAGAGACCTCCAAAGCAGACACCCAAACAACCTGCACTTCCCGTCACAAACCAGACAACACATAAAACACAAAATCAATGTGCCGCACAATCACAGCCCTTAAGGCGAAATAACATACCTAACACACTACTAATAGGTGACTCTATAGTCAGGAACACTGACATCCCACTCACTAGGCTGGACAAGCAGAAGGTTACTGTTAGCTGCCTGTCGGGATCCAGAATCCGCCACATGACACAAGCACTCAGGTCACTCCAGAACAAGTACAAATATGACTCTGTCATTGTTCATGTTGCTGTGAATGACCTGAAACGTACCTCCCTGGACTACATGAAAAGAGACATGCAGCCCAAGCTGGTATGACCCTGACCCTGAGTAGCATCCTGCCCTCACCAAGAGTGATACCTCAGTATAAAGAAAAAAATATCAATTTCAACAATTGGCTAAGCTTCTGGTGTCATTCAAAGGGGATCCAATGTCTGTCAGCCTGGGACGACATGCTCGACAAGCCCATGGCCCATGGCCTGCTTCATTGTGATGCGGACAGCAACCTCCCTTCGGTAGTGCTTGTGTCACTGCCACTATGGGAGTGTGAAGGTGCATGGCCCCGTAGACTCTTAGATGATGTTGGTGCTGACCTACATTCATGTGGCCAATGCCCATCTCCCACAACACGCTATAGCATAGACGTGCCATGGTTGAAATTTCCAAGGTCTCACCCCATCGTCTATTCATGACTTCATTATTTTGGCATGTGGCCTCAACAAGATCATGTATGTCACCACGTAAACCAGGAAGATTTGCATCCACCACCCTGAGTATCTGTTTGGTGTTGCATTCACTCCATGCCTGTGCATCCATGACAGCCCAAAACATGCATCTGGTGACACCTGCTGTGGCACTTGTGACAGCGGCTTGATGAGCAGCAGTCCTGCGAGCACCCTTGTCCATCTGCCTGTGTGGGACCTCACCTGCACTCTGGCTATGGACTGTGTCTACCACTCACACCTACCATGCCACCACCTGCCAACTGTCCATCATCTGTGGCTGCTGGGAATGAGGCATGTGTGGGCATTGTGACTGTGTGCGGGGACATTGTGGACGAGTGTGGGAGGCCAACCGATGGCACAGATTCAGCCCCTGACAACACTATCTGTGCCTGAATATGACCATCATCATTGCCAGAGTCTGCAGAGACAGTGACATCAGATACTGAGTGGGAGGGACTGTGACTACCATGAACACCTGTGGGGGAAGACAACACATGTAAATTAATACCTGTAGTATACCGTTTGCTGCTACACATGCACACATACACATGCACACAAATACAGGTGAGGTGGCAGACAGGCATTACACTGACTTCACAATAGCCATCTGGTGATATTCACAACACAGTCAGACCACTACATACACACCATGGAAAGACGCTCAACATCAGGCAGTGCAGTCCTTTCCACTTTCCGTTGCAACTCATATACACCTCTGTAATATGTGAGTAGTGTTAGGTGATGGGCCTTCAAGTAGCACACATAGTGCACCCATGTACACATAATTGCTGTTCATCTGTATAGCACAGTGGCAACTCCTACAGAACATACCTCTCAACAGTGCAGAGTGTCGCTGAATATCTACATGTGTGGCTCATATTTATGGTCTGTTCTTCATTAATCCTGTATTTGTTTGACACATTACTGGGATGACATGAGGACTGGTGTCACTATTTAATGAAATATTTTGAGTCTCACACTTCAAAACCTGCTGTACAGATATGTTGCAACAGAACCAGTTACACTAACAACCTTCTAAGCTTGCAGTGGACATTATTAGTGTAGACACCCCTGTTAGCATGCCAGGTTTGTCTGATATATAACATAAGACTGCAAAAATCATGTGATAACATTTCCCGACTTTAATGTGACCTATAACCTGAGCAATTCAACTGAAGAACAAACACATCGGTTAGCGGTAACGTAGAAGTTGAAATATGTACAATAGGCTGGTTACATGACGGTGCACACCCTTTAAACTAATACTTTGTTAAAGCACCTTTTGATTTCATAACAGCAGTCTGTCCTCTTGGGAAGGTGTGTATCAGCATGGCACATCTCGACTTAGCAATATTTGTACACTCCCCCGTGTAGAAAACCTCCAACTCTGTCAGATTGTGAGGGCTTCACTTCTGCACAGGCCTCTTCAGGGCACCCCACAGATTCTCTATTGGATGTATGTGTGGACTGTGGTTTGGCCCTTCCAAAACATTGATTGTCTTCTGGTGAAGACATTCTTTTATGGATTTTGATGTATAGTATAGGTCAGTGTTGTGTGGAAAGGTGAAAGCCCTCTCCGTCCACAACTTTCTAGCAGACACATGATGATTTTGGGTCAAAAGGGACTGGTATTCAGAACTCTTCCTAACCCCCTTTACCTTGGCTACTGACCCACTTCCAGCTTATGATCAGCAACCCCAAAGCAGGACACCACCATCACCATGGTTCACCATGGGGGCGGTGTTCTTTTGGTGATGTACAGTGTTGCTCTTGTGCCAAACAAACCTTTTGGTATTGTGGCCAAAAAAGTGTAACCTTGGTCTCATTACACCATAGCACATTTCCCCACATGCTACTGGGGGACCTGATGTATTTCTCTTGAGAAATCCTCCAGACCTGGATGTTGTTCTGTGTGTGAGAAGGCTTCCATCTTCCAAACCTACCCCATAGGCCAGACGTGGAGAATACGGGAAATTGTTGTCACATGTAGTACACAACCTGTACTTGCCAGTGATTCCAGCAACTCTTGTAGTGTTGCTGTAGGTGTCCTGGCAGCCTCCCTGACCAATTTGGTTCTTGTCTTTTCCACAAATTTGGAGGGATGCCCAGTTTTTTGCAGTGTCACTGTTGCACCATATTTCCACCACCATATGCTGACTGTCTTCACTGTGTTCCATGCTATATGCAATGCTGTGGAAATGTGTGTGTACCCTTCTCTGGGCTGATATGTTTCACAAATGAGATCCCTTTGCTGCTTTGTAAGCTGTATGCGAACTATGGCTGTTGCTGTAGCAGGCAACTCAGTAAATTTAGGATGATCCTGGTAGGACAGCTGACCATTATTTCCTATTAATTAAAGAGTCTCTGTAATTGATGGCAGGTGTGTACCCAAGAAGATGTAATGCTGTAATAATACTGAAAGCTGCTTCAACACAGTATTTGCTTCAGCCTGTGCACACATATGCATCTAGGTTCTTGTACGTTTTTATGTGTCATACTTGTTCCCCTACCAGATTTGTTTGTTTTACAATTGGATTGTACAGGTTATAGGTCACAAGAAAGGTTGGAAGGGTTTGGAAATGTGTTATTGTGCTCTCATTTTTGTATTTCACAAATATCTGGCATTTTAACAGGTGTGTGTGTACACCATTCATATGCACTATATAACATCAATTTATAAAATATATCCCCAGTTTTGTTCTCTAGTCTCCATTTTGTCAGTCTTTGTCCAGATTTCCTGCAATGACAAGTTGTGAGGTATGCTATATATATTTGTCATCTCCTGCAAACAGGCCCCTGTGATGACCACTGTGATGTAATGTGGTTAACCCCACTACAAGTGAACATGCAGATATCATAAAATAGCTGAGAGCAACATATGTGTGCATGGTCACATGCATGACTTTAACATTCCTGGGGTACTGGTGAGCCACAACAGGAAAATCCCATACTCACCGGATTCAGGCTGCTGTCCCATATGCAGACCAGAGGTGCCTATGTAATTGTGGGGAAGAGGTATTTTCAGCAGGCTCACATTTGGCATTGGTACAAGATGAATGCTACATGTCTGCACAGGTACAGTACAAGCTATGATAGTACACAATTTGCTGTCTCTCACCATAGATGTGCACTTGTGTGCATTACTAAACCTCACCCACAAATGCAGTTTGAACTGACATATGCATCTAGATACTCTACTGAAGACAGTATGACTGCTACATGATTGAATTGATGTGCACTGTGGCCTTACCTAGACGCTCCTCACCTGTTGCCTGGGTGCCGGCCACCTCCGCGACTGGTGTTTCATGTGTTGGTTATTGTGTGTGGGGTGCCCAGAGGTTGGCAAGGAGCTCCTCTGTTGGTGTAAGTAGAGCCTGCATAGCAGGACCTCCACCTGTGGTGGAATAGTCCCTGGTCATGGCAGCAGCCCTTTGCTGGGCACGACATATCAGGTCAGTTGGCAGATGCCTGACATGATTGTATATGCAGCCATGGTGGCTCAAGGTGTTCACTCTGCGGAGAAGGTTGTCCCACAGTCCAGTCCACTCTTGTAGATTTTGTTGGCTCCAGCCGTACATAACCGCATGGTGCTGTAGTATTGCTTCTGTAATGGCTGCATTTTCCTCAGCAGTGTATGCTGGCTGACGTTGCATGACAACTGGAAGACATAAACAGGGGAACACATCACAGGACTTCAGACATTGTCCAGAGTTATTTACAGAGCCAGCACATCAATATTGCCTATCGTTAGCCACCACTTACAACCATATCATACCACTGTCATCTCTCAGCACAGTATGAACCTGCATTGTACTCCTGGTCCTGATGTGTCATGTTCCCCCCAATGAGGGCCAGTACATTGCATAAACCACCATTTGTCATGCACATTTGTGTAGAGGGATGGCAGTGGTCATCTTCCTTATAGATGGGATGTCAATGGTGCTCAGGCTTTGCTTGCATACAGTGTGTAATGGAGCTGAAAGCATATGCCTGAGTTCATGTAGGATGCCTGAGTTCATGGAGAATAGGACCTGTACCAAGTGGCTAGACAGAGGGATCGAGCAAGGAAGGATGTGTAGCAGATAAATTTAATAAGGGATAATGAGGTAAACATACTCACAAGTGAGGAGAGTGTCTTAAGCAGATGCAAAGAGTACTTTGAGTGGCTGTTGAATGAAGAGAATGGGAGAAAGAGTAGGTTGGATTATGTGGGGATGGTGAATCAGGAAGTACAACAGATTAGCAAAGAGGGAGTAAGGATAGCTATGAAGATGAATAGAAATGAAAAGGCTGTTGGTCCAGATGACATAACTGTGGAAGCATGGAGCTGTTTAGGAGAAATGGCAGTGGTCTTTTTAACCAGATTGTTTAATGTAATCTTGGAAAGTGAGAGGATGCATGAGGGGTGGAGATAAGGTGTTTGGTTACTGATTATAAGAATAAGGGTGATGTGTGGAGCTGTAGTAACTACAGAGGGATAACATTGATTAATCACAGCATGAAGTTATGGGAAAGAGTAGTGGAAGCTAGGTTAAGAAGGGGGTGAGGATTAGTGATCAGCAGTATGGTTTCCTGCCAGGGAAGAGCAGCACAGATGCAATGTTTGCTCTAAAAGTGTTGATAGAGAGGTACAGAGAAGGTCAGAAGGAGTTGCATTGTGTCTTTATGGACTTAAATAAAGCACATGACAGGGTGCCTTGAGAGGAGTTGTGGTATTGTACGAGGAACTCAGGAGTGGTTGAGGAATCTGTAAGAGTGCTACAGGATATGTACAAGGATAGTGTGACAGCAGTGAATTCTGCAGTGGGAGTGACAGGTGCATTTACGGTGGAGGTAGGAGTACATCAGGGTTCAGCTCTGAGCCCTTTCTTATTTGCAGTGGTGATGGACAGGTTGACAGACAAGATCATGCAGGAGTCCTCGTTGACTGTGATGTTTGCAGATGACATTGTGATCTGTAGTGAGAGTACAGAACAGGTTGAGGAGACCCTGGAGAGGTGGAGATATGCTCTAGAGAGGGGAGGAATGAAGGTCAGCAGGACTAAGACAGAATATATGTGTGTGAATAGGAAGGAGGATAGTTGAATGGTGAGGATATAGGGAATATATTTTGCAAAGGTGGATGAGTTTAAATACTTGGGATCAACAGTTCAGAGTAATGATGCTTGTGGGGGAGAGGTGAAGAAGAGCATACAGGCAGGATGGGCAGGGTGGACAAGAGTGCCTGGAGTGATTTGTGACAGATGCGTATGATGAAGAGTGAGAGGGAAGGTCTACAAGATGGTTGTGAGATCAGCTATGTTATATGGGTTGAAGACAGTGGCATTGACAAAAAGGCAGGAGTCAGAGCTGGAAGTGGTAGAGATAAAGATGTTAAGATTTGCACTGGGTGTGACAAGGGATGGACAGGATTAGGGATAGGTATGTTACAGAGTCTGCCCAGGTTGGACGGTTTGGAGACAAAGCCAGAGAGTAGCGGGATTATTTTGGTTTGGACATGTGCTGAGGAGGGATGCTAAGTATATTGGGAAATGGATGATAAGGATGAAGCTGCCAGGTAAGAGGAAAATAGGAAGGCCTAAGATAAGGTGTATCGATGTGGTGATAGAGGACATGCAGGTGGTTGATGGGACAGAGCAAGATTCAGAAGACAGAAGGAAATAGAGACAGATGATCTGCTGTAGTGACCCCTAAAGGGGACATCCAAAAGAAAGGGAAGGAGATGTTGTAATGTCAGTCTTCACAGGTTGCCAGTGTTTTGCCAGACGTAACACAACTCTATATGAGTAAATGAGTACAAATATGAGCCACACATATTGTCAGTGTGTATAACACTGGACAGTTGAATGGTATGAACTCAATATATCATATGCAGTTCAACACACACATCTGCAACAGAATTTCACTATGCAAATACCTTCTATAGGTCTCTCACATTTCTTTGACAGACATGTATATCATTGTTGCATTCACAATTAACATATGGATATCTGCGACATCCCAGTAGCTGGCCAAGCAGTGTCATAGGCAGTATTGTTCAACACACACTCCAGTAGTAGTCATATGTGAGCCATCCTTTCATGGGGTGACTCAGGGGCCTGAGCTGTGATATATGTCACTGCAGACAGACCCAGTTGCTATGGCCATAGGTTCTGATCAGCAACATATCAGTACAGCAAGTCTTGTTGAGACATATTTGTTGAACTTCCTATTTCCCATATTACATACCTCATACTGCATTCTATTACATGCTTACTTGTTTGACATACCTTTTTTTTCCAAGTATGGTTGGTTTTATTCCACTATGTATAGCTTGGTTTCTTGGTCTGTGTGTATGTGTGTGTGTGTGTGTGTGTGTGTCTATCTCCCCCAGATGTAGGGTATACATCTGTTTTGCATAGACGGCAGCTTGCCTTTTGTATGTAATACTCAGCTGATGGCCTGTGCTCCAGTTGGTGTCTCCCACTTGCTAATTGCATGCAGAACAGCTGTGGTGTTATTCCTATAGCCAATGGCATGGCAACACACTCCTATAATTAAGTACTTCATGTGGCCGTTGCCCTTTTCCTTGCCTGTGGGGGGGACTTCATGGAGGTGTGTAAACAAAGTACAGTTGTGTAAATGTTCGAGTGTATTCACTGTTACAGTCATCACCTGTGGGTTATCCCTGCTGTGGTAGCCCTCAGCTGGCCCGAATACCGGAGTCAATTTTTTTTGCATCAGCTGCAGTCACCTGTAGTCTGATGCCAGGTTGTCACTGCTATAAAGCAAGGCAGCTGACATCATTACATCAATTGTTCTTGCCCTAACCCATCAGAAGCACAAGAAAATAAGGAAAGTGGTCCTGGTGGCTAAAGGCCACCGTGGGAAGCTTATGTCCCACTAGGGAAAGAGGATATAAGGGAGATGGAGGGAGGAAAACCAGCACTGCAACAGTGAATACACTCAAATATCTACATTTATGGTAAGTGTACACAGCTGTACTATGTTCTTCATGTTTCACTGTCGCAGTCATCACCTGTGGGAGGATTCCCAAAGCTGAGGAGAGGGGTTTGAAGGATAAGTTAGAGCCCTAGCATGGGTTAGTAAGCCCTGCAAAACTGCAGAGGCAAACCCTGCCCTAGACATAAAAAAGAGGCAGGTGGTAATGCTTTGTAAAGGTATGCACAGAGGTCCAGGTGGCAGCTTCCAAGATGTCCCTGTCCCTGGTGAGGACTCCTCTGAGGAAGGCTGTGGAAGTGGAGGGTGTGCTAGTGGAATGGGTATGAATAGACTTAGGAGAGGGTTTCCCATGTCATCTATAGCAGAAATGGATACAGTGTGATATCCATTTGGAAATGGTTTGCTTGGAAATGGGCTTCACCTCTGACGCTGGGGCAATGCTGGCAAGCAGCTGGTCTGTTTTTCTGAAGGGTTTATTATGGTCCAGATAGTATCTGAGTTGTCTGTACACATCTAGTGAGTGCAGAATTATTTCCCCCTTGTTTTGAGTGTTGGGAAAGAAGGTGGGTAGCTGTATAGTCTGGTTTAGGGTCACATCAGATACCACCTTGGGCATAAAGGAGGGCTTAGCCCTCAGGGAGACCCTGTCTTCATAGAAAATGATGAAGGGCTCAACAGCCATGAATACCTGAAGTTCTGAAATTCTTCTGGCTGAGGTGATAGCTAGTAGGAAGGCAGCCTTCCAGGAGAGATATTTCAATACTGTTGAAGCAGTCGGGTTGAAAGGAGGTAATGTTAGTTTTTCTAAAACATAATTCAGGTCCCAGGCTGGAATGGGAGGCCTTCTGGGAGGTCTGATATTAGAAGCCCTTCTGAGGAATTGTTTAATGAAAGGATGAGAGAAGAGGGGTAGGCCTGGATCGTAATGGGCTGAAATGGCTGAGGCATGGATTTTAATAGAAGAGAAGGAGAGGCCACTTTTGAGTAACTCGGCTAGGTAATCCAAGATAAGAAGGATGGAAGGATGTGAGGTACTGGCCCCTCTGGATTGGCTCCAGGAGCAGAATATTTTCCATTTCCCTGTGTAAAATTTTCAGGTGCTGGGCCTTCTGGCCTCTGTGATAATGTCTAAGACCTGCTTGCTTAACAGGGACTCCTTGTTGGTGTTTAAAGTATAAGCCATGCTGAAAGACAGAGTCTGCAAGTCTGGGTGCAGTATCTCCACCCCCCACCTGGGTCAAGAGGTCTGAGATCAGTGGAAGCTGCTTGGGGGGGTTGTAAAGTCAGGCTGCATAGTAAGGGGTACCTATGCTGTCTGGGCCAATCTGGAGCAACTAGGATGGCATTTGGACTTTCCTCCCTTATTTTTATCAGTACCTTGGGAATAAGAGGCAGTGGAGGGAACGCATACACAAAGAGGGAGTTCCAGCAGAAGGTCAAGGCATCCACCTTCCATGCTAGGGGGTGATACTCCCTGGTACAGAACTTTTGCAGCTGGTGGTTGAGGTGCGAAGCAAAGAGATCCACCTCCGGAATCACCCACTCATGAGTGATTTGCAGAAAGATTTCCCCTGTGGAGCTACCATTCATTGGGGTCCAGTAAGTTTCTGCTTAGGTTGTCTGCCAGGGTATTGTTGACCCCTAGTAGGTATTGGACACCTTGGTGTAGACCCATGGAGGTGGCTGTCAGCCAAAGGTTCATGGCTAGCCTGCACAGTGGGTAAGATTGCCCCCCCCCCCCCGTTTGTTGATATACCACATTGCTGTGGTGTTGTCTGTTTTTATAAGGAGAACCCCTGGCCGGAGATGGGGTTTGGAGGATGTCAGAGCCTTTTGTACTGTCATCATTTCTTTCTAATTGATGTATAAGGGAAGGTGCTGGGCATCCCAAAGACCTTGGGTGCACCTGCCTGCTAGGTGAGTGCCCCAAGCAATGTCTGAGGCATCGGTGGTGATGGTCTGGCCGGTAGGGCAGAGGATGAAAGGAAGACCCTTGTTCCAGACACAGGCCTCTGCCCACCAGAGAAACTCGGCCCTTATACATGGGATCAGAGGGAGAGAGGTCTCTAGAGACTGAGAGTGCTGACACCAAAGGTTCTTTAGATACCACTGAAGTTTCCTCATGTGAAGCCTGGCCAGAGAGATTAGAAGGATGCAAGATGCCATGTACCCCAGAGCTTGCAGGAATGTCCTCACAGTGAGGTGACTTCTGGAAGCCAGCTGGGTAAAGTAGAGAGCAGGAAGATCTGCTTTTCTGGGGATAGGAAGGCCATCTGGGATGCTGTGTCTAGCAGAGCTCCCAACAAAATGATCTTCTTGGTGGGAGTTTACTTTGATTTCTTCTCATTGATGGTGAACCATAGGGAAGTTAGGAGGGATTTGACAAAGAGAAAGTCCTGGTGCAGCTTTTCTTTGCACTCTGCCTGAATGAGGCAGTCATCCAGGTAAGGGTAAATCTGTATATTTCTCTGTCTGCAAAATGCTATGGCCGGAGCTAAGCATTTGGTGAATACTCTGGGTGCAGTGGATAAGCCAAAGGGCAGCACAGAGAACTGAAAGCATTGTGATCCTGCTCTGAAGCACAGGAATTTCCTGCAGGATTCCCTAATGGGGATGTGGAGGTAGGCATCTTTTAGGTCTAGGGTCACTAGCCAGGCATTTTTTTGTCAGCGTAGACAGCAGCTGCTGCAAAGTTAGCATTTTGAATCTGGGGACCACCAGGGAGGTGTTCAGAATGGTGAGGTCCAGGATGGGGTGCCAAGTGCCCATTTTTCTGGGAACAAGGAATAGTCTGGAATCAAAGCCTTTGCCTGTTTGTTCTAAGGAGACAGGTTCTACTGCCCCCTGGGATATGAGTATTTGGACCTGTTTCAATGCCCCTGCTCACTAATTTAGAGGTAGGTCTGGATACCCTCTTGGAATTGGGAACTCACCGAAGGAGAATTTGTATCCATGAAAAATTATTTTTTTTAAAACCCATTGCTCCTTTGTTACAGAAAGCCAGTTTTCTTTGAAGAGGGAGTGCTTTCCTCCTAGCTTTTGGTGAGTGAAAGGAGTGCAGAGGGGGAAGGGGGAGTCATCGGAGGTTTTTGCCATAGAAAGGTGTTTTAGAACTCCCTGCCTTTGGGTCAGAAGAGGTCTACTGTTTGCTTCTCTGCTAGCACTGGGAAAGGGCCTGGATGATCTGTCCCTGTGGGGCTTACCTTGGCCCTATCTGCTAGGTGCAGGGAAGGACCAGTGCTTAGAGGGAAAGTTCCTGTGGAACCTAGGAGGTTGAACCTGAAAGAAATCTTTTACTGTTTGCATAGATTTTGCTTTATCTTCCATCTTTTTAAGCACCTTTTCTGCTTTTGCGCCAAACATGCGGTCCTTATCCAGGGGTGCAGCAATAAGTTTAGATTTGACATGATCAGTGAGAGGTTGTTCCTTCAGACATGCATGTCTCCTAATGACAGATCCTGACATGCTGCCCTGCTAGAGGCTTCTAGGGCATTATATCCTCAGTGTAATGAGTGTTTGGCATTTGACAAGCAGAGTGCATTAAATCTGCTATCTTTTGAATTGGCACAGTCAGGAAAGGTAGAAATCTTTTGTTTTAATAGTTCCAAAGTGTGTTGTTGATATTTTAACATATGGAACTGACAGTTGAGTGCTCTGATAGCTAAGGTTGCAGAGGTGTATACTTTTTTACCCCATCTGTCCAGAGCTCTAGAATTGTTGTCAGAAGGAATAGTATTCTTGGCAGCACTAGTCTTAGCTCCTTTACGTCCCTGTGTAATGACCTCTGGGTCTGCAGCAGGATTTCTGTACAGGTATTTGTGAGAATCTGGTACTCTGTAATATCTGTCAGGTTTACTGGGAGCAGGTGGAAGGGCATCAGGGGCTAAGCTGGATTCATGGAAAACATCATGCACCACTTCTAAAATGGGGGGGGTAGCCAGGGGTCTGTGCTGAGGCAGGTCCAGAAATTCTCTAAGTCTTGTCTTAGACTGGGGGAAGTCCTAAGATTCCCATTGGAAATGTTCCCTGAGGGTGTGAAGGGTTTCCCGAAAGGAAAGGTCCTCTGGAGGGGAGGCAGAAGGAATGGATTCCTCTGCATCTGAATCCTCATAAGCAGTCAGAGGTTGCTGTTACTGTCCAAAATCTGAATAGTCAGATTCCTCAGAATCCTGTTCTGTCATATTTTCTGGAGAAGTGCTTGGGGTGATGGAGCAGGAGCAAGATGGTGGCTAGAAGCAGATTTCCTAGGAGTGACCTGGCTTCTAGGCCTGAGAGAATCCATCGGTCTGAGAGAAACTGTAGTCAGATGAGAAGATGTCATTTTTTGTCTAGATTCGGTAGTGTGAAAGGCCTCCTCAGATGCCGGTGCCTGTGTCATGGCTCAGGACCCAACCGAGGCAGAGACAGCCAAAAGCTCGGAAGACAAAGAAGATTTCTGAGGCATACTGGACTCCAAAAGGGTCTCGGTCGAGGCCTGCATAAATATCGAATCGGGCATCAGGAGCTGCAAAAGCACCTCACTGAATTCCAGAGAACTGATGACCTGCGTAGCGGTAGAGTCATCGGAAGGCTTAATCTTGTGAGGTCTGTCTCTGTTTTTATCTCTGCATTTTTTCAGAATGCCCATGGATTGTTGGCTGATGGACACCATATCAAAATGCAAAGATGGAACGTGAAAATAACTGTCTACAATAAGAGTTCTACAGTGAATGGTTCTCACATTAAAGATTGCACAGAACTGGCAATGGGGGACGTCATGGTCTGGGCCTAAACAAGTGACACAGTAAGAATAGAAGTCTCGGTGTGGGATCTACTTCCACAGGTGAAACAATTGTTAACTTTTTCAGACATCGGTTAGTGCAAGAAAAAAGGGTCCCCAATGGGGTACTTAACTTTAGACATTTTCAGCCAAAATTCAAACTCTGGTACCGACCGACAGGAACTCATGTGAACTGCTTCTGCTACGGGCTCCATGGCAAGAAAGACTGATGTAATGACATCGGCTGCCTTGCTTTATAGCACTGATGACCTGACGTCAGACTACAGGCTACTGCAGCCGACGCAAAAAAAATTTACTCTGATATTTGGGCCAGCCGAGGGCTACCACAGCAGGGATAACCCACAGGTGATGACTGCAACAGTGAAACATGAAGAACATCAGCATCACAGAGGGTAGTTGGAAATACCTCTTACAATGAAAACTGTGGAGACAGCCCAACAAAGTAGCAGACTTCAAATCCGACTTCAGAGCAGTGACAAGTGGAGTACCACAGGGTTCAGTCCTGGGTCCTCTCCTGTTTGGTATCTACTTTTCTGAAGTACAGGCTAACACAGAAGGTGTTTGGCTAATGAAGCTCACAGATGACTGCAAACTAGGAGCCATAATCGAAACTCCTAACGATGTGGACATCCTACAAAAGGACCTCACTGAGACAGATGCCTGGTATCAAAGCCATGGCCTCAAGCTCAATGCCAAAAAGTGCATTGTCATCCCCTTTGGTAAAACTCTGTACCCATGAGCTACCACATAGGTGGTAGTCTACTTAACACTGAAAGTGTGATAAGAGTCCTTGGGATACAAGTGGACACTAATCTCTCCTTTGATAATCACATTGCTACAGTACTCAGGAAATCCTTCTATGTGACACACCCCATCACAAAAGGTTTCTCATCCAGGAAAAAAGAGGTCATTGTTCCCCTCTATTCGTCACTCATTAGACCCATATAGAGTACAATGCCTCTTTTGGTATGTACCTCACAACACATTTACAACAACTGGAAAGGCCACAGAAACACCTCACAAAGAGGATTACCAGCCACAAACAGATGCCCTACGCAGACCGTCTAAAAAAGCTCCAGCTTTACTCCGTCGCATATCACCTACTCAGAGGCGATCTCTGCCTAACATACAAAGCTATGTCAAACCCAGAGCTGTTGGACAGCTCCACTTAAAGAAATCCCAGTCCCTCCTAGCTACATGCTCTAGGGACTTAAACGTTGTCACCACAATAAACAGAACATGCTGAAGGGATAGATTCCTGTTCCAGAGACTTCCCATACTCTGGAACAAACTACCTATCTATATCAAACAAAGCTCCTCATTAGCACTCTTCAAGAAAAATCTTGATGATTGGATGTGAAATAGGAAATTCACCCCAGGGATTACCTCTGGGGCTCTGCTTGACAGGGGCACAGGAAAATAATTTTCTTGCGTGGCGAAAGCCGGGGTACCTTTTTGGCTAGGCTTATATAGGCCCTAGGGCCAATAGCCTAGTACCTACCTATGAACCTATGAACAAACTGGGGAGAATGTACCAAACATAAAGACAGAACATAAGTACTGCTGTTATACAGTTGTATTAATGCTAGTTTAACAGGGTTTGTGTGGACATGGCTTTTCTGAGTAATTTTAAGTCTGACAGTGTTATGTGGTTGACATAACTCTCAACTGTAGGGCTATCCACAGAACGGCCAGATTATGGACTCTCATGTTTGGTGTGATCCTCAGACATTTTTTGTCTTTGGAAAATCAGTAGCATACTGTGGGGATTCCAGTCTGTAAATGGTATCATCCATTTGTGTTTCTTACTTCATATCCCTCAGAAAAGATATGTTACAACAAACCCTGTTATACCAGCAACTGTCTCAATTTATAACAGCAATATTTCACATATGCCCCTGGTTTTGGGCCTCTGTCCCTCAAGTATGTCAGGCTTTGTCCAGATAAAAACACAAACTGTATAACCAAACCGAAAAACAAACTCTAAAACTTGATAAAAGGAAAGAAATAACCACACCAAGTCCACAAATAAGGTTAGCGCTTTCATTTACTGATTAAGCAAACTTCTTCAGACAACTGACATTACAAAAATCCACAGCTTAAATAGATTAGCATGTTATGACATCACAATACAATTCAGAGACCAAGCTTCCATTTAACGGACTCACATACCCAACATACTCTCATATTTATCCAAACATAATAAAGGGGGTGGTTTGATTTTTATGGATAACAATGATTACTTTCAGTGTATGTGTTCACTCTTGGACAGTGAAGCTTATGTTAAAGCTTCTTTAAATGAAGTTAATGGTGCATACCAATGTATAAAAGGTTTTATTAGGGATTTATTTTTGGAAGGGAGAATTGATTTGGATCTATTTAATTATTTTTCCATTTCATACCCCTTGAAGCCCATATTATTCGGACTACCTAAAATCCATAAAAATGTTGAAAACCACCCTTTCTGCCCTATTATTGATGACAGACAATCTATTACTTATGCTTGTGCCAAATTTGTAGATGTTAAACTAAAAGAAGTATTGAAAAATGAGAGTCAGATATGTAAGGACTCGTGGACCTTTCTGGAAACAATGAATAAACTTCACTTCTCTGAAGATCTAAATTTTCTCACAATTGATGTCTGTGATCTTTATACAGTCATCCCCCAAAACATTGGTTGTGAGTGGGTAAGAGAATTCCTTTTGGGGTATCACGTGGAGGGTTCTAGTATTGACCTTATTATTTACTTATTAGAACTCATATTAGAGAACAATTATTTTTTATTTAATAAGGAATACTACTTACAGAAAACGGGTGTTGCCATAGGCTCTCCCTGTGGGGCCACTTTTGCTAATACTATAATGGCCTATTAGGAGAGACACTTCCTATTTAAGGACAATATGTTCCTGGAGAGGGTAACATGGTACAGCCATTATTTGGATGATATATTTATCCTTTGGAAGGGTGATAAAGATTCAGCTGGAACATTTATTGAGCATATTACTCAATTTACTGAATTTTTGCACTTCACCTGGGAATTTCAAACATTTAGTATTTCCTATTTGGATATTGAGTTGACCAAAATTGTTCCTGAGAAAAAATATACCTCAAAAATATTTAGGAAGGTAACTTACTCGAATGCATTTTTGCATTTTTCTACCTGCCACCCTTTTGCCCAAAAGAGGAGTGTGGTTAAGGGTTAATTAGTTCAGGCAGCTAGGATGATCTCCCTGGAAAAAGACTTCCTTGATGAATGTAACCTTTTGAGGGGGATGTTTTTAAAACATGGGTACCCTAGGATTCTATGGACAATCTTATTGAGGAAGTGCATAAGAAGCGTTTAGAAGGTCTTTATAAACCATTGTTGTCTGCTATGGAAGGGTTTAGTGTAGATTTGGTTGATGGTGACCATTTGAATATGAACATCGACTCCTTACAGGAGAGCAAATTTGAATTAGTCACAGACTCCAATTTTGAGAAGTCAGGAACTAACCAAATGATTAGCCCCTTGGATAAGGAACGAACTAAATGAGTTTTATTACTACCTTTTCTGTGGATGCACACCTTTTAAAATCAATTATTAATAAGAACTGGTGTTTTCTTGTTGATGACATCTTCATTAAAAATAATTTAATTGAGTCACCTCAGTTTGTGTTTAGGAGAGGTAAGAATTTAAAAATGATCCTTGAAAGGGGCCCGCCAAAAGTGTATGGCCCCCATTGTGGAATGTCCAAATGTGAGGTGTGCAAATGGTGCAAATACATCAAAGTTACAAAGTTAAGAAATTCCCCATTAGGGGTAAATTTAATTGTAACACCAAAGGGGTTGTGTATTTGGGTTTATGCAGTTGCTGTCCAGCCTTTTATGTGGGTCGAACTGAGAGACCATTAAAAAACAGGATTTATGAGCACATTTATGCAATTGGGAAATTGAATTTGAATAATGCTCTAGCTAGACACATTAACTGTAACCCCACACATGAATTTAAATTCTTGGTTATGGAAAAAGTGTTGAATAACGTAAGGGGAGGTCCAATGGATTTGAAATTGGATGAAAAGGAATTGATTTGGCAAGTAAAATTAAATGCACTTATGCCCCCGGGTTTGAATGATGCTATTTCTTTCAAAAGTATTTTGAAATTGAAGGCTTTGACAAGATAATACCAATACATTTGCATATTTATATATTTTTTTATAATTTTTTTTATATATTTATTGGTTCATATATTTGGTGACCCCTAATCGGGAAAAGCCAAAAGACACAACAACAACAAGAACAACAACATTGGTTCATATATTTGTATACCTTAATTAGTGACCTATTGGCATGTATACATTTATATTTTTGTTACTAATATATATATATATATATATATATATATATATATGTATATATATATATAAATTTTTTTTCTTTGTATAATTGTTAGTATTTTTAATGTTTTATTATTATGTTTGGATAAATATGAGAGTATGTTGGGTATGTGAGTCCTTTAAATGGAAGCTTGGTCTCTGAATTGTATTGTGATGTCATAACATGCTAATCTATTTAAGCTGTGGATTTTTGTAATGTCAGTTGTCTGAAGAAGTTTGCTTAATCAGTAAACAAAAACGCTAATCTTATTTTTGGACTTGGTGTGGTTATTCCTTCCCTTTATCAAGTTTTAGGCTTTGTCCAGATGTCATGCAGTAAGAAGGTGATAGGTAGGGTATATCATTATTTAATGCCATCATTCCTGATATCATCCCAGTGATGTATTGGACTACGAGACATGTTATGTGTAAGAGGCCTTATATATATCAGGACAAAGCCTGGCATTTTATGGGACTCTGAACAGTTGAGAGGTCTGTGTATTTCTGGCAATTGTTGACAGACTGTCAGGATTGTGTAGCACTGTAGTGTGTCAATGTTGTTTGCCCTGTGTAGGGGGGGTAGATGTATGTGTTATGACTCGTTTTCTATCTGCCTGTGCATTCTGCTCCAGTTTCTGGTGGTCTATCGATTGTATATGTTTGTAGAGGCAGACTGAGACATGTCCCATGCCATGGTCAGGCATCATACTACACTGTGAATTGGGCCAGTATACGTAGGGGTAGTGTGTGAGTGGCACACATGTTGAGATGTTTTTGTTCACACAGTTCTAATACTCTACTGTTCTTTACCAGTATGTCACTGTGACTGTGGTGGAATTGTTTGACGGTATGCACTTTCACACTGGGGTCTGTTTTTCAGTGCTGTTACATCCCTGTAGTGCCTGATATATTTGCCAATACATGTGCAATTCCCCATAGTGGATTTGGGTTAGTGTTGTGTCAGTCTGACTGTAGTTTGCTCATTGCTTGGTGACATGCTTAGCAGTTGAGTGTAGTTTCCCTAATGTGATTTTATGTCCAGATATTTGCAGGATGTACTGTTGCCTGGCCCCATAAGTGTTGTGGATTTCTGACACATCAGTGGGATGATGTGAGGATTTCAGTCACTAACTAGCGGGAAGTCATTGAATGTTGGATTTGTGCTATTTCAGTCAATATATGTATATATTTTATATGTATATCTCTATTTATATTATTTATATATTTTTCATGTATATGCATCTTCATATATATATATATATATATATATATATATATATATATATATATATATACATGTGTATATGTATATATACAAAACCTGATTGATTCTAAAGAACCTTTTCCCTACTGCTGAATGACTCTACTGCATGATATGTTTGAAAAAGCATCAGCAATCCATGCAACTCAAATTGTGTAGTGGTACATTGCTCTGACTATGGTATACAGGGCCCTGGGTTTGAGACTTGGCAGGGTTGGTTATTTTGTTGCTAGGCAGAACAGTGGCTGATGGAAACAGAGTGATTAAAGCAGTTTTAAGCAGTAGTAAGTGGGTTTGCATGGTTTTGGGTGATGCTAAGCGATGCCAACACACGTTAAATGTATAGATGCTTAATCTGTGTTGGCTTCACTTAGCATCATGCAAACTTGCTTATTCCCACTTACTACCACTTACCAATGATTACACTCATGCTAATTTCTTTAAAAGCAAATAAAAAAGGGTGATAGGAAAGTGATGAAAAAGGGGCATGCAGAAGGGAAACACAATATGAAAGATAGTTAAGGATGTGCAGGATGGGTGTAGGGAAGGTCCATAGCTGTCCATTTCTTATACAGCAACAGCTGTGCATTTGTACAGAATTTGGAGTTGAATTTGGACACTCAAACCCCAGAGAGAGGGGTGAGGACTACAGAAATGTGTTGTCAAGCCAACTGGACCAGATTATGTGTCCATTGGACACGTGTGTGAAATGGACTGCTATGTATGGGGCGACATTTTTTTTGGGACCGATGCCCTTTTCTTTTTTTTTAAGGTGAGAAAGGAATGTTGGCGAAGGATTGTAGGTATGTCTTGGGAGGTAGGTTGGATAGGGTGACAGACAAGACAGCAGACAGGGGTGGTATATGACACATGAGTGGGGTAAACACATTTGATGGGGAGAGTGATTGGGAATCCGAAGCCCATGCGTCCCCATATGGTTACAGTGGGACTGAGATCCCCACCCATGGGCAGTCACCACTGCACCTTCATGGCCCCAAAGGTGGCTGTGCTGGGGTCTGGATAGGAGGGGCGGCCTGTCCCTTGAGGTGTGCTAGGTGGCCCTTAGTCTGGCACAGCTGATCTCCAAACTCAGATCTAAAGGTGCTGCACACCAAACCCAGACCTGATGGTGGGTGACAGCCTCCTGTCTGCGCCCACAACTGGGAGGGGTGAGCTTCATCCCCTAAGGCAGTTCCACTCAAAGGTGGTGCAGGACCAGCAGAGGAAGCAGATCGGGGTTGGGTCCTAGACATGCTGGGGCCCAGTGCCATGCCCAGATATGGTGGGACAGGTGGATCCACTGGAATCTGCCTTGCCAGACATGCTATGATGTTGAGGTTTTACAAATTATGTTGGTTATTCATGAACAATACATTTCAAGATTAGTTATAGCAGCATGCATGGGTGTCCCAATTAACCCCATAAAACAGATTTGGAACAGTTGCACACATGCATCTATATCACGTTATTGAAATCTTACTACATCGAATCACTAAAGGTCGACCTCTAGTGATCGATGTAGTAAAACATCGAATAACGTTTAAAAAAAAAAAAAAACAAAAAAAAACAAACAAAAATAAAAACTAACTTGTGTAGGTAGGGGGACAAGCCCCCCTGCAACCCTCACATGGGGGGCTGCACCCCCACACCCCTATACTTAAATATTCCAACTCCGAGACCACACTACATTGAGGTAAATGGAAATCTCCCCCTATGGAGATTTCCATTTACCTGCACGATGTTCTGTGCTTTCGATGTTGTGGTGCCGACAATATCAGCTTCAATATTGTCAGCTTTCGACATCGTGAAGTAGACCTGCACACATTATGGCTTTGCCTTTCAAATTGAATGTGATGATGCCTGTAGGACTGATTACTTCTTCCAGTTCTCTATTGTGACATAGTTGGTAATTAGAGGTGGGTGTTTGTTGTACTTTAGGCTGTTTAGTGCTTGACTGCTCCAAAGGCAAGAATACTACAAAGCCTCCTTCCATATGGGTTCCTGCTGATTCAGTGAACTATAAGGATCTCTTCAGCTTCCTAGGACTGGGTCTGTGGTGTTCCAGCCTTTGGTGAAAGTGGAGTCCTCCACGTGACAGCTACCCAAGCTTGAGTTCTAGTGATGGATTGAAGTGCTTGATTTTGTTTGGCTATTTTCTGTGGGGGGTATTGTTGCATTTTGATTGACTAAGTTCTATGGGGTGGAGTCTTACAAATTTTAAATATCAGGAGTTTGCTTGGTTCAGTGCTCTTTAGTGCTGAGTGACTCCTAAGGCAATAAGCCTACAGAGAATGAGGAGAACACTACAATGCCCTTTTCCATCCAGGTTCCTGCTGATTCAATACACTTCAGCAGCTTCTTAGGTCCATGTCTGCAGTATTCCACCCTTTGGTGAGAGGAGAGGCTTTCACATGATAACTACCTAGTCTTTCGTTCCAGTGAGGGATTGGAGTGTTGATTTTAATTGGTCAGTTTCTGCAAGAACATTGTTGCATTTTGATTGACTAGCTTCAGCAAGAGCAGAGTCATACATTTTAAATATCAGGAGTATTGCTCAATTCATTAGCTACCTAAGCCTGAGTTCCAATAAGGGATTGGAGTGCTTGATTTTGATTGGCCAGTTTTTATGAGGGTGGAACCTTACAACCTTTAAATATCAGGAGGCTTTCTCAGTTCAGTGCTTTGTAGTGTTGAGTGGCTCCTGGGACAAGAAGACTACAGAGAAAGGCAAGAAAACTGCAAAGCCCTTTTCCATCAGGGTTCCTACTCAATCAGAGAACTATAGAGGCTTTATTCTACCTAGGACTTGGCCTGCAGTTTTCCAGCAATTGGTTAGATCAGGGAATTGCATGAGACAGCTACCTGAGCTTGGGTTCCAGTGAGGGATTGAAATGCTTGATTTTGATTAGCCAGTTTCTGCAGGGGCATTAGCTGCATTTTGATTGGTTAACATCTGTAGAGGCAGTTCAGTGCTCATTATTGCTGGGCTACTTTGAAGACAAGAAGCTTTCAGAAAAGTAAAAGAAGACTACAAAGCTCTTTTCCACCTGGGTTCCTGCTGAATTTGAGCAATACAGGGGAAGAATGACTTCCTAGGACCAGGTTTGCAATGTTTCAGCATCTAATGAGAGCAGAAGCTTCCTTATAACAGCTACCTGATCTTGAGTTCCAGTGAGTGATCGATGCTCTTGATTTTGATTGGTAATTTTATGTGGAAGCATGACTGCACTTTAATTGAACAACTTCTGCATGGGCAGAGCTTTATAGACTTTAAATGCTAGAAGGTTTGCTCAATTCAGTGCTGTTTAGTTCTGGGCTACTCTGGAAACAACATGACTACAGAAAAGGAAGAAAAGACTACAAATCCCATTTCTGCCTGGGTTACTGTGGAATCAATGCACTACAAAGACTTAATCATCTTCCAGTGACTGGATCTGTAGTGTTCTAGCCTTTGGTGAGACCAGATGCTTCTGTGTGACAGCTACCTAATCTTGGGTTCCAATGATGGACTGCAATGCGTGATTTTTACTGGCTAGTTACTGTGGATTCATTAGCCACATGTTGACTGTCTGTTTAGCTGGCTTATCTGGTGGAAGGTGCCTTACAGACTTTTGCGAAGGAAGAACAGTAAGATGGGAAGAAATGTTTAGTGTATGCATAATATTTTCTTTTTGGAACCCATTTTGCTTCAAGATGGATCCTGACAGTCTGAATATGTCCTTAGTTTTCTTTCATTGGCAACATGAATATTGCCAGTGTAGAAAGTTGTGGAAGATTGAAACTTGTGTCCAATGTGTCCAATAAAGAAAAGCAGATTGTAAGAAGCAAAATAATACAAATGTGTTTAGTTTTAATTGGTCAGCGGCTATAGTTTAACAGATACAAAATGTTTTGTTTAGAAACATTTACATTATAAAAGAATGAAGTGTTTTGTGGTAGGAGAAATATGTGTGTGTGTTCTTTTGCAATAAAGGAAATTATTCTACTCAATTGAACTGTGTTGCATGAAGTTATTTTGTTATGACCATAACAGTTTCGATATAAGGAGGCTTGCTCAGTTCTATGTGCTCTTTAGTGCTGGGTTATTCCAAAGATTAAAACATAATAAATGAAGGAGGAAGAAACTAAAATGCCCTTTTCCATTTGAGTTTGAGCTAATCCAATATGCTACATGGACATCATCGGCTCTCTAGGACCATGTGTACAGTGTTTCAGCCTTTGGTGAGAAGATGCTTCCACATGACAGCTAAATGAGCATGGGCTCTGTTGAGGGATTTGTATGCAAGATTTTGACTGGCCAGTTTCAGGGGGAGGGACATTGGCTGCATTTTGACTGACTGGCTTCTGTATGGGCAGAACCAGAAGTGCAGCAGCACAAATCATTTTTTGTGCTTTTAGGCATCAGACAAAAGAGTCTAGTTTGCTCTATGTAAGGTAACCTCTTCTTCTTTATTGCATATTATATATATTTTAGTGCCTTTTTTGTCACAACCTAGTCATTCTATGTACTACGATGACTGTTTTCTACTGCCTTATGTGATACAGTGAAACCACTGTCTCTTTTTAATCTTATTAACTTAAGAACTGCACATCTTGTGGATATATTGCAGAAATTAGCAGTTACTAGTGTTATTAAGTTAAATGACATTTCACTGTTGTGCCTTGTTACTTTGGATCTCTTATTCACTGCTGGCAATATCTACTATAATAATACAGTGTTACCTGTTATTCATCCTAGGTATATAAAAAAATAACGTATTATATTAGTTACTGACTATAACTTTTGATCATTGGTGTTGTTACAGTTCTGCTTGTTATTAATTACTATAGTATTACAGCATTTAAAACTATTACTCTACAGTACTGCACTAGACTTACCTATGCAATATACTTTCATTAGTTTTCTGACTACTATACTGATACCGCACTGAAAGTATTTGCTTTACAGTTCATACTGCACTTGAAGCTACTCATTTAGATTATCAGTAACTTTTACATTCACTGCACCCAGATCCATGTGGAGGTAGACTATCTATCACTCATTATCTTTACTACTTAGGTAGATACTGCATTAGCCTACTGAGTAAAACTATTTGATTTACATTTGTCACAGATCCCACATTAGCCTACTGAGTAAAGCTATTTGATTTACATTTGTCACAGATCCCACATTAGCCTACTGAGTAAAGCTATTTGATTTACATTTGTCACAGATCCCACATTAGCCTACTGAGTAAAGCTATTTGATTTACATTTGTCACAGATCCCACATTAGCCTACTGAGTAAAACTATTTGATTTAAATTTGTCACAGATACCACATTAGCCTACTGAGTAAAGCTATTTGATTTACATTTGTCACAGATCCCACATTAGCCTACTGAGTAAAACTATTTGATTTACATTTGTCACAGATACCACATTAGCCTACTGAGTAAAGCTATTTGATTTACATTTGTCACAGATCCCACATTAGCCTACTGAGTAAAGCTATTTGATTTAAATTTGTCACTTGCTACTGATTACCTTATCAACCCAATGTATTTCTGCCACTTTTCCATTTCTTTTTTCCATACTTTTGAATAATACAGTAGTCACAGCTCATATTTTTTATCCGTTGCCAATATCCCACATTCTCACCTTTTTCTAGTCCAGTCAATTCTTCCCCCTTGCCTTATACCAAGAGTATCCTATTAACCTATCCTGTTTTGTTTTACCCATTTTGTCTCCATTAGCCAATATGGAATCTCAGTCAACTTTTAGCCCTTTTGTTTCCACTGTGTCAGAACTAGGCCTTTTGAGGCAGTGTCATGTGTCATACTTACTGAAAACTGTTCATGGCTATCTCACAATGATTCCATATGTGAGAGGTGTAAGCATTTACTTAACTTGGAGGCTGCACTCTTCACCACAAAACACATTTGGTAAACATAACATACATTACACATACAAAAGAACATTTCCACAAAACCTAACTATGCTAAGGTTGTGACCAGAATACTACTTAAACCTCCCAGGCTAAAGACTTGGAAATCTCAGACATTAGTTAACACATCAACACACCAGTCTTCACCCTTCACACCCGCAGCCAGTACATATACCTCTAAGAGTCACAAAGATGCAGACTCCAAGCCCTTATAATCCACCTAGATTGCACCTAGCCATGGTGATGTTTTAGTAATAGGTAACTTTATTGTCAGGCTAAGCTGGCAATGCCCTCACTATGCTGGATAAAAATAGGATGACAACTGTCTTTCAGAATCCAGGATACAGGAACTGACAAGGGCTCTTAAATATCTCCATCTTTATAAATATGATTATAACCTCATAGTGGCCTATGTTGTGGGTTAATAACTTTAGGTGCTCTACCCAGAGGGATGTGCTAAAGGAAATAATTGAGTTACTATGCATGGGTCTGTGGCCGGAAAAACACTGGTCTTGAATGATATTTTGCCATCACCCAGAAGGATGCCAAGATTCAAAGACAAGATAATTGGCTTTACGAACTTGCTATGTTAATGACGTCATTTAAGGTGGATCCAGTATGTGTCAGCTTGGGATGAGATGGCTGACAAGCCTTTCTGCTTTTTTGGGAATGATCTGCATCTCTCTTACAAAAGGTTTCACATTCTAGATAAAGTCTTTTCTGTCCCTATAGTGCTTTTTTTACATAGCATTTATCTAATGGGCACTCCAACTTAGGAAATTCTAATTTGGAACACATTAATATGGCTCTACTCAATGCCAGAAGTCTTAATAAAAACAATGCCCAACCTTGATGCTCACCTCCAACTTGAATACATTCATTTATGTATAATTGCAGAGACATGGTTTCAAAGCAATGAAAGCACTCCCTCTATTCATGGGCGTAGTACCTATCATGTCTTTAGACCTACAAGCAATTGTGAGAGAGCATCAGTATTTGTCAAGGATATCACCACCTCATGACAGATTTCATAGGATGCCGCATTTAAACTCCAAGATGTCCAAATCACCATAACAGGACTCATTGCCACTTCATAGCTAGATATAGAACACCCTGTATGTCTCCTTCTGAGCACAATAGCTAACCGGCACCTTACTACTGGAAGACTTTGACTATGCATCAGTAATCTCACTTGTTTACACTGCCAATGGTCAGTATGCTCAGTGTTTCCCTGATATTATAAATGCTAACTCTATTTTATAAATAGTTAACCATTCCTCACAAATATGGCTGCTTTTATTTTATTCATTTATTTTATTTGACATTTGTTGACCTGGTTAGTCCTACTGGGCAGCAGCCCTTTTTCAGTGGAGGCTCAAGGAGAAAATCTCCAAAAAAGTACAAGTAACAAAAGTAATCACATGACAGAGTTATAATTACAATATGTAACAGGCCGTGGTGGTGCAGCGGTTAGCGTTGTTGCCTCACAGCAAGAGGTTCTGCCGTTTGATTCTCGGCTGGAGCGCCTTCTTTGTGGAGTCTGCATGTCCTCCTCATGGTTGAGTGACATATAAAGACATGCAGGTAGGTGCATGCGTGAATGGGTGTGCCTTCTTTGAAGGTCGGGCTTTGGGCTGGCAACTCAGCACCATAAAAATCCACTGCCAATCATTAGCGGACCGGAGTTCTACTGTGGCGACCCCTAACCGGGAAAAGCCAAAAGACATTACTTTTACCATGAGATGTTTGTTGAAACAACATGCTAGATAATGGTCATTTAATTGAAAACATAATATAGTACAAAGTTTCATACAGTAGTAAACAGAATGCAGAAAATATAGATACGTTTGTAAAACAGAAAGTAAACACTATATAAACAGGAGATAAGCCCAGGTCAAGATCCAGTTTACAAGACTACAGTTGTGGAAGCTGTAGGAACTACTGGCAATTAGTAGATGTTATTAGAAGCAGAGGCAGAGAGAGGTGGGAGAAAAGGTTGCTGCAATAGTATCATAGTAGGGGAGGAGGATTAAATTGGTTGATAGCATAAGCATGCCCATGATATATGTAAAGTTTACTTTAGTGTTGTTTTGAAAGAGTTGGGGTGAGAGATAGTCTAACACTTATTGGTAATTTATTCCAAGCATTTGCCACTGAGTAGTTGTAGAGGAGTTTACCAATGTTTTTGTTGGGTGCATAGACTTGCAGAAGATGCTGTTGGGAGATACGGAGGGCACAGTTGGGAGTACAGGGCTAGATGAGGGTAGAGAGAGAGGGACAGAAGGAGGGTTCATGTAAGATAGAATGAGCTATGAGGAGCTAGGGTAGTAGCATTTGATGATGAAATTCTAGCCACTGCAGTTTTTCAAGCTTAGGCAGTGGTGAGAGTGGTAGGGTTGGTTAGAGCCAAATCTTGCAATTTTATTATAGCTGAGTTAAAGTTTTCACAGAAGATTGAATTGGATATTAGTGAAAGTAGGGGCGGTGTAAAGAAGGGTGGGGAGTAGGAATGATTGTGCAAGAGAGAGCCTAGAGACATCTGTGATGAATTTTTTATGGGTATATAGCAGGCCTAACTTTTGATGTGTCTTTTTAATGCACTGCTGAATATGTATATCGAACTTTAGTTGGTCATTGATAATAATTCCTCGCAATTTGGTGTGAGGTTCAACAGAGATGATGGTGTTGTTAAAGGAGCAGATAGTAAAGGTAGGTTTATGATGTTGGAAAGATTTAGGGATGAACAGGAAAGTTTTGTTTTCTTAGGGTTAAGTAGCAATTGGTTGGAAGTTAGCCATTTTTCGACTGAGTGCAGAAAGTCTTGGTTGATGGTGTGAAGGTGGGTGAAACTGTCAGAGGAGGAGATGATGGTGGAATCATCAGCATATTGTATGACAGCTGAGAGTGAACAAGAAGAGTGTAGGTCATTAGTAACGACATTAAATAATAGGGGTCCAAGGATGGAGCCTTGGGGTACCCCAGTTTGTACTGGCAAGAAGAGAGAAAAGTTAGATTTCCATTTAACTGCCTGGAATCTGTTGGAGAGATAGCTGGAGAATCAAGAAAGTGCAGTGTTGGAGAGATTAAGGGTAGCTAGTTTGGATAGAAGCAATTAGTCGGAAACAGTGTCAAAGGCTTTGGAGAGGTCCAGAAACAAACATGAGATTAACTTGTTGTTGACACGAGAATTTACGATAGAATTACTGAATGATATCAGAGTAGGAGCTGTAGTGTGATTTGGGTGGAAACCATGCTGTGTGCGGGTAAGCAGATTTTCTAGGAGGAGGTGATTGAGGAGCTGTTTGTGGATGCACTTTTCGAGAATTTTTGACATGGGAGATAGAATGGCAATGGACCTGAAATTTGAGGGGTCCATTAAGTTGCCACCTTTATGTAAGGGTATGACATAGGATTTCTTCCAAATTTTGGGTACAGTGTTTTCTTTGATTGACCTGTTGATTAAGATGGAGATTGGGTAGGTAATAGAACTGGCAGCAAGTTTTAGGAACTGAAGAGGTATGTTGTCAGTTGATGGAGAGCATGTTTAAAGTTTGCCAAGGAGTGACTTGATATACGTTGTAAGGATGAGTTTAAGAGAGAAGGGGGTTGGGTGGGTTGATGAAGGAGGACTTGGGTAGGTGATGGTGTCACTTTTGGTTAGATTGTGAGTAGAGTCAATGAAGAAGAAATTAAGAAAGGTAGCAGTATCACTGGGAGAGCTGTTAGGGCATATATTAGGTGATGAGGAGCTACCAGGATGTAGTAATTTATGTAATGATTGCCAGAAGGGTTGGAGTGAGGATTATGTAGATGTTTTTGGAAATAGTTTTTCTTATCAAGGGTGACCTTTTTTAAGTTAAGTTATGAAGCTTTCTGTAGGACTGAAGGTCAGAGGAAGATTTTTTTTCCATATTTTCCATGCACTATCTCTCTTATGCTTAAGTTTATGAGTGGCTTGTGTTAGCCAGGGGGCATATTGGCTTTGATGCTTATTTTGCTGATGGGGGCCAGGGAGTTAACTGTGTCTAAAAATATGTTGTTAAATGCCAGGGCAGCTTCCTCCAGGGGAAGGTCATAGAGGAAGGACCAGTTAATTGTAGAGAGTGACTGCCTGAAAGTGTCTGTATTAAAGTTTGAGAGCTTACGGCAGTCTTTGTATTGCTACGATTTGTGTAATAGAGGTGAGTGCCAAAGTATGATGGTGGGATGGTGGCCACTTAGGGTATTAGGTAGGGTGGAGGGGTTGTGGTAGGAGATAGGGCTGGAGGTAAGGACCAAATCTAATGTGGAACCAGAGTTGGTGTGTTTATTTAGACGAGTGGGGGCAGAGATTAGCAGGGAGAAGCCAGAGAGATTAATGTAGCTGATAGGAAAATCAGTATCAAGGGCATTCCGATTGATATAAACGGCATCCAAGATAACAGTTTCATATGAGACAGTCTGAGGGATCTAGGGCAGAAAGAGTTCTAAGATAAGGATGTTGTTTCCTGTGGGGGGGGGGGGTTATACATGGAGGCGATTGCTAGTTTCTTGTAATTATTCAGTTTACAGGTGACAATGAGAACTTCAACTGGGTGGAAGTTTGGAAGAGTGATTGGAAGAGGGTGGAGGGAGAACTGATTAGAATATAGAATTGCAACCCCACCACCTTTTTTTTAAGTCTATCTTGCCAGAAGATGCTACAGCCTGGTGAAGAAATTCTGAGTCATATATGTGAGGCTTAAGCCATGTTTCAGAGAGGGTGAGATTATCAGGAGTGTGTAGGAAGATCCGGGCATGGAATAGGGAGATTTTATTCATGATACTCTGAATGTGCAAAGACAGAATAGATAGGTTTTTGATGGAAGAGGATGGGAGGGTCTGCAATGTGGTACTGGGAGTAAAGTTTAGGGGGTGAGGGATGAGCTCAGAGAGAGGAGCTGTGGTTAGGTCTCAGGTTGGGATGTATATCACCTGATAGTAGTAGATTTAAAATGAGTATTTTGAAAGAACTAAATTGGTTGTATTGGAGGTAGGTTTTTAGATTAGTTTTAAGTAGGAGTGTGGGTAGTTGTAATATCTTGATTCCATACAAGGTAGTGGCAGAATGAATAAAAAGGTATGGGGTTATATGGAAAGAGTAGGTAGCAGAGAGTTTGATTTGGGAGTAGGTTACAGTAGGTGTAGGGTACCTTGATATGAGATATCGAGGGAGGTAAGGATTAGAATGGGTGAGAGAAGGATAATAAGTAGGAAGCTGTTAGAATATTTAAGATTTGGGAATAACATATTTTGGCAGTCTATTTGGAAATAAAGTAGGTTGTTGAAATATTACCTGTATGCCACTTGTACATCTTCATATGTATCATGATGTTTTGCTAAATCAGAACATAAAGTAGTGATATTTTCTTTTAAAACTGGTAGTTATTTCCCCTGTAGATACCTCTGTGTACAAGGATTTCTCAAAAGCAAACATGTTTCTGTTATTAAATTACTTAAATAAATTCTGGGGTAATCCTCCTCTGATGGATCACATTGCTAAAGCCGCTGTCTATGCCTCTGTCTACTCCCACTTGTATACCAATATTGATAATGTGGTCCTTATTCATACCCAGTGTAATGAGAAATTTAAAAACACATCTCTGTGGTGGAATGCACTTCAGAAAGCAAAAATGTTACTAGTAGTGTATCATATGGTTCAATTTTGAGGCTTCTCCTATTCAACATATTTCTCAGACCTTCAAGGCAAAATTCCTGGTCCCTGGTAATCCAGGTTTTCAGATGACTGTAAAATGGGTGTTGTTATTTGGGCTTACACTGACTCACAACTACTCCAACATGGATCAGACCATGTTAACAATTGATACAAGGAAAATATTGTCAAACTAAATGTGAAGAAATGTAGCAAAATTCATTTTTGTAAACAAAACATTTTCACATACCATATAGGTGACACTGTCACTGACACACCCCACCAGTCAGACACTGTTGTAATGGATTTAGACACTTTTTTTGATAATCCATTATTGTTTGGACATAATGTCTCTACTGTAGTTCAGAAAGCCTTCTGTCTGTCTCATTTTGAAAGGCTTCTCTGTTAGATCCAAAGAAATCTTACCTCCTCTTTATTCATATTTCTTCATATCCATTGATTAATATAATGCACCTTTTGGCATGTATTTCTCTAAACATATTACTCAACTGAGTGACCTCAGGGACTCGTAACTAAAAAGATCAATGACCTCAAAAATCTTACTTATCAAGACAGACTGAAAGCCCTCTCTCTGTTCTCAGCGTCATAGATTCCTCCATGGAGATCTGTTTTTAGCCTTTTGAACCAAGAAAAGTCAAACCCACTTTGACCTCCTATTCTTCAAAAGAACAAATGGTACTTCAAATACTCAATTGAAGGAAAAAACTTTCATTCATTTATAATCATGAGACATTGGTGTGACAGATTCATGTTCCAGTGTATTCCTCACTTCCCGGACAAACTTTCATTACATGTTAAGCAGACAGTAATCTTGCTACCCTCAAGGTAAACCTAGATAGTTGGATGGGCAATTTCATTTCCTCCTAAATCTATCTTACCTTACACTCATTGAGACTGAGAGAACTTTTGAATATGGTTTATTGGCTATGCTTATAACAGTCTGCAGATTAATTGCCAGTACTTACCTCTAACCCTATAAACATTTGTGCCAGTAAATGCTGAAATGAGCCATTACCTAGTAATATATAATTAGTATCTCAAAAAGGTGACTCATTTTGATAGATGACAAAAGTCATTGTAAAATGGCATCATATATAAAACATACAAAGGTTATAATGTGCTACTGCTGAGTTTTACATCAGCTGAGAAAGTACTAATGAAACACAATCAGTGCTTCAAGGATTCCTGGATGCAAGAGACAGATATACAGCAATTCTTTAAACAAATGGGTGAAGTAAGGAATCAATTAAACAGGTTAACTACATGGCCTTTAGCCATATCTCTCAACCTCTTAGAGCAAAAAATCTGGACAAAGCCCAAAATGATGGAGGGACAAATAAGGACAGATTTTAAATACTGGTCTTACAAACTTAGAAAGTTGATAGAATAATAGGTTTTGCATTAGTATGAATTTTCTGAAAGATGTGGAGTCTTAAACTCAAATGTCTGTCATTATTTAATGACTTCAATCCTCAGCTATTTGCCAGAAAGGTACAAATTTTAAGAGGAACACACCAAAAATATGAGGCAAGAATTCTGGACATTCTAAGAAAAGCTGTACAGTTGAGAGGTATGCCTTTAGCTGCTGTTGTAGTCTATTTGTAAGGCAGAACTGCTACACATATTTATATATACATACACACACACACACACACACACACACACACACACACACACACACACATGCACAAACATACACACATGCGCGCGTTCACGCATGCGCGCGCACACACACACACACACACACACACACACACACACACACACACACACACACACACACATACACACAGTTACATGAACAAAGAGATACAGTCTCACACCATTGTCATTCTATGTTTACTTGCTATAAGAATTTTAGAAAATACTCTCAGCACGCATTATTATTTTTGCCAAAAATGTAGCTTGCAGAGACCTGAAGTTCAGTATTGACCATGGGCAAACACTTTAAACAAGCATGACTTAAAAATCAGTAAAACATTTAAGTAGAGGAAGTCTCAGTTTTGCTACAACTTCTCTCAGCTATTTGAGACCTAGACAAATGTATTTTCACAATTTACATTTCATTAACTGCAGTGTGAGAGAATGTTGCGGAATACATTCCCTACCACAGAGACCTTCCAGACAACAGTATAGTTTTCCTGATAGTGTAGTTGTAAAATTAAGTTCTAATGAATGAGTACATTCTTTGCTAAGGATTTGCATTCTTATTAGTTATCCTTTCTCCCGCTCTTATTTTTTTATTTTTTTTTTTTATTTTTTGCTTTCCACTGGTGCATCATCACTTCTAGACCATGTGATGTGTAATTTTCTTTGTGAGATATTCTGGCATATGTAAAACTAGGATCACCACTACTGAAGGATATGATCAAATTAGGTGAAGACACACAATGTCCTTGTAAAAATATTTCTAGAAAATGATTTAACGTCCTGATAACTAGAGACAGTAACAATATGGTTAAAATAATCCCAGTTTCTGTGCTTAAACCAAGAGACTGCCTAAACATCTAAATGCCAGATCCACAATACAAGTGAAAACAACATTGTTTTATGCTAGATTGCATTTACAAAATAGTCTAATATTGCAGCATATACTCTACAATGAATGCAATGCCCAGAATGTAGTCTTACTGCTCTGTTAGCTAACTGTTGGTTCAAAAAGATCTTGGAAGCTGGTCTATGGCTAGTCCATGTAGTAATATTCAATCATAGCTTTCTTGCTACTTTTCCTACAGGATTTGCCATTATCATTAGAGGGAAGGATGTTTAATGCCTCCAAACTTGCAAATTTAGTCCTGCATGGTGTCTAAGCCACTTAGCCAGAAGACACACTCCATATCCAAGATGATTCATACACCTGCTATTTCTTTTGTCAGACACAGACAATCAGGATCCATTACATGATAAGAAACCTGTGCAAGATTTGAGCACAAATCTTTCCCATATGTAGCAGATACAGCAAAGGTATCCCTTGCATGTGCTGTTTAAATATAATACCATGTACCTTTAGGTTGTAACCACTATATGAATCAATGCAGTGCACTGTTGATTTGAAGATAAAATAGTGCTCTGACATGAAGGTAACATACCGATAACCCTGAAAATAAAGGGAGAAGTATTTAAGTCCCTTTTACAAAGAAAAAAACATTGCCTTATCCTGACAATATATATATATATATATATATATATATATATACACACACACACACACACACACACACACACACACACACACACACACACACACACACACACACGCACACATACACACACACACACACACAGACACACACACATGCGCGTGCGCGCATGCACACACATGCAGACACACACATGTATATATAAATATATATATATATACTATTAATATATATGTTGTGTCTTTCGGCTTATCCCAGTTAGGGGTCGCCACAGCGGAACTTTAACACTTAATGGTAAATAATCAGTACAAGCTAAATGTATCATACAGTACAACAAAAATTTAATAAAAATTACCCTTTAAATGCTTTTCTATGACAAATGTAGTATAATTACCATGATTATGATAAATGAGAAGATATTAAAAAACTTAGACATGTCAGTACCTATTCTGAAATAAAACATTTTCACTTATAGTACATGCTTGATAGTTTACATAGTAAACTATACTTAGATTTTTGTTAATCTAGTTTAAATTGCAAGTGTATTAATAACAATTAGTGGAAAACATAAGAGACTTCACAGCTTGCCTTATTTCTTGCAAATTAAGATAGGCTGACATTCGTTCATGAAGAAAAAACTTTGAACAGAACATGGCAAGCATAAATCTTTTAGGACTGAAAATAATTACAGATTCAGGGATCATGGTGGACTTTTTTTTTATTTTTTGCAGAATCCCGTAGTATAACTTAATGTGTGCAGTAAAACAGAGATTTTTATTATTATCACTCAGCTCTCCCCTTTGGTTCCATTGAATGTGTTTTGAATATAACTGCAATTATTATTTAATTTATTTTTGACTATTTGACAGGTGTTGCATATGTATCCAATAGAAAACTGTCAGAGACCCATAGAACATTGTGTAAGAGCACTACTCATCTCCCTGAAAGATATAAATAACTATCTGCAAAACTAGCATTGCTGTATTTACACTTTGGTAGGTATATTTGCACGTTTGGTTAAAAAATCAATTGCATTGCTTTACATTACCATTTATAAAAGATATTGGAATATACTTACTTGATAGTTCAATAATATTGATTGTTTTAATGAGGATCCCTTGTTTGATTGTTATTTACATGTTTTTTTCTTTTTTCCCACAACTGCAGGATCTTGCCTGGCACCCTTTCCTGCTCCTCACTGACCCATTGGTTCTTTCTCAGTGTGAGTTCCAGGAACCTCCAGTCAGGGAGAAAGCACAAGGAGTGATTTATTCCCTTGCTGCTGGGAATTATTTAGTCCATATGTTTGCCAAAGAGGTTAGAGTCAGGCAGTAGGAAGTGGACCAGTTTGGCTGATCTGTGAACATCCCTTCTACCCCCTTGAACGCTAACCTACTCGGTAGCTTCCTTCATCTCCATAATTGCAACATGCCCTTGAAAGTATGTGTGCAACTGCACATGACTTAACCAGTGCATGCAATACACCTTTAGCAAAGCTTACTAAAGAGGCCAATACTCCATAGGGGCACCTTCTAGTGCCGCCTCTAGGAGTCACCCAAGCAGAGAGTCACAGCTGCCTCTGTTTCCCAAGATAGCCATGTTGACTTTGGCTGCTCACTCCCATCTTCCCAGTCATACCACTTAAGAACTCTGCTGAAAACTGAACTGAGGTCATTGGGGTAACAATTAGAGTTTCATTCTTTTGCATCACAAGACTGGGTATGTTTACACCTTTAAAATGCATCATATAAACAAATTTAAATATTGGCTGTTTTCATGCCACCCATTTTGATGAAGCAATTTAGTAATTTATGTTAACAAGTACTATTTTAAAGGTTGGAATGAATAATTTCAGTAGTACTACTGATGTGTTGTTGTTTTAACTCTGTGAGTGTCATTTACTTGAGAGTTGAAATGGAACATTTTTGTGGGCATAACTGCCATTTGTTTTGCTACTTTCTTCCTCTCTGGATCACCATTTTACTACCCTCCTCTTTAGCCAGTTTACTGTAGTCTGCTGTAATCACACAATAGTGGCCTTTCACTATTCCTATTTATTTGGTTATAAATTGTCTCTGCACCTAACAATGTTACTAGTTACCAAAGAACAGATGCGATAGTCTCTGTTTCCAGTACTTTAATAAAACTAATATTAGGGGAAAAACACTTCAACAACTTCTAATTAGTTCATGATAACATAATTAATTAATACAATTATTGCATGAATTAAGTAATTATCTGGAATAATTCATATACATCCCAAACATAACTCAGAGAGAGACAGACTGCATGTTACTGATTTGCATTCATTGCCCCTGTGATGTCCCC
>NC_056731.1:772118044-772125544 GCF_019279795.1 Protopterus annectens
GTGTAATACAAGTGGACATTTCTATATAGGAAAAACAGAGTGTATGTTGAAAAATAGAATATACGAACATTTAAATGACATAAAAAATCAAAAACCTACTAATGCATTATATAGACATGCAGCTGTTTGTGAAAATGTTGACAAATTTGTGTTTGGTATTATAGATATTGTGCATGTTAATCCAAGAGGGGGTGATTGGAAGATTTTATTAAAAGAGAAAGAGAGCCAGTGGCAATTTAGGTTGGCTGTGATGTTTTCACCTGGTTTAAATGACCATGTTTCATTGGCATCTATGTTATTAGAAAGAGCCAATAGAATATAAACTATTTTATTTAGTTTAATAAATATTGTATGGTTTATTTTTTGCAAATTCTTTATTAGATATTAATTTAAGGTAATAAAAGTTTTAGCTTAAGGTAACAGCGTATTTAATATCATTTTAGACATCTGATATATATTATTTTTCATTTTTATATGTATTTATTATATTATATTATTTCATTAATACTAAGGTTCACAGTAACATAGAAGTTTAACATATTAAATATTTGGTGGATGAATTTATTTAATACAAAATCAGTGGGTTAGTAGTGTTTTATATTTATATGAGCATGCATCTTTAAATCCAGCAGTTTGATTAGTGATGTCATGGTTTTATTCAGTATTTAAATGTGATTAGTTGAATTGTTCTGTTTCTGATGAAGTCTCATTTTTGAGATGAAAGCACTAAAATGTTATAATAAATGTATTTTGGTTCGCTGAATCTTATTGCTAACGTGTCCTGGTTCGCTTATACAGATTTCGGTCAATTTATTGTTTGGTTTAACATTTTAAGAAGACATTAAGGGCTAAAGTTAATTTTACCTGTGATTCAAAATGTGTTGTTTACATCACTTTATGTAGTTCTTGCACTAGTTTTTACATAGGCAAGACCATCAGGGCCCTTGGTAGAAAAATCTAAGAGCATATGTTAGCAGCTAAAAACAAGGACAAAGTAAAATCCATTGGCAAGACATGCTTTAACTTGTAAAGACTTTAAAAAGTTTATATTTTTTGTATTAGATGTTGTTAACCCTTGTGATTTTGTGGGTGATTTCAAAAGTCTACTTGAATGTAGAGAGAGCAAATGGCAAATAGCTCTTAGTGCAGACCAAAGTCCAGGGCTTAATGAAACTATAAATATCAAATGCTTTTTGCATATGCAAAAATTGTGATTTTTAACTTATACTTGACATTTCCCGGTATGATTTTTCAAATATGTATATATGCATATGTTTTTCAATATTATTACTTATATTTCTTTTTTAAGTAATATAAATTGTACAAGTTCATCATTTATGTGCTTTCTACTTAATCAATGATAGTGTGGTTTTATATATTTAAAGTAACACAAGGATTGTAGTACTGTTTCTTTAACTTTTTACATTAAACCATTTTCAAATGAATATTATAATTATGTAATAATGTTTCCCATTGTTAGTATTGTACAAAAGGGAGGTGTTTTGTAGACATGTTTATTCTAATGAAATTCAACTGTTTTAGTAAAAAGCAAATGAAAGCACTAACAGTGTGTCCGGCTTCCACTTTCTTGGACTTATGCTATTGGTTTATTCTGTTTTTTGGAAGAGGTGTTGTTTTATATATATATATATATATATATATATATATATATACATATATATATATATATATATATATATATATATATATATATATGGATCTACCTGACAACACTGACAAACCACAACACCGACAATGAAATCAGACACACTACATAACCGAACGTTCACAAACACGAAACCTCACATGCCCGACACACCATAATACCGACACAATACCGACAATAAACAAACAAAACAAATCCCCTGTCCAAAAAGCACACACACAACACAAGCACACCAAAATCCTTACAAACGCACAGTAAACCTCACATACACAACTATCTACACCCTTAACCCAAACCCTAACCCTAAGGTCCTTCACTATTGCATACTTACCTAACCTGCGCCTCAACCCTAACTCAATTAAACCACCCCTAACCCAAAGACTATCACTATCGCACACTTACCTAACCTGCGCCCTAACCCTAACTCACTTAACCCACCCCTAACCCAAAGACTATCACTATCGCACACTTACCTAACCCGCGCCCTAACCCTAACTCACTTAACCCACCCGTATCCCTAGACACCGTCAATATCGCACACTTACCTTACTCGCACCCTAACGTCCATCACTACCGCATACTTACACAGCCTTTTCCCATGTTAGTCTTCTCAGCATCGGGGTTTTCATCCATCGGTCTTCTCAGCGTTGGGGTTTTCATCCGTCGGTCTTCTCAATCTTCGATCTTCTGGTGTCAGCGATCTCCTTGTCGGCGTTCTCAGCTGTCGATGTTGTCAGGTGCTCCCATATATATATATATATATATATATATATATATATATATATATATATATGTGTGTGTGTGTGTGTGTGTGTGTGTGTGTGTGTGTGTGTGTGTGTGTGTGTGTGTGCTTTGTATGCAGTGCGACCTCGGAGTGAGAATATTTCTGTAGGGGGGATATGGGGGGTGCAGCCCCCCTTCTTTCATGTAATAGAGCGATTGTGTGTGTTTGTGTGGTGGATGGTGTGCGTGTGTGTGTGTGTGTGTGTGTGTGTGTGTGTGTGTGTGTGTGTGTGTGTGTGTGTGTAGTAAAACCACAAAATTCAAAACTTCCGGTATTCGAGGTTTTGAATTTCACGGTTTTTAGTTTTCATTATTTTGGGATTTCACTTCTTGGGCTCGAGATACTGAAATTCGAGATTTCAGTATTTCGAGCTTCTGAAGTGAATCCATGTGTGAAAGAATGTTTGACATATCAATTCATATATCTGTGTACAGATATATGTCTATCAGCTAGTAGCAACCTATGAACTATGCCCTGCAATTGGACATCTAATTAGAATTATTTTCATTTTGATGCACCTTAATATATCTGTAATATTTATTTTGTGTGTGCCTTATTGTAATTAATGTAATTGTTATATACCTTAGTATATATGTGGAGATTTGCTCCTTGGATTCCACTAAAATGGACCTTAATCCTAGATGGACAATCTGGTCAATAAAACATAAAAATACATGTTTTGACCTTCCTCATCTAGAATATTAAACCTCTCTTCACCCTTTGTACAAGACTGTTTCCACAATGGTGGGTTTAAATCACATTTCTAGTTGTAGTGAGAGTTTGGTCAAAGTGTGTTATCATCTTTGGTTAGCACAGATTTTGTATATCCTATACTTTCTCCTAATCATGTCCAATGCACAAGAACATTGGTGCATATTGATGTATGTGAATGAGCAGTAGGTGCAATTTCTCCCCTGCTGCTGTAGTTTTAATGAAGAAAGGTCCTCCCTTCCCTTTGGGATATGTGAGCTATCTAGCAATATGTTTCCTCCTCCTCCAGATGGCTGCAAAAGAAGTAGACATCTTAACTGAACTTCAGTGTCTTGCATCACAGTCAAGAATCCAACTCTTTGCAACATGGAGCTGACTAACCATTTTCACTTTTACAGGGCAGAATCTCCCTTGGAGATATAGTAAGAAAATAAAGAATGTCACCTTGTTATATTTTTACCTGTAATCTTGGTCTAACCAGTAGTAGCCAGCATATTCCAAAGATAACTTTGCTTTGTTTCTTTACTGAACTGTAGGCGATCATGCCACCTTTTAATTTGTGTTGCCTTTCTGAAAATATAGTGGACACAATAGTATGATCACCGAAGTCTGGTGACTCGACTTTATTCTGTCCATCCATCCACAACCTCTTTTCCCCTTTTTGCACATGGGGTCAGGATGTCACTTCAGCAGTGAGAATCATCTAGAGCCAAGGCTTAGACTGCTGCGTGGATAGCCTTGCCACAGTAGTTCATCCATACCAAGCACACGTATGGCCAACTTACAATGTCCAAGCCACCTGCTGCATGCCTTTAGAATGTAGAAGGAAACTGGTGCACCTAGAGGAAACCTGCATGCATGCAGGGATGATATGCTGACTCCACACAGAAGAAACCACAGCCAAAAATCAAACCAGAGAACCTCTTTATTGTGAGGTGACAACACTATTTGCTACACCAATGTTCCACGCAAAGTTTTGGTGCAACATATACATGGTCTGTTGGTACAGATTCAGACCAGAATGGAGTGGTTCAAGAAGTGGGTCGTTTAGCCAGATAGTTGTGTTTATTAAGTTGTAAAAATTAGTAAAGCTAAAAAATAAATAAATAAAATATCTAGACTTCAGTTCAAGCCATCCTTACAATTGAGAATATAGACTTTTGTACAGTAACTGAAACATGTTTTAAAGTGTCCAAAAGTACCCCAAAAATGCAAGGTTTTACACCAGTAGCTGCATGGACAAGGGTTAAAGATGGAGGCATTTGATATACTTCAGTAACAAGCATATGTTTAGGTTGGTCAAACAGGATGATGCTCCAGAGTTCATTCAAGTGCAGTTCACCAAAAACCAAAATCCTGTACTATATCCTATCCTGTAATAGGTCACCTTCCATGTTCTAAGAAATTCACAATGTATATTTAGCCCGATTGGAAGCATTTATCATCCGGCCTAACACCCTTCTCATGGGAGATGTTAGTTACCCCTCAGTAGACTGGGAATCCTACACAATCTCATAACTACAGGCACAGAGATTATGGAATTTGTAAATATGAACACCCTCTACCAAATAGTGAAAACACCCATTAGAGGTTCCAGCATACTGGATCTCATACTCACAAATATGGGAGAATGTGGCACCCCCTCCCCAATGTCTTATCTCCCCCAGTAAGGTTTGACCATAAAACTGTCTCCTTCAAAATTAAAACCACCTGTTACCCTAGTAAAACCAGTAACAGTTAGGAACTATTCCAAGGCAAACTACCTTTCATTAAGTGACCAGCATCTGCCCACGATAATAAGAAAATCCTTCTATGTCACACTACTTATAAATAAGGGCATTACATCTAGGTCCAGAGAGGTCATTGTACCACCGTATTCAGTCCTCAGCAGGCCCATCATAGAGTATAATGTCCCGTTTGGTATGTATCTGACACGACACAGGTAGCAACTGAAATGTTCAGAAAGTTTCCTTAAAAAATGAATACAGGAAGTAAGCAAATGTCATATGCCAATCACTTCTGTATCATGAAGACTACTGAGACGTGACCTTTGACTGCTATATAAGGCAGCCTGGGACCTTAACAACAACAACAACAGAACTACTAGATCAAAAGACATCCATTTTGCTTGCTATATAAATAGGATATGTTGGACAGGCAGACATGTTTCTCAGGGAATTCCCATTTTTTGGAACAGGCTCCCCACCATGTGAAGTAGAGGTCCTCCCTTTCCCTATTTAAGCACGACCTGGACCAATGGATGGGTAATCAGAAATTCACCCCTGAGCTAGCACCTATGTCTCTGATGGACAGACACAGTCAGTAAATCATCCCTATATAAATCAAATTTGTGGGTCACATTTTGATTACATGACTGAGGTTATAAGGGCTCTAGTGTTTGTTAGCCTAGTATACACCTATGGACCTATGAATGTCTGCTGAAAGTTAACAATAAGCCTGAAAAAGATTTCTACTGAAAGTTAACATCTCAGTTTAAATTTAGATCATCCACCATAATTTATTATGGCTCGGCTGCAATACTTTTGTTTGTTTATTTAAGGGCGGTTAGATATGGTTGATATACCAAACCAATTATAATTATGAGCATGCTGCCTGTTAGACATTTACACACAAGCCTATTTGGTTCATTCTCATTGTAAAGATCCATACCGGGGCAGCAACTTTAGTTCAGTACTTTCACCTGGTCTCCAAATCCAGAATGAGTGGGGTATAATTAACATCCATATTGTAGTCATAATTCTCTGATGCCAATGGTAGGGATGTTGGAAATTCATTGTATTGATTCTACTAATGGGTATTTATTTCTAGGACTACCAGTATTAGCCCTAACTATATGAAACCCTCCTGGTCTACCTGTGTTTCTTAGGGGTCATAGGAGTGAGTAGATTTAAAAAAAAAACAAGCCTTCTTGATTCACAGTTTGTCCTTTTATATCAAAGTGAGGGAAGATAGATTTGTGACCCAACATTTGCTATGTAGGAAGTGACTTCAGAGATCACACCACTACGTATAAGATTAGTAGATGTGAAATTGGGGTGTTCTGCCATCATTGCTAGGAAATGCATTTCTGCTGCACCAAGTATCAGCAGGATCAATTCAATGAATTTCCAACATCCCTACCATTGGATCAGGCTCTGTTTACATGTCTGACTTGTAGCATTCAAAACTGAGCCTGTATCCACAGGTCAGCCATGGTCATAGAATGTGTTGTTCAAAGGGGATGCTACAAAGATGGACTTAAGGTAAACTGACAGAAAACAACAATGGGTCTGCGAAGATGTGAACCATCTGCCACCTTCTTTTGATGCCCAAAGTGGGGCATTTCTTATTGAGGTGGAAGGTTCTGTGGGAAAAATCATACCTTTAACAACTGCAAAAGACTTGTTACTAAAGCAAATATACATTACTATTGAACTGTGTCTGCTTTGTTTGTTTATTTCATTTAAAGGCATTTCAATTATAGTATCATACTTTTCACCAATATTAAAAGAAAAATTAGAATTTCTTTATACTAAAATATCAGGGCATTTGTCATATTTTTAAGACAAAACTGACAAAATCAGGTGTGTCCTGCAAAAAGTGGGATAGGTGGTAACCCTACACACATGTCAAAGACACCATAAGTTCTAATAAACCGTGGCCTGCTTTGAATTACTGAGTTATCTCAGGATCCATCGAGTACTGGCAGAGTTCATCCTGAAATACTGGGTTGCCAGTGTGGCTATAATATCAACATTAATTACATAAAAAGTAACTACAGAGTGGCAGTTTTGTAGTTCCAGTATAACATCGCTTTTATATCCCTGACAAATGTTGCCAATTCCTTTTATTTCTCCTCCATCTAATGGTGCTCCCATAATATTACAGACTATTTTTCATTTGCTCAAATCAATTCATTATGAGGGTCAGTGTTCTGACAGTAGTATATCCTCTTGTTACCATCCATAGCCAGTCCTTCCAGTTGATGTTCTTTCATGGAAGGCTTAGTTATCTTTCACCTTACTTCCCTCTTTCCTCATATTAGCGTAAATTCCTGTTCTAGATCACATCAAGCTACGTTGTTTCTCTCTACTTTGGCTTGTCAGTTTTCCATTTTCCCATCACTTCTTTCCTCTACTGGCCTCATACTTTCTGATTTGAATATTAAATATCTGGGCCTCATTGTCTACATCTGTCTTCTCCACACATCTGCTTCTTCCTACCAATAGTTCAAGTTAGGTAAAAAAGAACCATTTCCGCCTTAGGTCCTTATGTACTATTATCACAGTGAAAGCTCTTGGAAACTTGTCAGCCTTAAAGTGTGTTAATGCTGACCCAT
>NC_056731.1:772130544-772168044 GCF_019279795.1 Protopterus annectens
ACAGATCACGATGCTTAAGACTTTCATGTGGTCAAATATTAATATCTATTGCTTCCATTGTGTCTTTGTAGTAATGTGGCAAACTACAAATCTATAATTCAAAGTGTCAATTCATCATTAAATAAATGCAGAACGATTTGACCGACTATAAAAGAAATACAGATTCAAAGGAGAAGTGCTTGAAAATGGTAAACAAGTTTTGCTAGAAAACTGAATATTTCCCTTTCTTCCTTGTGTGGCATCTGTATTTCAGATGCTAAGTTAAGCTGAAGTCCTATCTGCCTGAGTTGGTGCTAGCTCAGGTAGATGTAAAAGATCTCGTTGTATTGAATGAAAAAAGCAAAGGAAAAATTCTCAATGTCCTGGACAAGTTTCCCCTTGTTAGTAGTGGGACTGAAACAATCAGCAAAGAGTAAATAGATAAATAAACCTTGCAGTTGAATGTAAAATAGCAACAGTGAAAACCTTCTTAAATGACGGGGGTGCAAGACTCTTTGCACTATGCCACATGTATAACATACTATGCATTGAGGATGGTTTTCCATATTTAAGAAAATGGTATTAAACCAATTATTGGCTATTTGCTGTCAGTAAAGCAAAATTTGAGCAGTTATATTCCACAGAAATGCTGCTAATCCTTTTAACCCAGATACGATATTGAACTGAAGAGGTGTTTTTTGTTTAGACTTCTCAAAACAATAAGCATCGTGTGCATTAAAGGAGTGATGACAAAATAATCTAGTTATTATATACTAAACAATGCCATAGAATGCATCAGGCACTTTTACAAAAAGTTTTTGCAATAGCCTCCAGCAGCTATTTTAGTTATTTTACTATGCTTCTCATCGTACACACACACACACACACACACACACACACACACACACACACACACACACACACACACACACACACACACACACACATACACACACACACACACACACACACAAGCAAAATTTTAATAACTTATTCACTTATGATTCCCATCCTATTAGTACATAACACACTGAATCAAATGCTTAATTCAGATGATTTGTACCAAACACACACACACACACACACACACACACACACACACACACACACACACACACACACACACACACACACACACACACACAAAACCAAATGCTTAATTCGTATTATTTGTAACACACACACACACACACACACACACACAAAACCAAATGCTTAATTTGTATTATTTGTAACACACACACACACACACACACACACACACACACACACACACACACACACACACACACACACACACACACACACACACACACACACAAGCACACACACAATTTGTTGTGAAGGTTTAAACAACTCATCCTGTCCCCTTTCTTTCCTGATTCCTTTTCTAAACAACTGTGTATGGCCTTTGCAACTTTGTTTTAGTCTGGTGGGTTTGATTACAGTGCATTTTGTTTGACAGGAATACATCACATCTGCTTGATGGCAGGAGACAATAAACTTATCAACTCTGTCAATTAAATGCAAGTAATATTCCATCTCATCTTCATCTGTACTTCTTTACCTATCCTATAATCACACACACAAACACACACACACACACACACACACACACACACACACACACACACACACACACACACACACACACACAAGCAAAATTTTAATAACTTATTCAGTTATGCTTCCCATCCTTTGAGTGCATAACGCACTGAATCAAATGCTTAATTCAGATGATTTGTACAAAACACACACACACACACACACACACACACACACACACACACACACACACACACACACACACACACACACACTACCAAATGCTTAATTCATATTATTTGTAACACACACACACACACACACACACACACACACACACACACACACACACACACACACACACACACACACACACACACACACACACACACACACTACCAAATGCTTAATTCATATTATTTGTAACACACACACACACACACACACACACACACACACACACACACACACACACACACACACACACACACACACACACACACAATTTGTTGTGAAGGTTTAAACCACTCATCCTGTCCCCTTTCTTTCCTGATTCCTTTTCTGAACCACTGGGTATGGCCTTTGCAACTTTGCTTTAGTCTGGTGGGTTTGATTACATTGCATTTTTTGACAGGAATACATCACATCTGCTTGATGGCAGGAGACAATAAACCTACTAACTCTGTCAATTAAATGCAAGTAATATTCTAGCTCATCTTCATCCTTATTTTTTACCTATCCTATAATCTCTTGAACACCTCCATAGATTCCTTGTTTTTCATACCTGCAACTTCCTAACAAATTCAGTAATTCGCCATTTGACAATATTTCCCTAACATTGTGCTCATAATGGCGTAACAGTGCATACTTCATGGTATCATCTCTTGCCATAATTATTCCACAGCTTGTTCAGCTGAAATCACATATGACTGGGTGCATAAATGTTACATTTATGAAAGGTAATGCAAAAGTAAATTTTACTTGCAAGGGGTCACTCACCATGACCTTTCTACAGTGACTGTGGCAACTCTAACTGTGCACTAAATATCGAAGGGTCCAAACCCCCTGCCAAAATGATGATACAAGAGTAATGTCCTACATGCAAAACTGAATTCCCTCCCCCCCTTTGCAGCATGTGTGTTTTGCTTTGTGGGGAATACTTCAAGGTAAAAGCTGTAGACTTTTCTCTCAGGCAGAGCACTTTTCCAAGTGTGATCTTTTTGTTCGTTGTTGTCAGTTCTTCTTTTACTACATGAGTCTACTGTAAAAAATATTTGTCAATGTTTGCAGTGATGAGCCAAGTTTTCAGGAGATGCAATTCAATAACACTAAAGTAAAAGACCATGAAAAAAAAAGCATTGCTTGTTTCTCTCTTTAAAAAAAACTTAATAATCTAACTTTCTGAAATAAAATGTAAAGATAAATAAGATTTTAAGCATGCTCTGCCTAAAAGTTGACACAGCCCATAAAAGCAATAAAGAAAGCAAAAGTACACCACAGGTGTAACAAATTAAAAACATTTTCAGCAAGTTCCATGGTACAAAAGGATAAAGACCTGATTATGTCCCAATTGACCAGGTCTGATAATCAGCATAGACACTGGATGAATTGGCTGCCCCTGGTGCATATTGTTTGGGATGATAACAGCCACTGCAGAACTGCTGCCTGATGGTCCCTGCAACTCCATGGTTTGATTGCTGGCTAAGCATGAGTGCATTACTGGAAGTCATTTAAGCAGCTACTATTGAAATTGTAGATGCTTGAATTTATTTTATTTTATTTATTTTTTGTTGACCAGATTAGACCCAGCTCATGTCCTCTTTTCAGGGCAGACTTGAGGTGGTATTTATACTGCTACAGGAAATTTATTCAGAGCATTGGGGAACTTCCCCTACTGTTTTCAGAGCTTACGGGGATCCTATTCATTGCTACACTTCTGGTTTCCATTTCGAGCTCATAGGCGGCTTGGAGAAACTGGAAGGAAGATTGAGGCAGTGAGTAAGTGTGATGGCGAGCAACAGAAGAAAGAGGAGAGTTCGCAGAAGGGAGTGGAATTGGAAAGTTGTCGGCCGCATACGGAAAATGAAATTGAAGGATCAGTCAAGTTGCTGAAGAAGCAGTAGAAGGATGAAATGAAGGAGAATGGTGAAAAGATGGTAATCGAACCTTCACCGGACTCAGAGTACTTGTTTCAAAAACATCTGTTTTCTGTGTTCCAATCAGGAGAGTTGTGGGATGTATATCTAAAAGAAGTGATAGTTCAGAGTGAACCAGAAAGTGAAGCAGCAGCATTGTGGGGTGACATTATGGACAGAAATCAAGAAGAGTTGGTGAGAGAAATTACTGAAGAAAAAAACGTATGCAAGGATGGTGAAAGAAGGCAAGAAGCAAATAAGAGAGGAAGAAGGAGGAAAAGGAGTCATGAAAAAAGGTTTGTTGTACAGCTTAGCAATAAGGAGGAAAGAAAACTCAAAAGATATAAGGTATGGGACACAATTATTGCAGCTTTGGGAATATCACCTAATAAGCTAAGAGCCTTTATTCATCTTAATAGTGAGACTTATTGTGATATTTTATTCAAGACTGGACAACATGTGAAAAGTTTCTTAGAGAAATTTGAAAAACAAGAAAGACTGTAGTCCATGGAACACTTATATAATGCAGACTTGTAATAGAGAGACAAAAAAAAGAATTACTATACAATTTCAAACTGAGGTGGATAAAGAAGCATTAAAAGACTGCTTAAAACTGTATGTAAAGAAGTTTTGGGCATTACAAAAATATATGATGATAGAGGTTTGTGGACTGGGGCATGGGTTTGTAGGATAATTTTGAAAATGGAAAATGGCAAGATTGTACATATTCCAAGTGTAATATATGTTGAAAGCAATAGAGGTTTTGTAAGATATAAATAATTGTGACAAGAGAAAATGTTTGTTTGTGGAAAAATGGGACATGAAACAAAGAAATGTGACATGATATGTAAAAAAAGTGGAAAAAAGGGACATGATTTGGTTAATTGTAATGAATAATTACAAGCTGAAAAGCAAGAACAGACACGAGAACATGTACATGATATAGAAAAAATGTAGAACATGAACATGAAAAAAATACTATACAAAAAGAGAATAAAAACTTAACATGTAAAGAAAAGGAGAATAATGAAGGTGAAGAAGAAGATATTAGTTGGAAAATAGTGAAAGGAAAACAGGATGTAATAGGGAGAAGGGTGAAAGACAGAAAAAGAAAATTTAAAAGTGTGATTATGAAAGAAAATAAATAACAAAACATAAGGGGTAAGATGGAAAATACAATAAATTTGAAAGAACCTGAGAATTCTATCAATATACGTTAATAGTATAAAGAACACTAAAAGAAGTTTAGGTGTCTTGGAATGGTGTATGCTACTTGATATGCATGTCATTTTTCTAGAAGACACAAGAATATTAACAGAAGAAGAAAGAATGTGGATTGAAAGTTATGGGCTAGAAGCATTATATGGAATATGGGGAAAATGACATGCTCAGGGATTGCTGTGTTATGTAATGAAATACTTACGATTTTAGATTATACTCTAGTTGAGGTAGGTAGAATAACAGTGTTAGATGTAAGATATAAGAAAGACGTGTACAGAATTATTGCAATGTATGTATGTGTTACTAAAAAGAAAGAGAGGAACTGTTTTAAAAAAAATCTTAAACTATGTAGGAGTGAAATAAAAATAGAATACCTCACTCTCGATAAAGGAATCCACAAGTGCAAAAATAAATGTGGGAGTAAAAAAACACATGACATTGGACATTGCCTCTCTGTTTACAGTCATCCCTAATGTTTGGGGGATTGATAACGTTAGGCAGATATTATATTCCCATAACATTTCTGCTGACAGAATTAGACATCTTTGTATTCTTTTGGAGAATATCTTTGAGAACAATGTTTTTGTGTTCAAGGACTCCTATTATATACAAAAGGTTGACGTGGCTATGGGCACTGCTTGTGCCAATAGCTACACCAATCTATCATTGGCTAATTGGGAAACCCAGTATATTCTCTCTAATGACAGATACAGTACCTCCATTGGATGGTATATACGGTTTGTGGATGATATTTTTCTGCTTTGGCAAGACACTGAACAATCTTTATTGGAATTTTTACAATACATTAATGATGTCAATGAGTTCCTCAAATTTACTTATAAGTATTCCTCCACTTTGACTGAATTCTTAGATGCTGAAATTAGCAGAGATGCTTTACACTCTGTGTCTACTAGTGTGTTTAGAAAGAGTGTTAGAAGGAATAATATATTACATAACAACAGTATGCATCCTAATCACACTAAACTTAATGTGCTCTGTGGACAAATTTTTCGCATGATGCGGTTACATAGTGATGATGCTAAATTAACATTGGCTTTGGCTTTATTGAAGGAGGAATTTATATGCAGAGGTTATAAAAGTGATGTCATTGATGCTCAGATATCTGATGCTTGGAAGGAGAGGATGAGCAGGTGTAGACTCCACTTTAATTGTACCTTGAATCAACCTTCGACAGAAAGGTTATATGATGCTGATAATCAGGTTTGCACTAATAATAGTGTTAACACAAAATTTAGAATGCCTTTGACTTTTGCAAGCAACATTGGCATGGTATGCAATGCCATTAGAATGAATTGGGCCATCTTATTAACTGTACCAGAATTAAAAGTTGTGATAGGGAATAATCCTGACTTTACTTTTAGAAATAACAAATCCCTTAAAACTCAGTTATGCTATAGACCTTTGAACCCTGTGACCCAAGTTCTATCTGACAGAAAGGGTACATATGCCTGCAGAAGATGTATGGCATGTGTGTGTATACATGGTGGGGGTTACTTTTTACATCCACAACTTGGGTTCAAGATTAACACCAATTTATATGCAGATTGTCATACTAAGAGCTTGGTATACTGTTGATTCTGTACATTATGTTTTTCATATTACATAGGCAAGACTAATAGATCCTTCAAAGACAGGATTTTGGAACATCTTAGAGATATCAGAAATGCCAAAAAGACTAATGCTTTGGCAATGCATGTGGCTAATGAAGGCCCTAACCATAAGTTTAAGTTCTTTGCTTTAGAACTCTTTCATGTTAGTATTAGCGGTGGTGATCTCAAATATAAGACAGAAGCATTAGAACAAAAATGGATTTTACAGCTTCAAGCTGGCAAGCCCCCAGGATTAAATAGTAGGGTCTGCTTAAAACCTTTTCTCAAAGCTAGAGATTTGAAACATTGCTAAGTTTTTTCATTCAAGATATTTAATGATTTCTCATGAATTCTCGGTATATTTTTTATATATATGTGTGTTTTTATATATACAGACATTTTTTCTATATATACTTATTTTTCATATATAGATTTTACTTATGATCACTATGTCGTATGGTTGTGCTTCAACTTGATTTCAGATGTTATTTTGTATATATATATATATTATAGGTGAGCAGTGCCTTAGTGCATCTTAGATACATGTAATTTGTGCATATTTAAAGTGGTTAATTGCAACCTTATTTTTATTGGCTGTTTTACATTCAAATACCTTGCTTGTTGTTGCATACTTTATGTTGGTCTAAAAAAGCAGAATAAGATCCGTGAAAGCACTTACCTTGTCATTTCTCATTAGAGGATTGTTGTGTTTGGAACCTATGTGTTTCTTTACTCCCATATGTAAGAGTGAACATGGAAATATTATTAGTAGAAATTTTAACTGTGATCTATGGAAAAGAAAGAAAGAAGGGAATGATGTTAAGATGGTATATGATATGAAAAGTGTAAAGTTTGTATATATATATATATATATATATGAGATAATATACACTGGACTTATAAAAGAAATGAGATTAAAACAGAGCTTGATAAGTTTATAATATCTGACAGTTTTACAAATTATAAATAAAAGAAAAAAGGAAATAGGGTTTTCAGACCATTTGGCTAGATGGCTAGAAGTAAAAGAAAAGGAAGAACATATAAGGCTAGGTAAAGGTGTTAAAAGATTGAATGAGAAAGATTTAGCTGGAGAAAGAAAGGAAATTGATCAGTTATGGGAAGATCATGTAGAAATGAGAACATTTTATGAAAACAAGACTGATTGGTGGTTAAGTTTTAACAGAAAGTAGAAAAAAGGCTGCTTTCTAGAATGTCAAGTGATGAAAAGAAAGAAAGAAGGGCAAAAATATAAGTTATTAAGCCAGATAGCATTTAGAGAGATATTAAGAAATAATAAAAAAAAAAGTTTATGAAAGGGAGAAGTAAATATATGAAATGAACAAAGAGAAGATTAAGAAAATGTTATATAAGCAAAGGTAATTTTTACAATGGAAAAATAAGAAATGGCTCCATATTTGAGTAAAATAGTGAGAGAAAATGAGAAGGTAAAAACAGAATTAGAAAATAATATAGGGGAAAGATGAATACACAAGAAAAATATTTGAGATAGCAGAGCAGTATATAAAATACATTTAAGAAGTAAGAAATAAAAGAGAGGCAAATATGGGATGTGGGTAAATTAAGTAAAAAAGAGAATGAGACTATGAAAAAAAAACATAAATATAGAAGAGCTTGATTAAATTTTAAAAGATTTGAAGATGGAGAAAGCTACAGGAATAGATGGAATTGAATATCATATGTATTATAATATGAAGGACAAAAACTATATTTTGCAGAAGTATTAAATTAATGATTTAAAAAGGGATAGATAAAAAGAGATATGTATGGGGGCATGAAATTTATATCGAAGAAGAGGTAAAAGAGGATATTAGGAATTGGAGACCAATAGTATTAAGTAATACAGATTTCAACATATTTATGAGAATAATAGAGAGAAGATTAGGGGAAAGATGTAGATAAATTGATGGAGCCTATGATTTTTGGAAAAAAAATAGAAAGGAAGTCAAGAATTATTATGGATATTAAGAGAGGTGATAGATGATATCATAAATAAAATGGTAGAAACTAAAATATTGGTAGGAGATGTGAATAAAGTATTTGATAGAATACAATAAAAGGAATTGTGGAGTATATTAAGAGGCTATAATGTAAGTGAGAATATAATAAAAGTTATAAGATCAGTATATGAGAATAACATTATAAAAATAATATTAAATGGATGGTTAAGTGGTTAAGTGAAGAAATAAGAACAGAGTATGGGCTAAGACAAGGTTGCCCAGCAAGCAGTATCTTATTTGCATTAGTTATGAATGTGATTGTAAATGCAATGAATAGAGGGCTGAAAATGGCAAGGTATAGGATGATAGAGGGATTATATGTTTCAATTATTCTTACTTATGCAGATGACATAGTTTTAATTTGTAATAACAAGAAATGGATGTACAAGGCATTAGGAAATTAAATAAGTACTTAAATATGCTAGGCCTAAGCATTAATAAAGATAAAAGCAAAGGAATCAGATTTTTTGGCGAATTAGAAGATATTCACTTTAATGATGAATCAAAATATATTTTAGGAATAACATTTGGGATAAACATGAAGAGATAGAATAGAAGAGAGCCTTATACAAAAATTGAAAGAGATATGTATATTTTGTAGAGCATATAGATTGTCATATAAGAAAAAGGTGTATTTAATAAATTCTATTCTAAGTAAGATTCTATTTGGCAAGTGTATATATGATTCCATCTAATTATGGAAAAGAATTGCTGTATATTTTAATTTATATGGGGATCAAGACTAAATCCTGCAAAGAAAAGGACTTTATATGTTAAGGCAGAAGAAGGAGGATTCGGGTTAATTAATCCCATCATCCATGCAGTTTCTTTGAATTTGCATAAAATGTTGTTAGGACTTAAAAAAGGAAATAGAAATATAGTAAATGATATAATGAAGTTCAAATATAAAAAATGTTTGGGAAAGATTAAGATGTGGGAAAAAAATAGAAGAATAATGTAAATGATGAGATTAAAGAATATCCAAATAAAATATTAAAGATATTGCTATCGAATTGAAAATAGAAAATGTAGAAAAGAATAGAAAAGTATGCTTTGGAAATATAATGAATGAACATTATTGTATTTATCCATGGAAAATTTTAGATAATGAAAAAAGAAATGCTGTTAAAACAAGGTTTATATGGAGTAAAAATATTTGTGAATGTAAAGATTTCATGTGGAGACTGACAATAGGTAAACTGCTTGTTTAAGTAAATATGCCCTATAAAGGCTTCAGGAGAGAGTATGTAACTGTTGTGAGAAAGTCGAGACAACAGAGCATGTTTTCTTGAATTGCATAAGAGTGAGATAATTGTGGGAAAAATTATGTGAAGTTAATGTATTGGATGATTTTGAAAGTGTGAGCGATATAAACATGAATATGATAGAATATGGATACTATGGTAAAAAGAAAAGAAAGTGAAATAAATTGATAGAACATTATTTTATGGTTTATTTTTATGTTTTATGTTTTGTAAATAATGTATAAAATATATATATAAGCTGTGTATATAATGATCAGCAGTCTGGGGATAGAGTTATTATGCAACTTATTTATAATAGCACCTGCATTATCATTCTGTTAGATATGGAGCAGTATACATTTGTTAAAGAGAGATCTTGTCTTTTGAATCTTGCATCATTTATTGAAGAAGTAACACTAACAGCAGATAAAATACTAATAGTCCATGCAGCTTATGTTGCCCTTGCTAACACATTTGATACTAATCCATACAATGGAATAATACACGTTTGTGATTACAAGTTATACTTAGTTCAGTGGGCAAAACACAGGTTAAGCAAAATGTCATGGTGGGGGGGTTATTTGTTTATTTTAATGGGGTTTTCAGTGTTATCTCACAATGCTCTTAAGTGGGACCACTTTTTTTGGCCCTTCCTCCTCAGATATAAAAAAGGAAGTGGTCTGTGGATAACAACATATGATGAAGACCACAGATCTGGTTAGGAAATTACTTCAGTAGAAGATGCTGAAAGTCTTTATTGCTCTCTGTGGTTGTCTACAAAAGTACATACCTAGTTCAGTAGTGATGACATAATTTTTAATGGCCATAAATAATGTAGCATGAGACTTGGCAGAAAACAACATAAATTATGACTGCACGTTACATGGTGAAAATCATTTAACATGATACCATCAGCAAACAGGTAATTTTAAATCAAAATTATACTCAGCTGGCTATCAAAGAGAAAAGTGGAATAGGAAGTAACTTAGATTACTACTCAGAAGATATCCAGCAACTTTTTAGAAAATATGAGGTCACTGTTGACCCTGACACAATCCCTGCTCTGCTGAATGATTTGGGCCTGATGTGAAGACTGTTTTACTCTTTACTGCTGTTCACCCAAGACAATTAGTTGCCAATAGAAAAGATGTGAATTAGTTCTGATGTCACTTTCTGCTTGCAAACTGGTTAACCTAAAGAATGAAAGAAATGTTAAAAGTCTTGAAGGATTACATCTCTTCATACTATAAAAGTGAATCTAGAAAGATACAACTGTTTAAAATATTACAGTGCATTCAGGAATGTATAGATACCTACTGAAAGGCCTATGGTAGGAAAGGCTATTAACTTATTAAAAAAAAAAAAACTGTTAAAGAACTAAATAAAGGAAGGCATATCCAAAAGCTAGAAACAAATTCATTAAATCCAGAATCAAATATATCTAAGTAAAATCCATAAATTGTATTGGATTTGTATTGTATCAAATTGGAACTTTTCTCCCCAGGCCTGTGCTGGAAATTGTTTTTTGACTAAATTAAGTCAGACAAGTCCAGTAAACAAAAGCAAAATAAATAAATTACATAAAAATAATATGCATTGAAAAGAATGGTGCAGATTTAATAAAGCCTACATGGCTAGCTAAAACCATGTGCATGTCATGGTGCAATGCACGCATGGTAGCATGTCAATTTGTATTCAGTAGACCTGCCTAAACATGGTAAACACTGTGGAATGCTAATTCCAGCATAAGCAGCTAAACTGTATGCTAATCAATCAATCCAAAATGGAGGTGATACTCAACAACCTATAAAGCAATTGTGTATACTTCAGTGCATGTTTTGGCCTTGAATTCCAAAACCTATCGGAATACAGCTATGGAAACTAATCTACACAGAAAGAATGTTAGGGGCTGCTGCTGCTCTTCTGCATGTGTGTGTGTAACAGGCTGAAGTGTATGCTGTTGCTGCTGCTAATAGATCTCAGCCAAGAAGGTGAAGGGTGTTCAGACTCCTTTCAACTTCTCATGGTCTGCATGAGGTGGAAATTGTAGAGCACAACAGGTTGGATAGGGACACACTACAGGAACTCTGAAACCTCTGTCATCCTCAGCTGACAGCAAGGGCAAACTGAAGGGAACCAATACTTGTGGAAACTAAGGTATGTATAAGATTTAGAATATTAGCTACATTAACCTTCCAGAGTCCAACAGGGGATATACTAGGAGAGTCACAGGCATCAACATCCAAGGTCCTCCATCAATTCCTGAATGCTATGCTACAACATGCCACTGACTACATATATTTTCCCCATACACCTGAGGACAGAGCTACAACTATGCAGGATTTCGTGCTGTAACATGTAGCACACTTCCCTTAACTACCACATGCACATTGAGATCAGCACACCACCCAGGGAACAGAGAAGGGTCTACATAAACAGAATGGACTTTCACTCCTTTAACTTCTAGGTTGTATGTAACACTAAGGGAATCATCCTAAATGTTGTGCTGGCAACCCTGCCAGTTACCACAGCTCCCATATCTGGCACAACTGACAACTTTATCAGAGGTTTTCTATGGTGAATATCCCACAACATCATTTACTAGATGATGCAGGGTCTACTCTCAAACCATGGCTGATGACATCCATCAGAAATGCACACACATCCTCAGTAGAGAATGGCATAATGAGGCACATGCTCAAACAAAAAATATCATAGAGTGCATGTGTTTGGGCTCCTGAAGTACAGTTCTGGTGCATAGATATATCAGGGGGCCCTACAGTATAATTCTGTACTTGTGCTGAAAATGTTCACTATCTATGCTATCCTTTACAATATTATCCTGAGAAAACAGCTTTAACAGTGAGACCAAGGGGAAGCGGCACACATCCAACCACCACTGACAAGGTCACCACAGCCACTCATAGGTTAGGATTCAGAGGGTGAACCACCAGCCACTGTGGAAGTCAGTAGATGTAGGTGTGCACAATATGCTCTTGCCTGGCCAGGAGGCAATAGATAGCACAAATGCTCATCACCTAAGGGGATATAAATTTCATCCTATGCACATACATGCAGTAAAATGTATGCCAGGCAATGCTCTCAACCTTTACTTACCCATGGGATGGCTATGTACTGCTAGCATTACACAAAGTCAGCCCCAAATTAAAACAATTATAACTACCAGACTATCAAGATAAGTGTTGAACTTGGAATAGGAAAATAAATGATTAAGAACACAAGCAAATGGCAGATCCCTGCATACTGTTGGTTGTTAATGTGGTGGATCAGTTTTACAGCAATGACATCAGTATGTATTGCTTCTCACTGAAATATCAGGATGACTGTAAATTTTCAAGAGGAAAATCTCTTAAAACACACTTTTATTGTGGCAAGACACCAATGGCAGTTGGTTCCCCCACCCCCAAACAACAAGCAAATGAAAGTTTGTACAAACCAAAGAATACCACACAATTCAATTGTTATATATGCTTTCAACACAATTCTCACAATATATACACATTTACAACTGAAAAGTCAATTTATATGATTGCCAGTCACCTCTCACTGTGCCCACCACTTTCCTGTGTCATCTTAAAAACATAACACCTGTGCCATTTACACAGAACATTACATTTCCCTGAAACAACATAACAGATTGTAAGATAACAATTTTAACAATAACACTTGTTTTGTATTAGATGTGAAAATCCCTGCCAAAATACCTATGCCAGCAGTGAACTATAAGAAGTGCATACAGATAAAAGTTCCATTTTCTAATACATATATATAATTTGTTTTAAAACATGTCACAAAATCTAGATTGTTATTGAAAAATACAGTCATACCTTAGCAAAATTGGAAACCTTCTCTGCAGATAACTCAAAGGGAAAAGCACTATTCTGTTTTATCCAGATACACTCACCTTCAAGTTTCCTAGTTACACAATTAGGAAAAAACAATCTTTTTCTGTCTGGCTGAAATGGTGCAGAAGTTAGAAGACAAAATGAAACAGTAATCCAAATGACAGTCCCAAGAGTTGATATAGAAAATTTGGTCAAGCGCTTTCTTCCAGGAAGCCTGGATTTCATCAGAACCAATTAAACTTTTTAAAGACCCCCATTTAAAAAGTAAAATACAACCAATAAAATTCACTTAACCCATACATGTGATAACATTTAAAAGGCCACAAATAAATGCTTTAATTATACAAATAAATATATAAAAAAGTTTCAAAAATGTATTAAATACATAACACCATTAATTCTAAATGCTAAGGCTGTATACTATAAAAATGGCATGATATATATATATTCGTTAATACCAGGGGTTTGAGCAGCATTTAATCGTATTTGCCATTTTATTTCAGCTTTTTCTAATGTATTGGCCCAATCACCCCCCTAAAATCCTTGTAAACAATTTCTAAAATGCCAAACAAAAACTTTGTGCAACATTTATTACTATTTAAATGTCTAAAAAGGGCATTATTGGTATTTTTCTGTCTAATGGCCTATAAATGTTCATACATTCTTCTACAGAGTGACCTTTCCATTTTCCCTATGTAAAAATTAGAACAATCTTGGCACAACGCCAAATAGACACAACCCTTAGTACCACAATTACCCGCAACTGTTTTTACCTTAACCCCAAATTCACCTATGTTAAACAGTGAATCCTTAAGAATGTATTTACAATAATTACAATGCCCACATCCAGTAGTGCCTTTTCCAGACAAACCTTTAAATAAAATAGGATGTTCAAACAAAAATTTTAAATTCACATTAGTTTTGAACACAAAAGTTGGGTTATTTGCCAAAATGGACTGAAGTTTATTATTAGCCCTAAATAGGAACTTTTTGGCTGTAACAGACAAAAGTTAAAACCATACTACTCACATGTCCATCAGATTTGACTGTCTCCTCATGAGTCCCCATCGAATTACCCAATAGTGGAGTATACCTAACCCCCCAATTCTACTTCACTACCTTGTACATATCCAAAACAAGTTTTTCGGGATAACCTCTATCCATAAAAAAGTTAGTAAGTACTTTCATCTCTCTAACAAATCTGTCAAATGTTGAACACATTCTAGCCACTCTAATAAATTGTCCTTTCACAATGCTTTTTTTCATTGAGAAGGGATGATTGCTACTAAATTCTAAATAATCATTGGAAAATGTAGGTTTCCTGTATATAGTGGAAGAAAATTCTTTCCACAATGATTCCTTATGAATTGTCACATCCAAGTAATTGATTGCATCATTATGTGTGGAAGTGAACTTGAAATAATCACAAATACTATTGATATGTTCATTAAACTTTTCAGCATACCCATTAGTGTTCCACATAATAAAAATATTGTCCAAAAATCACACATATAAGGACCATTTGTGTTGAAAATCAGTGTTAAATACATATTTTCTCTCCCAACTATACATAACAAAATTTAATAATGAATTGTTTAAAGTTGTTTTCTCCTTAAAGGCTTCATAAAATAACTCCAAACCAATTTTATGTGGAATGGATATGAAAAGATCATAAACATCAATAGTGGAAAATGAACAATTAACACTATATAATTCCTTTTTAAACACTTTAATTTATCTGTTAGTGAGAGTAATGTTTTGGATAACTTCAGGGGAAATACAAACATTAGAGTTATGAAGCCAGATAAGGGTGGGGGTATAGTTATTGTAAATAAAATGGATTACAATTGTAGTATCGTTGCTATGTTACACGACGAAGGGAAGTTTGTCGTGGCATCCAAGAACAAGGTTAACATAGCTTTGAGTAAGATAGGGTTAATGTTGGATGACAGTTTGTTTCAAGGAAGCATCAATAAAGCAATATATAACTTTTTGGTTAATAAACACCCTGTTATACCTGTGGTCTTTGGAATTCCAAAGACACATAAGCACATTCTTGATCCCCCATACAGGCTCATAATCTCTTCCCGTTATAGCATGACTTATTCACTTGGTGTTTTTGTTAATAGATTAGTAAGGGAATTCTTAGTTCCTGTTGATTACATCTTAAAGGATTCATGGGATTTCCTAACAAGGTTTAAAAAGGAATTATATAGTGTTAATTGTTCATTTTCCACTATTGACTTTTTGTGATCTTTTCACATCCATTCAACATAAAATCGGTTTGGAGTTATTTTATGAAGCCCTTAAGGAGAAAACAACTTTAAACAATTCATTATTAAATTTTGTTATGTTATGTTATTTATGGACACAGTTCTAAAAAATATATATATTTTTTCTTTTGAAGGGGAATATTTTAAACAGAATCAAGAAGTAGCCATGGGTTCCAGTTGTACCCCCTTATTTGCTAATTTAGTTATGTATAGTTGAGAGAGAAAATATGTATTTAACACTGATATTCAACACAAATGGTCCTTATATGTGCAATTTTTGGATGATGTTTTTATTATGTGGAACACTGATGTGTATGGTGAAAAGTTTAGTGAACATATAAATAGTATTTGTGATTATTTCAAGTTCACTTCCACACATAATAATGATGAAATCAATTACTTGGACGTGACAATTCATAAGGAATCTTTGTGGAAAGAATTTTCTTCCACTATATACAGGAAACCCACATTTTCCAATGATTATTTAGAATTTAGTAGCAATCACCCCTTCTCAATGAAAAAAAGCATTGTGAAAGGACAATTTATTAGAGTGGCTAGAATGTGTTCAACATTTGACAGATTTGTTAGAGAGATTGAAGTACTTACTAACTTTTAGGGATAGAGGTTATCCCGAAAAACTTGTTTTGGATATGTACAAGGTAGTGAAGTAGAATTGGGGGGTTAGGTATACTCCACTATTGGTTAATTCGATGGGGACTCATGAGGAGACAGTCAAATCTGATGGACATATGAGTAGTATGGTTTTAACTTTGGTTGTTACAGCCAAAAAGTTAAAGATATTTTAAGTAAGAACCAGGTCCTTTTTAGGACTAATAATGAACTTCAGTCCATTTTGGGAAATAACCCAACTTTTGTGTTCAAAACTAATGTGAATTTAAAATTTTTGTTTGAACATCCTATTTTATTTAAAGGTTTGTCTGGAAAATGCACTACTGGGGTTAGGGTAAAAACAGTTGTGGGTAATTGTGGTGCTAAAGGTTGTGTGTATTTGGCGTTGTGTCAATATTGTTCTAATGTTTACATATGGAAAATGGAAAGGACACTCCATAGACGAATGTATGAACATCTATACGCCATTAGACAGAAAAACACAAATAATGCCCTTTTTAGACATTTAAATAGTAATCCATGCTGCACAAAGTTTTTACTTGGCATTTTAGAAATTGTTTACAAGGATTTTAGGTGGGTGATTGGGACAATACATTAGAAAAAGCTGAAATGAAATAGCAAATATGATTAAATGCTGCTCACACCCCTGGTATTAATGAATATATATCTATCATGCCATTTTTAAAGTATACAGCCTTAGCACTTTGAATTAATGGTGTTTTGTATTTAATACATTTTTTAAACTTTTTTATATATTCATTTGTATAAATTAAAACATTTATTTGTGGCCTTTTAAATTTTATCACAGGTATTAGCTAACTGATTTAGATTGGTTGTATTTTACTTTTTAAATGGGGGTCTTTGAAAAGTTTATTTGGTTATGATGCTTCCTGGGAGAAAGCACTTGACTGAATTTTCTGAATAAACTGTTGGGACTGTCGTTTGTATTACTGTTTCATTTTGTCTTCTAACTTCTGCACCATTTCAGACAGGCAGAAAAGGATAATTCTTTCCTGATTTTGTTGTGCCTTTTTTACACTGTTGGTTGTACTAGTTACACAATTACCTTTGTAGAGTGTAGATTCAGGCCTTTGAGCATGGTGAAGATGTAAATGAGTTGTGAACTAATTGCACTCTCTGAATACTAAACTTTTGACTTTGTACAGCAGGTGGCACAGCCTCACTGTTACTTGTTAATGGATTGCAACTGAATATGATTAGAGGGGGGAGGAAGACAACAGCAATTCAGACTACCTTACCTGTATTGGGTATGTCACCCAGCATACATTTACAAAGCAACTAACTAACTTTAGCACATTTTAAATGGAACTAAGCACACATTTATAATTTTTGTTCACTAATAGCCAAACTCTCCTGCCTTTGCTGAAAAAATGTTTTTCACTATAATGTATTTTTATTATACATTTAAAGGACAATGATACAAAATGCACTGTAGATTGCATCTCTGAGAGTACAGCACAGGTAAGAGAAGAATGAATACAATACAAAGGGAAGGCAGAGCTGCATTAATGCAAACATAGTCATAAATGTTTGTGTGTTCACTCATTGCATAAATATGTAAGCCACACATGTACAAACAAATGAAAGTGTACAAGTGTATATGTCTCATTAATACTGTGGAGGACATGGGAATTGCTTGTATGCACATGATTTGCTTTCCTGATCCAAAGTTGTTTCTGTGGCAAAGAGGGATATGACACTCCTAGTGTGATTCATAGGTTCATAAGTATGAGAATTCAAATCCAGAGTCATGTAGAAATCTGTAACATGTTAAAATGCATTTTGTATTTTTTTTAATATTAATATATGCACTGCACATGACTTGGATAAATATTTTTAAATTAATAGATGTTGCTTTTATGATAAGGAAAGCAGAAATTAAAGTGGTGAATCAACTGTGTTTGTAGCACACCTGGCAAACAAGATGAAGCACTCAGCACATATAATATGGAGATCATGGTTCAAGTCCCACATTTTTGCTTTTAATGATAAAAATTAATAACCACTTTTTTGCAATAATAATGTATGTTGAGCTTTGCCTTTCTTGTTTGGGCTTTGCTCAGCTATGTGCAATCACAATGCAATGTCACAGACAATGAGTCATTATCATTTTCAGAAAGATACATTGTACCGTCATTTGCTTTGCATCATGCAAAAATGCTAAGTGGCATTGCATGGCAGTCAACATTCACGCACAGCACCTGCAGTTTCACAATACCTGAACAGCCTGTCACACCTCCAACAGCTGCTGCCCCGATGCCCAGCATATCTGGGATGCAACTTGGCAGTACTGTCCCTGCAGCTCCTGCACTACCTGGGCCCTCAACATCAGGTAGTATTACCCCAACAGCTGGTGCAGTGGTACCCTCTAGGAGTATGGCTGAAGGTGAAGATTTCATCCCAGAGCTTCAAGATATGGTGCATGAGGTCATAGAAGGTAGCATTGGTGCATGCCTCAGCCGTATGTAGAAGATGCTCATTGGAATGCTGAGAAAACAAAAAACATCAAGCACTCCAACCAGACGCTAAGGAAGACAGTGATGAAAGTTCTGAAGATAAGGACTAGATCTTCACTGTCTGCATGATTAGATGTCCCCTCTCTATCCTCAATCATAGTCTCCACCAATATTTTGTATCCCTCACCATCTCTATCTCTGTCTTCTTTATCCTGTTTGTACCCATTTCCTCACCTACCCTACTTACCTGACCCTGGCATTCATATGTCCTTTACCCAAGAGTACTGTCTTACTGAAATAAAATAAAAAACTGGGCATCTGTCCCACAAAAAAATTCATCCCATGCATAGCTCTCCACTTCACATATGTATCCTCTTGACACACTTGATTCAGTCCAACTTGCTGTACAGCTTCATTGCATTGTCACCCATCTGTGTTGTAGTGACAGTCCCAATTCATCCAATGTTATATACATGTTCATATTACCCTGTTGAAGGTGAATAAGTATGGTTCTTGCATAATTCCCTCTTGCAAATTCTTATATTGCTTCCCCTTTGTTGTCCCCCCCACTTGCCTCCCATTTCACCTCATTCCTATCTACTCCATTTTCACACCTTTAATCTGGCCAAAAAATAGAATCACACACCGCACACATTGTTTAACTGCCCTTTAATAAAGCCATTTATTTTGCCATCTGTGTTTGCACAGAGTTTGGAATCACACAACAATAATGCATGATGGTGAATAGCTCTTCATGTGCTATGGCATAGTGCAGTTATCTTCACACCGTGCTGCTTAAACTCATGGTGTTAAAGGAACACACAGTTACATCAGATTAAAGCAGTATTATGAAACATATATGTACTGTTGACATAAATCAATTGACTGATGTTCATTTTTATACAGTACTTCACTGTAGTCATTACTGCTCACATTTGCAGAAATGAACACAGTTCCTTATGCAATACCATTCTAACAGCATGAGTAAAACAATTAGATTGAGCTGGATTCGAACCTTGTGTCATTTATAGTCAAAATATGAACTCACTGCTCTTACACTTGCTGCCGAGGAAAAGCTAGGAAACAGGTCTATTTCATGCACTCAATACTGTCCAAAGTACTGATGACAAAGCCTAGCCACTTAGCATGTTTCCACAAAGGAAGACAAACCAACAAAAATATTACTATTTTCCCATTAAGCAGCAACCGATGTTTGATTGTCTCTTAACTCCACACAAATGGGGAAGGCAATAGTAAGCCCTTAATGTTATAAAAGTTATGACACATTTCTAATATAAAGTACAATATGACCACCATAGTATCTAGTTCTACCCTAGCATGTATTCATAAGTAATTTTCTAGTTTAATTTGTATTCATTCAATGTGAATCTTGCATGCTCAAACACTTTGCCATTGATCATGCAAAACAGTTGCTCAGTGGTGTGCAACAGAAAGAGCTAATTGGCATATATTTGTATGTTTAATGCCCAGTTAGTCTTCATCCCATTAAAATTCATGTATAAACTCAAACAAAAGAAAGGGATTTGTTAGTGACTGAACATATACTTACTCAGACTCATGTGTGCCCTGCACCCATGTACTTGAAAATGGATATGTCAGTAATAGTTCCCAAATGTCAAATACACTACAAAAATAAACAGCACAACTGCATTATTACGTCATCTAAAGCTTTAGACTGACAATATACATTCAAATTGTCTTATACATATCAAAATGTGGACATCAATTCATCACAAAAATGAACATACGTACATCCACAGTTGTATCCCTGCTGATCACAAAAGGATGTGTGTGTGCGTGTGTGTGTGTGTGTGTGTGTGTGTGTGTGTGTGTGTGTGTGTGTGTGTGTGTGTGTGTGTGTGTATGTGTGTGTGTGGGTGTGACTCTATACAACATATTAAGAAACAGGTGCATATGTCTCAGTTCTACAACATGCATTCCTGACCACCTATTACATATAGTTTGAGAAGCTGTCTTTTAAAGTATATCTGCACATTGAAACCAAAGCAGAAAATCCAAAGTCTACACTGTGTACAACACTCTCATAACAGGATATGTTATCTATAGTATATAATGATGATGTCATCATCTATAAAGACCACTATGACAAGGAAAAACTTACTTCTGCAGATGGGAACAAAATACTTAAGTGGGGGTTAACTTAACACAACAACCACATTGTGTGTCTGCATGTATGTGTGCGTGTGAGAATAGTCAGAAGACCATGAGTCTTAATACTACTGTCAACAATTAAGTGTCATGGAGAACAAAAATGTTTACAGTCATACAGGCCTGCACAGCCATTTCATACAGGACTCCCAAAATCTCCCAAACATGCAATAATGATACTATAAAGTGTCCAGCAACAGTTTAAAAAAGTCAGACCTGTGCCATGGCACTTGTGTAAAGTACTATGCCTTTAGGTAGGAGGGTAGAGTACTAATCTCACTGGAGTTAACTTTTGTGCTTATATTCAGTTAGTCATAATTATGAAGCATGTGAGGCAATCTTCCTAACATCTCCTTCTCAAAACACACTGATGATGTCATTCTCTATAAATTGCAGTCTGACACAATTTAAGTCATGCTTGTGCTGTGGTGCTGATGTTAAGTACTGTGTTTTCCTGCTCCAATAACTAGACAGTTAGGGGTTCTAATCTCACAGCAGTCAAATTGAGTGTATATTCATCCAAATAATGCTTTAGAGACAATTTTATACTGAGATGTGACTCCAAATCTATGTCAGACCACTCCTCCTAAGATCATCTTCTCAGCATACAATGCTGTTATCATCCTCTATAAAGTGCACCGTGACACTGTTGAAGTAAGGTATATGTGGTGGAACTAGCCTTGCATTGTATGGAATCTAGCTTTGATAGCTCTACAGGTTTAATGTGCAAATTTGACCCATCAACTGCTATGTATGTGGTTGGAGGTATATTACAGTCATCATATGATCTTATAAATCTCTTTTCATTTGACTTCCACTTAAGAGAACCTTTAACTTAGTTCCATGAATCCAACATTCCCTTTTTCCCTCTGTTCACATAACATCCTTTCTACAGAAGACTGGAAGATGCCATCAACTCAAAGATGCATACACGCATCATGAAGTAAAGTCCTTCCATGATCCTCTGCAAGCCATCTCCGGACCACTTGATGTATAGTTGCTTATTTTCTCATGGTGTGTTGCACATCTCTCATATGGGCAGAGGCAATATGTAATAGAATCAAACACATACTCCCATACACACATACTCTTACTATCTTCCATCCTAAAGATATTGCAGTTTTTGTTTAAATGCCATAATAATGACTAGAATTTTATGTCATTTTGGGCCTTAGCCTACTGATGTCCTATGATCCTATGAACACTGCACATGTCAATGTTGCTGTCATCTACGTATGCTGAGTAGAGGTATAGATGTGGCCCTACAACAGTGTATTCCAATCTGTAGATGTACAGTAGCCCTACAATGGATTATTCCAATTTGTGATTTGAGGTAAGGTATTGATGTCTGCTGCTGCCATTTGATAACATGTTCCTTACGTAACATTTGTAGTAATATGTTTCCTGAGATCTCTTGAGCTGGAATGGTGCTATGTATGTTATTTCCTTACTAAGGCATGTGTTTTTGTAGTGGAGTATACCAACATTCTAGTGAGCTATCAATCAACCATCACAATGACACTTGCCATATAGGTTCATAGGTTCAAAAGTTCATAGATTAGTACTAGGCTAACTGCCCTTGTGGGCCATTTTCAGCCTAGCCATTTACCCCATGTGAGAATCAAACCCTGCACCTTATGTTTGTAAGGTAAACACCTTAACCATTATGCCAACCTCCCACCCACAGGTGTGCGTGTGTATACCTACCATCATTAAATGCTCTGTGAGATACAGCCATATAATGTCATACTGATTACATGGGCAGAAGCATCTTGCTTCATCCACATGTTGTAATGATGTTACATACACAAACATGTAAGTAGTCCAAATTCAATAGCAACCTTCATGAATTCATTGCATGCACAATTCTGTTGCTATCCACAAAGAGTATTGAGATGGTCCCCCAGCAGCATTGTGTGACTAACAGCATCTGTTTCTGTAATTGTTCTGCGTGAACCACAATCACCTTGTTTGTAATGTGCCCATATATGCTATCAGGGCACTCACACACAGCTATACAATGAAAACATATATGCATATGATGTGCAATTGATGTAATTACATGACATAGGTAGAGTTGTATGACTGTGTGAAGACTTCTCCTGTGTGGCATATGATTGGTACCCAAGGTTGCATTTGTAGTTGTCACAAATCATTTTATAAACAAATACAAAATTATATTTGTTATGCACAACTAAGTACAGAGCTGTTTGTGAATGGCATCACACATACTCAACCGTAGGAAATAGACAATCTGCTAGCTGACCGATTTGGATCAATCTTCAACTCCCTGTCCACAATGGACATCACCCAAAATATACATGCAAACACTACTCAGCTTATTTTGTCAAGAGAGTAGCTTGTCTGTAAGGCTAAAAACATGGCATCATTGAGCCCTGACAACAACACAGGTTGCCTTTTCAGTAACTTGCAACTTGACCTAGCAGACACAGTTGGATCCCTACTTAACCACAGTCTTCACATAGGCTATGTTCTGACAGAAGGGTGTATGGCAATAGTCACCCATCTGAATAAGGTGGGACCATTACCTAACCTGGGGAATTATAGACCCATAAGCCAGACTCACCTCATTTTAAGGCAATCAAAGGAATCATCATGGACCTTCTCAAAAAGGACACAGATAATCTCCCAACTGTGTACCCAACCCATTTTTGATTCCTTAAGGATACATAATGTCTGTTAAGTCTGTCTGACTTCTTTAAGAAGGTCACCAAGGGCATGGATGAGGGAAATACTGTGCATCCCTCCTAAATGGACCTGGACAAAGCATTTGACATAAATTCACACTCATATATTACAAATAAACTGTCTCAACTGGCCTTAAACACAAACAACACCAGGTGGGTAACCAAATCAATCACCAACAGGACATGTACATTCAAAGTGCATGAATTCACCACTAGCAAGAGGCCAGTGACCAGGGCCATACCACAAGGTTCTGTACTACATATACCCTTTCCTGTTTGGTATTTACTTCCCAGAATCAAGACAAACTTAGACAGCCTTTGCTGTACCAGCTTTGTGAATGACTGTAAAATATGGACAATCATTGAATCCACAAATGCTGTTGATATACTGCAGAAACTATTACTACGCACAAATGATTTGTGCCAGACCTATGGAAACATGCTACATGAACACAAAAGCCCTTTGAAAAGCAAATACCCAAGCTAATAACAATATAGACTGCACACCTCTATGAGTACACCCAGTGGTAGGTGATCTGGGTACTCAGTTACATAGTAACCAGAATATTGACCACCATGTGTCCACAGTGGTGACAAATACTTTGTATATAGCACATCTCATAAGTATGGGCAGACCATCCTCATCAAAGGACATTATAGTGCCATTGTCCTCAGCTGTCATCACACCAATAATTGAGTACAATGCAGCCTTTTGCATTTACCTCACCACAAACCTGTAACAGCTGAAGCAACCCTAGAGTTTTTGCACAATGGACATAAATTGTGCAAACAACAAGTCATATGCATAAAGATTTAAAGCCCTATCTCTGTATTATATCTGGGACAGACTACTCTGGCATACAAGGCACCCTACAATCTGCCCTTTAAGGCAATGTTACACTTTAATGCAAACTGCACAAGGGTCACTTGTTCCAAGGATGTTAACCTAGCCTCTGACATAATAAATCATGTTGGACAGATAGATACATCTCTCAGAAACTACCATTTCTCTGGAACATGCTTACCATTCAAGTAAAGCAAAGGCCTTTCCTGACCCTCTTCAAGTGCAGAATATATACATGGATTAATCATGATTAACCATGATTGTACTCCTAGTGATGTGCCCATGTCCCTCGTGGATATAGGCAGTTGGTAATAGATAACATAGCATAGTCACATCCCTGTCTGAACATTGTTCACATAGCTATTGAAAATTGGGTAAGGTAAAGTATGGCAAGACTTTTATGTGACCTTGAGACTTTAGCCTAGTACTCTCCTATGCACCTATAAACCTATGAAGTTCATTTGTATCCTAGGTACAGATATAGTGTGACTGTACAGCATCTTGGCTGTACCAGTACATCACGTCAGGATTACCACTTGATAGTTTGCATGAGTGCATATGCATGCATGTCAGGATTTCATGATAGTATAACATTTTCCATGGCAATATCAAAGTGACAGTGATCATGTGGTGCATGCCATGGGTTTGACATGTGTTGATATAAAGTGTGCGCCATGCATTGTTTATGCTAACTATATCAAAGTGACAGTTTCCTCACTCATTGAAGCTAAACTTTGCAGTGATGGAGTTTCTGTGCACATGAGCACAACTGATGCATTGTCATGAGTCTCACATAGTGCTGGACCATTCATTATAATGGATTAATTCTGAATTGACACATCAGTTGCAGATGCAGCAGACAATATCCATTACTATTACATGTGACAGATGCATGCAATATTTAACTGTGTGTAGGGAATCCATTCATACTAGTGTGTTGTTGTTAAGTGTTGTTATACATATGGCTGATACCTAAATCATCCAGAAATGCTTTACTCAAGTGTATCACTTTTGGCACAATGAGCTTCCATACATCTTGTCGGCCATACATAAGTATTCTTTGTTATGCATAACCATCAGAAGTTGACAGTGCAGACTTCCTTTCAAGGTGTTCTACAATATGTATGTGTGATAAGTCTTTCTATGTTGTACCCAGTAAATATATAACTCAATAAGAACACTGATGGCATGGGTAACCGTCTTGAAGGTGCAGATTGTGGCTTATATGTCATGCAAATCTCCCTACTGAACAGGATAGCCCTTAATTTAAACTACAGGTGTAACACTGTCTTTCCTAACACCTCCAAAAAGTATTTTTGAGGAATGTGTGTTGAATTCCCCTTATAGGTTATTGAGAAATCAATATGGCTGTACAAGTTCATGCAGAACATGTGTACTACCTTACAATCCCATATTGTATGTCAATGTCACTGATTAAAGGTGGCATTAATTTAAAATCATCAGTGATTATTACTGCTTCTGTCTGACGTTGTCCATGGGACTGTTGCTTTGTGTCCCTGATTGGTTGAGATCTAGGCTGATGTTTCAGCCATATTCAATCAACTCATTTTGCACACCTTCACAATATGAACATACCGCTATTTTATGTGATGTCCTTGCCAAATGCCCTCTCCAGTGATCATGTCAGGATGTTTATATAACAACCAATCAATTTAATTGATATGTAAACTTGTGTGACAGTCACATAACATATACGATAATGTGTGATGATATAAATAAAATACTGACACAGGAGGTATAAACATCAGTACATACTATGCTATGTACGTATGTGCTTAATGTTATGCTACTGGCTTGTCTTTGGAGTGCACGTACATTGACCTGCCCTTACGTGGTGTACATGACCATGTATGTATCACATGTCCTCTTCCTCTTTCTTCATTACTTTCATTCATGTGTGTGGTCCTCTCCAATACACACAGTTCCCCAGACTAGTGTATTTATAATGCATTCTATGTACCCTTGATAATCACCACAAAACCTTTATTACAATGTGCCAAAACATGTAGTATACATTGCACTGAGTACACTTTTCTATAATATGTGATTACTGCTGTCATTGCAGCAATTTTAACCCTGGTAATCATTGTGGCATCAGCTCAATTTCACAGAGCAAGTATGCCCATAGGTAAACTTGTCTGTATGTTCTATATGCATTGGTGCTGCTTTACACAGTTTCCTGGCCTGCAAGATTGTTATTGGCCATGAAACCTCACTTGTATCCATGTAAGCACAATGCATGCCATGCATATGCAATTAGCATTGCTGCTCATCATGCAAAAAGGTAAACTCCATGTAGGCTTAGTGTGAAGCCTACACAGAGTTTATTGAATCCCTGGGAATGATTATTTTTACACAAGTATTTCACTGTTGATGGACAGAATATAATCATTAGCACTTATTTAGAAAAGCTGGGCCAAGGTATAAACTACTAATTTGTTTCTTCTCCTTACTCAACAAAGTAGAATAGCTCTGAAGCAGAATATTTAGAGGTAAGGGATATGGGGAAGCAACCCTCAAAGGGTGGAGGGGACAAAAGGGGGACAGCCCTCATGCAAAATGCTAACTTCAAATAAGTAGAACTTTTGGAATTTTGTCAAATTACAGTATTGTGTATCAAAATTGTGGTAGGGGCTACATGACATAGAAGGACAGAGCCCTGACTGCATCCCAAATAACCCAAGTTTGATTCGCAACATGGACATCTGACAATGAGGCAGTAATGTCCAAAGACATTTTTTTGATTCTGGTCCTCAACTCAAGAGGATTTTTATTTATTTATTTATTTATTTTGCTGTTCAGATTTGCTTGGGGAATGTTAATTGGAATAAATATTGCCCAGGGTGCCTACTGTCCCATCTATAGCTCTGCATCAAGCTGCTGGAAGAAGTACAGAAGAAAGCCACCAAAAAAGGTATATGGGATAGCAGAGAAAAGGTAAGATCACAGACTAGATGAGCTGGTATTTCCTCATGGGAGACCATAAGAGACAGAGGGACATAATATGGAACGTCATATCAAGGAGATGTAAAAGAATCATTCCTGAACAGGAAAGGCAGATGAAGAGGAGAAGGCAGAGGAAGGAGATTTTTAAGGGTTAGATACTTCTTGCATCTGTAAAGGGGTTTCTCCACAGAAAGGAATCTGATTCCCAAGAATGACCTATTGTAGATGATGTTGAAAAGAGGATTTTTTTACAGGCATTGAAGAAGGCATAGGACAGCTGAAGAGTGTGCAATGGTGAGGACAGGAGTTGAGAGGATGTATAATGTTATAATGGATGGAGTAGCTAGCTTTGTTATCTCATTCACCATCTAACAAATAAAATGCAATTTAAATGACAAGGGCTAAAGAATGACCTGTCAAACTGAGAAAGAAATGCTAATTGTTTACAGTAAAATTACATACATTATTTAAGATAGTTTACAAAATGGTGGTTTTGGAAAGTTTAGGTTTAAAAGGTAAATGTCCATTCTGTACAAGAAATGTAAGCTTAAGGTTCCAGAAATGTTTTCTTTGTATTTGCCAGATTTGAGTAGCTGTTATGATAAATATTTTACAGAATATAGATCATTATTGGAAATATCAAGCCTTGCTCAGAATATGATCCTACATAAAAATGTAAACTTTTTCTTCAGGCTGTACAATAGAAAAAATACCCTGGACTGGAAAACTATGAATTACCAGATCAAAGTAATGAATATAAGTAAAGATATGAGGTTATATATGACATATTAAACATGCAGTCATATCTAACCTTGTCCCAAATTTTCAAAGCACTGTTCACAAATCTACCTTGCAAAACAGATGTGTGGACATGTTCTGTTGAACCCTACTGACAATTCTGCATACTAAGTACATTTTTTACATTCCCTGGGATCCCTGATGAATTCCTATGTATGAAGTAATTTGGATTTCACAAGAATCAGAATAACTGATACGTTATGAATAATTAAACTGTTTACTTTAGTGGTAGAGTGAATGACTTTTCTATGTATTCCTGAGCACCCTACTAACTGTGACTAACATATAGCATTGCCAGTCAGGATAATATCCCACAGTTAATACAAACATTGAAGAAAGTAAGATGATGACTAAGGCACATGCATTAATCAATCTTCAGTTATTTTCTTGTATCTTTCTTTATTTACTGAATACCTCAAAATGAATGGAAAGTGACAAAGTGATAAACAGACAGCATATTGTGATTTTCAATGTGTACTGCTTCAGATATCCCAGTTTCCAGAAATCCTATCCCACCCAGCCACCAGAGTCATCTAAATGACTTCATGATCTGTGTTGCCTCCCCAATAACAAATCATTGCTACTCTATTCTCAGATTATCCTGGAAGTCCCCTTTGTTGGACATGTCTTGTCTCAGAGGGCAGATCACTTCTGCTTCTCATACAAAGGACAGCAGTGCCTCTGTGCAGGGATGGGACAGCTGAAACCACTGAGTAGTGGTTGGTCAAGGTGCCTACCCGGAGGCTTGATGTTCTTTAATATCAGAAACATATAACTTGTTCTTGTGAGTCCTGCATACAGGACATCTGTTCACCTCCTCCTTCTGCTTATTGTAATTGTATTAGGAAGGTACCTGATCACCTTGACAAATGCAGGCAGGGATGTATCTCCATATCCTGGTCTTGGGATGGAAGAGCTGACTTATGGCTAATTCATCCTTTTCCTTACTAGGCAACTATTCTGGTAGCCTTATTCTCTGAAATCCAGGTCACTAGTGGCATAGATGGCTACTCAACCTCTTGGTTACTGTTTAGTTTATTTAATTCATATTTCGGGAAAGAAACTGTGGATAAAACTGTCATGTAATTTATCTGATATAGTGGTGGAAAGTTTAATTTGCTGTACTGTAAGTAAGATGCAGTAAAATTACCATTTCAATCCATGTCCCTTTAGATCATTTATATTACCTGAATCATCTGTGAATAGTGTGACCTAATTATTGTAAAATGCTGGCTTAGAATGCTTGGTTGGGCCCCTGTGTTTACCACTAGTCTTATAATGTAAATAAATTAATGTAGTTCTCTACCTCTAATAAAACAACAGGAACAGCAGTCACATTAATTGTGTGTGTGTGTGTATGTTTTTATGTTAATCAATAAATCAGCAGAACCTTTGTTGTTACAGCACATATATTGTCTGCCTGTTCAGTCACTGCCTGAGAGTGGCAGTCACTTCTGTGAATGGTACATATGGGAAGATGTACTATCAAATGAAGCAGACATTCATAAAGTGAGATAATTGTTACTGGTGTATTATCCTTGTCCTTTGGTGCAATAACATCAAAGCTGAGTATATAAATGCAGAGGTGCAGAGAGAGGAAATGATTTTGCTACACCTGTCTGAGTTTTGACTAGCTGAAGCTTCAACTTGATGAAGTAAACTAGTCAAAGACGCAGTTCATCAAAATCTCTTAAACTGTTTTTTGCAGGGAGGCAACCCCCTTCCAAACCCCTCATGTGTGGACAATTACCCCCACACCTTACATATTAAACATGCTAGCTGCATGATCCAACAAGTCTGGATAAAAGACAAAAGCCCACTCACAATGAATTGTTGCCAGCATGCAGAAACTGCAATGGTAGGGATTTCTTATGTCAAGCAGTAATGCCTTTAAAATTAGTTCAGTGAAATAGATTAACTGAAACCTAATACAATTTACACTCAACAAAGCATAAAGCAATATGTGGAAACCATGATGGACCCTTTTTTTTTCATTTGGTGTGTCTTCTGATGAACTGTAGGAGCAGGAGTCACTTCCATAGTGAAGCATGAAATTAAAGAAAGGAGACTTTCTGAAAGAGTGCCATAGAATTATCATACAACAGCATAAACTGATAAACAGTTTCCTACATGTTATGTAAAAATGCATACAAATAATTTTTGCCATGTTTTAGTTGTTCATGAAGAGCTTTTGTGAGCTTGGTATAAATTGTATCTGTTTAACTAACCCAACTTATTTAATTGTAATTTAAAACTATTTAAACAAGTATTAGTATTTATCTTTGTAATATGCTTTAATTAAATACAGTTTGACACTATTCTATAATACATTCAAGTGCCTGGCTATAGCATTGGCTTGATATGCATCACCCTCTTGTCATATTCCCTGGCCCCATTTTGTATTAAAACTCCTTGCCCATCCATGAGGGTATAACCTTCTCAGTTTTTTAAATACAGGAACTGTGGCAATATGGAGTTACAGTCACCTTCTTAGGGCATAAGGACATAGCTTCAATTTAAAAATATGTTTTTCCTTGGTGGAAAATTACTTACTGATAAATAATACTTGTTTATCAAAGAATAAGCAGGCACAAATGGATACAGTATTGTATTCCTTAATTAAAGTAACAAGGTTACTTTTTATGCATCTAACTTAGCCATTCAAAACTAGCAATCAGCTACTAGGCGAGATACTATTAGACCTGTTATTCTCTTCCTCAGAGCAAGAGTTAAGGCTATAAGCTGTTAAATCTGGCATTTACCACAGAGGATCAGGCTGTGAGATGTTAACAAACCACATTCTATAGTCCAGGTTTTGGTTCTCTTCATCTACTCTGTGAATCCAAGCAAGTGATTAACCTGAGAGTGCTTTAGGTCAATTGGCAAGGCTCCTTGATGGTTTCCTGAACTAAACAATTAGGAATTATTTTAATTACATACATACTGTTTAGCACTTTGTGTTAAGGTTCACACCAGACATTCTGAGACATATGCACCTTAATATTAAATCTCTGTTTCCCTTACCAGGTCATTTTATTTACTTACTTACTGGACTTTGATGTAGAGCATGATCCCTTTTAATAGAGGGCAGCTGGGCAGATAGCTTCAAGACAACAAGTAATTGGCAGAAATCAGCAATGTTATATTAGCCCTGATTTATCAAAGAGATCCTGATTCTTAAACATTTGTATGGTATATTAGCATGTAGTGACTGTGTGTATGATAGTCGCTTAAACATCTAAGATGAGGGTAAGAGACCAGCTCGGCTTTACCTTGCTGCAGATTGTATAGCATTTACATAATTTATTTCTGACTACTTGTAGTATAGAGCACATTCATATTGATATGCAAGTCACATAGTTCAGTCTTATGTGGCCAATATGAAAGTGTGTTATGATGATTTTGCTAGTGACATGGGGACTTACAAATAAAAAGACATTTTAAAGAGCTTGGAAATATTTGTAGACACCTTTATTAAACATTATATTCTGTTAGCAAAATTGTCATACATTATGAAAATACAGTTGGGAGTATTAGTTATAATTTTTTTTACACAGTAGCAAAGTATACTATAAAAATAAATGACAAGGCATTCTTATGTTTTGGTTCTAATGTCAACAGTAGCTTATACACTGAATATTAATTAAGGCAATTTACTTGTAATTATAGGTGATACAAATTCCATGTAGATACAGCTAGCAATCTCTCTATGTGTATAGCATTGAGAAGTAGGGTTTCTACAGATCCAGTCTTCACTGCCTATGATGTCATATGGGGCAGATTGTAACTATAGGAATTTTTGAGGTGGCCATTATTAGTAGAAAAATAAAATGCAGAAAAAAAATGACTGTTTTGTATACTAGATACAGAACAGTGTGGCAGGGTATATCACAATTAGTAATTCTCAGCGTTTGTGGCTGCTAGCCCAATTTATTGCAAAATGTGTCATAAACTCTTTAAGACTTTTCTAAAATATGGCTGATTTTATTCTCATCTTGCCATAATTCTCTAAGGAATTCAACCCATTACTTTTGCAGACAATTGGTGAAGATCTAAGCTCATAGGAAAAGTTTAGCATTTCAGAAGTGTCCAAAGGTAAAGAAATTTATCAAGTTGTAAGAATGAGTGTGCCTCTGTTAGCTCCTGGAAGCACAGACATTAACAACATTCACCTTGGGCTGTTCAGCAGCTTCCCTCTGTGCTCTCAGTAAGAAAATCGCCTCTGATAACATATATGTTACCTTACCAAGCAGGCACTGCCTCAGATTAAATGGTAGCTGTCCTGTAGAACTAAATCTTGGTATAAGTCTGCTATAGTGTCAAGACAGACTTCAGTGAATATGGGTCTCTTCATGTGATGCAGCTTTCTTAGTTGTCTAACCCATTACCAAGGTGACTAATGTTTTTTTTTTTGTTTTTTTGTTTTTTTTTTTAAGGACATTGCCAGGTCAGTTATGATTGCATATTTTTGTTTGTTCCTGTTGAGGTGTGGATAAATGTATTCAGTTCCTTCTGGTTCTAAACCTTCTTTTAAGCAATAAGATCACAGGCTTGCTTTTAGTAGTCTAGTTATCTTGATCTGTAAAATTCAGAAGTGTATTTTGTATGCCATCAAGTGGGATAGCTTGGCAGAAAAGCACAGCATAATTTGTGTGGTGAATGATAATTATAACTATACTTTTCCAGACATCAAAATAAAGAGAGTAGATGTTACAGATGACAGACCTAGTCCTTGAATGACTCCTTTAGTAAGGCCTTTAACAGTTGACACAGCAGTAACCAACCTTGGTTTTCAAGTTCTATCTAGGTAATAGTCCACACAGAATTCAAGACACCTTTCTCACTATATTAAATCAGTTACGCCAGTTACCCTAGCTCGAAACAGAAGAATCAAATTCAACCCCACCCCTTGGCTCACAAAAACTACTAAACAACTTATGAGAAATAGAGATAGATCCTGGAATCATGTCTTCATAATAAAACATAAACCAATCTCCAAAACATTATTCAGAGAGCTACACACTACCAAAAACGTCAATCAGATCTGATAAAAAGAAATCACTACTACACAATCCAAGGCAAACAGACTAAGAGCCCAAACAATTTTGGTCCTCCATTAACAATTTGTTAAATCCAGGCCACCAGTCTAGTCAACCCCTACTATCACCAGCCATACTAAACCTATTTCTGATTAATTCAAATCACAGTTCATACATTCAGACACCTCATAATTAACCCTCTACCTACTAATCTCTCCATCCCAATAGAACAATCCTCTAAAATTCTCATCATCCACATCAACCCATTTCAAATGTCCATCATCAAAAACTACATCATAAATCAAAAAGCACCACAATCTCTGCTGATAATCTTTCCTCAGAATACATTAGCATGGCTGCGAACACTTTACTACACATTGTCTCTATCCTGATAAACAGATCTATTCAAGGAAACTATGTACTCATTATCTGGAAACGTCATTTATTATTCCTTTACTCAAAACAGGAGATTCCATTGAATTCTGTAATTGCCACCCTATAGCCAGTCTTTCTCCATTATGAAAAAATCCTGAAGAGTGTAAACAGTCTTAACTTTTGAAATACTTAATATTTAACAGTCTTCTCTCCTGTGTTCAGTACAGCTTCATGTGACACCTCATCACTACCACAACTCTCCTTAATTTTACCCATCATATCAGCATCTACAGAGATTCTATAAACTTTGTTTTCTCACTATTCTTTGACTTATCTAAGGTATTTAATACTGTAACCCAACAGATTCTTCTCCATAGACTACCTTCATTAAGCCTTGACACCCCCTCCCTCTTCTGGTTCCATAGTTACCTTTCTAACAGGCTGCAGGCAGTAAAATGGCAGAAAGAACAATCATCATTCTTACCCATCTCATTCGGGTGCCACAAGACTCAGTCTTGGGCCCCATACTCCTTAAATTTTTTATTAATGATCTCTACATTACTACTACTAATAATACAGCTGTATCTCAGTATGTCAATGATTCTACACTGATAACCACTGCTAAGTCCCTCCAAGAACTTCAGGAAAATAAATACAAAAGCTTTATCTTCTATAAGAAAAATGACTCAGCTATTCTCACCTCCTGCTGAAAGCTGAGAACACCAAGTTGTTAATTTTCTTCCCAAAATCTGCATTCTGTGCAAAAACATAACATCTTTATCACCTCATCAAACAACACTATTGAACTTCTGTCCCAGACAAAGTTATCTGGTGTCATTATAGATAATCACCTAAAGTCTGATATTTAAATATAACTATCAAGAAAATTCATAGAAAAATTGGACTCCTATATCATAGCAAACACATTTTTAACTAGCAGTGCCAAAAAACAATAGCCTCTGTATATCTCCCACCTTCACTATTACACGCTGTCCCAACCTACATCAGCCTTCAGCAATCTCTATTAGGAAAAGCAGAACAATGCTATAACAACACAGCTAAATTTGCTACTAACCATTCTGTTAAATTCTACCACTGTCTAGCCTTAAAACAGTTAGGCCAGCTAGAACTTCCACACTATCTGTCTATCACCCAGTTAGCAATTGTTCATTATTTAATCCATAAAACACAAAACTGTCCTGCACTGCAAGCCTTAGTGTTACCTTACATCCCTGCCTTGTCACTAGCATTGCCGCCAATCCATTTTTTTTCAGGACTATCCAGAGATCAAACTGATTGTCTGGTAGTTTGGAAAACAGACTATTGAAGTTTGTTAAATTGGTGGATTTACTATAATTGTTTTACAAAAAAGCATAGCAAATCTGCAGAAAAAAAAGCATGGAAATGGAAAAAGAGGGTGTTCCTTCTCACCTGATGTGACAGTGATTTCACAAAATGGGCTGAAAGTGGGCAGGGAGAGGAGAAGAAATGGAAAAGGTTACATGAGGTGCTGAGGTGTGGCATTGGTCTTGTTTTGGCCACAATGAAAGGTGGCAGCCCTACTTGTCACTACACTCCTTGCACAAATCCCTATTAACCATAAGTGAAATCCACAACTCTGCTACTCTGTTCCTGTTCTTAAATTATGCGCCCAAAATTTGGAATTCTATCCCTACCACAATCAGACAACAAATCAACTTATTCAGATGTAAACACTTGCTAAATCAACACTTTGAAAACACTTGGTTCTGCTTTTGCTCCTCTCAGAGCTGGACTACCTCTGCCCTTACACACCTGAATTACCCCTATATACCTAAAAAGAGCAAATTCTCAATGTGAATTTCTTACTGTCTTCTGCCTCTTAGTCCTTACTGCCACTTGTACTGTTTCTATTTACCCCAGGTAAGTTTTTCCCAGCAGTGAAATCCCAGCTGTTACTCATTAGTTTCTACAACTACCCCACCCTCACTGCACCTTTCCTTTTCTGTATATCAGCTAACAAATATGCACACAACTCACATGTCCTCACCTACTCTCTGCCTTCTACTCCTATGTCACTTTCTCTCTGCTTTCTACTCATATCTGCCACACTCTCTTATTTCTCCTGATTATAAATGTAGAATTGGAAATTGACATTTTAAACCAGACTGTGTATGCCAGTTTGTCATATATTAATATTTAATGGCACTGTGCTTTATTTATTTTAGTTTCTTTATAGTACAACTGCTTTTCAGCTTTTGCATGTCCTTATTTTAAATTTTAGCTTCACATCTGTCTCTGTTTTATAAAACTGCCTATTTTGTAACTGGAGCTTTTCTCTCTGGGCTTCTGATGAAAAAGGGCCATCACACCCCACTCAGACTACTCCAATCAACAAAATCAATGAATAAATAAATAAAAATAAGACCAAGATCTCTAATTGTTGTCTTTGAACGTCTTTTCATGAGTAGAGAAAATAATCAACTATTAGCAACACCACACTGTTGAAAACACCAAAGAAGATAATAGAACCACCAGCTAGTAATCCACAGGAAATTTATTTTAAAACACACTATGACTTCTCGGCTCCACAAGCCTTCAAGGAGTATAACATTCAAAAAAAATTACCTGCCTATATATACCTATCAATTAATTAATTATACAATTAGACATAAATTAATCACTTTCAATAGAACATTAAACAAAAAAAAACTCTAATTAATTTCATTATTTAACCCCTTAGGGGCAATGTAACAAACTTTAAAATATAAGTAGACTCTTTAAGAAGCAATTGATTTTTAATTAATTTTCATCATCATATGTATAAATTTTCTCCAAAATTGTACCTTTTAAATCATTGACACTACCATTATGAATTTTTTAAAGTGCACAGCTATTGCACTTTCATCTCTCTTATTAACTATGTCCCAAACATGTTCTAATAATCTAGTTTTGAATGCTCCTTTTGTTTCTCCAATATAAAATTTGTTGTAAGAACACTTCAGAGCATAAACAATGCCTTCAGTATTGCAGCAAAAACTATCTTTAATCTCAAACAATAAACCATTAATTTTACTAAAATATTGAACAATAAAATTGAAGGCTTTACACTTTTTACAACCAATGGCCCCTCATTCTTTTATATTACTTTGTATTCTTATAGAGGGTACTCTCAATTTGGTTTTCACTAATAAATCTTTAAGATTTATGCTAATCCTAAATTACATAATAGGCGTCCCTAAGTTATGCAAACAGGAATCATTTGTACATAAAATATACTCTCAATAATACATTAATACATTTTTAACTATAACACTAAAACTACTAAAAGTAGTAGTAAAATAATCAACGATGTCAAGGCCTTCTTTTGATCCAGAAAAAAAAAATCAGGATATTACAATACCCTTACAACAGCATCAGATCAATGCATAGGATGAGATTCAATACTATGTCCACCTCTGAATCTATGATGTTACCTGATAAGATAGGTATTGTGAAAGGTAATCAATCAATCATTTACTCAGGATTTTTATAGAAAATTAGCCAATTAGCTAAATATGAACACAGGCATTAATCAGCAGGTCAGTTGCTTCTTGCGTTCA
>NC_056731.1:772173044-772203044 GCF_019279795.1 Protopterus annectens
TATTTTTATAGTTATTAACATGAAAACCTTTTATTTTATTGCGGAGTATTTTAAGTTATTAAAGTATGTTAGAGGTTAACAATGAAAAAGAGTATTTAGAGTATAATGCTTTATGATTGGTTTTAGGGATTTTTAACATTAAAACTTTATAAATAGGCATATTAATTAAATTGTTGGTAAGATATTTTCATTGGTGTTTCATGACTGGTAATGATATAAATTGGGCTTTCAGGGATAAACACATATCTGATGAAGTCTGGTATAGAACAAAAATGCAGTGATATGTTAAGCATTAATGTGTCTTGGATATACTGTTTGCTTTGATCATTGGAGACTATTATTTGATCAATAAACATCTTTTCTTGCAAGTCATGGAGTTGGTCGTCCTTCCACAAGTGCCTATAAAGCTTTGTTTTTTATACATAAAAGACAAACACAATATAACTTTAAAAGGATTTTTAACATTTATACTTGAATAGGGAAATTGAAGAAGCTCTATTGGTTAGTTTGGACATAGAAAAGTTCTTTGAGTCCGTCAATTGGGAATATATGTTTGAAATGTTATGTTATTTTTAACTTTCCTTCTTCTTTCATTTCTCTAATAAAAAATATATACAAAACAATGTAGCTTATGTTAAATTAGGTCCCTTTACTTCTGAATCTATCCAAATAACCAAAGGCACTAAGCAGAGATATCCCTTATCCCCTATTTTATTTGCATTAGCTACTGAAATGTTTGCTGCTCTTATTTGTGACAATCTAAAAATCATAGGTATAGATATATACAATCTGTATAACTTTAAAGTAATGATCTTTGCAGATGATGCCTTACTTATGTTATTTAACTCACAATCAGTTTTACTAGAATTAGACACCATGGTGAACTATTTTCAGAAGATTTCAGGTCTCTATATTTTAATATATCAAAATCCAAACATTTGCTTTTAAATAAGAAGAAAAGTATCCAGTCAGATGATCATCATATTATTGATGCATTTCATATTCTCTCGACTATCTAGAATAACATTATGTATTTCCATAGAGAATACAATTAAATATAATTATAAAAACATCATAAACGTAAGTACATAACTAATTGGAATAATATCTTCATTACTTTTGAAGACAGATTACAATTAATAAAAATTATACTTTTACCAAAAATACTCTATGTAGCTATAGTCCTTAACTTTTCCTTTAAAAATCTATATATCAAAGATATAAATAAATTATTAATGAAATGCATTTGGTTCCCCTAAAAGAAACACAATAGCCATTTTTTATCACATTAGGCCTTGGGATTAAGGAAGAATTAAGTTCTCTGACACTGAAACATGCATTAATGCATCCATATTTAAGGTCATTATATACTGGATGGGACCCGCAGTGGTGGTGGTGTGGTAGCGTTGTTGCCTCATGGTAAAACACTGTCCGGTTCGATTCTCAGCTAAAGCATCTTTTGCATGGAGGACATGCGTGAAGGTTGTGCGTCAGGGCTGGTAACTCGGCATGTAAAAATCAACTACCAATCATTAGCGGACCGGAGTTCCGCTGTGGAGACCCCTAACCGGGAAAGCTGAAAGACACAACATATACTGGATTGATCCACGTTATCAGTCTAACTGGAAACTACTGCATTTTACCTTAATAATTAATGAAAATGCCTCCTTAGCCAAACTTCTACTAAATAATCTTTCTAATAAGCTCTGGTACTTCTTATGCCATATTATTCAACATAATATTGCTAAGCCCACAAAATTAAATTCTCTAAATCATTATCTTAATTTCTTTAGAAAGTTTGTTTACTCTAATGCAAATATCAGGACCTGGTTTGAACTATTAACCCCTTTAAAATCACAATAATTTTTTCTGACAAAATACATCTTAATATTCTAGACCACTGGGAAGGCAAAGATTTTATATGCTGGCTTCAGTGCATAAATGATGTTAAAGTTTTAGATTCTCAAATTCTTACAAGAGAGTAGGATTTGTTTCCTTAGAACTGGTTAATTTTTACAAAGTATCTTAAGTTTCTCTCAAGATTTATGTAGAATGCTTAAGAATTCATCTTACCAGAAAGGGGCAATGGTGATAACTTTCATATTTGAAATTTTGTATAATGATTTCAAGGCAGACAATATTATATTGAAATTATATTTGTTTATAAGACTAGCACAAATCAGAAATATTGGAATTTTATATTTAAAGATTATCCTTCTAACTTTTCACAAGACGAAAAACAAAAAAAATTCTGTCATCCATCAAGTATACTTCATGGTCCCAATACTGGAATTTGTTCACCTGGAAGTATCTTTATAGGGCATTTCTGGCACCAAATAAAATAGTTAAATTTAATAATAATTCTAACACTGCTGGAGATGCACAGAACATACTAAAGCTGATGGCCACACATATTTTATGATTGTCCTAAATTAAAAGATTACTGAATTACTATAGATGGTTTTCTCAAAGCCTTATTCACTGATTCTTTTTCACTGTCCAGATCATTAGTTTTTTTTCAGTATAAATGAAGCTCACTCTCTGAATAAGAACAACTCATATTTATTGTGGTCAGTACTTGCTCTTGCCAGAAAATGTATCACCAGAAGATGGAAAACGAATAGCTTTCCAACTGCTGTAGATTTCTTCTCTTCAGTGAAAGACCTGGCAATCAAGGAAACTAAAGAACTCAGAATCTATCTGAAGACCTTTGTTAATAACCCTTGAGAAAATATTATTACATATTGAGACTCTCCAAATGGACCATAACTCTTTATGAATAGACATTTACTTTAATTAAATGTGTTTATTAATACTTCTAATCTGCAATTCTACCAGGCCTTTGTACATATTCTAAGTATTTTTCTCTCTCTTTGTTAATACTTTTGTCTTAGAATGAGAATACTATTGCCAGTTTTTTTTTTCTTTTTTCATGGAAAATTCAATAAAATATTTGACAAAAAAGAATATTGCAGCATTTTTAAGTTAATAATTCAGTTTCAGACATGTATATGCATGTGCTCTGTGATTTATGATCATATACTCAAAATTATTGAGTGTGAGATTGGCGAGATACAACATTTTCATGGGAAGTGAGATCTCAAACCCCATATAATATCTGCATGCGTGTGAGTATGTGCGTGAATGTCTGTGTCTCTGTGTAAATCTTCATCAGTTTACTTTTTGGTCCAACCATTTATAGGATCTATTGTTTGCCTTGTGCTTCTGTAATGAAACAAAACTTAGTGAAATGTGACACAGTTTATTAAATAATTTGCCTGGGGAAATGCTAACAAATGGACAGAAACAGCTTAACTTATAATTGCATCATTTTATGGAAGACAGCAAACTTAGGGTGATCAGTTATCTTCTCCACTGCCAGATGACTGATGGTTGTCATGGTGTCTACCACAGATTACTGTTTGAAATATAGATATTTCTAATGTGAAACAGCTAGCTACTTTGGTAGGTTATCAGCACATTGTTGCATGGATCCTGGACAGCAGTATTCAATGTTACATAAAAATTAAAAATGTCCATGAGTCATTGATCTGTGTGTTCATTGATCTGTGTGTAAACTAATATTAGGTTCTTCAAAGACCAGGGTTGTACTGTGGTGTGCCAAGGTTCTGTTACATAGTTCATAGGATGTTCATAGGTTAGTACTAGGCTAACTGCCCTTGCAAGCCATTTTAAGCCTAGCCAATTATCCCCTGTGAGTTTTAAACCCTGTACCTTGTGTTTGTAAGGCAAACACCTTAACCATTAGGCCACCTTTCCACCCAAACAATAAGAACAAACAGAGATTTGTGTGTTACAGCTTAAATGGACACAAAAACAATTTAGTAGGACTAGCACTCACAAGTCAGCCTTCTCAGACTTATTCCACTAAATGGTAAAAACTGTTTAAAAGCAATATCACACCCCAGTCAATGGACATTTCATGTACTGTCTTGGTATTCGGAATCGATTATTGTTAACATTAATGTGAATATTCCTCTTCATTACAGAGGAAACTATCTCGATTTTTCTAATCACTAATTCTTTTTACACTGGCATTCATTGCCTCTTTAGGCATAATGTATTGACTTACAATGCATTCAAAACAATAATCTAAGGCTTGTCAGAAAACCTAGGCAGGAACAAACTCTTTATTAAAAGAGAATAGTTTATTTTGTGAAATTAAGTGTTTTGGACTGTTGAACTATCATCTTCTTTCCATTGCCAAATTTTGACTAACATTATACACTCTTCTTTCATCACCATTATTGTATAGAAACTGTGACTTTCTTTGTGACTAATATTTAGCATTTTCACAAAGTAGCTGTACTGAAAATCCACTGCACAGTTGATTTCTGCAGAAAATTCCATTTGACAAAGAATAAAAACAATACAGAACAAACTTCCCTCCAATCATTCGGAGGGAAGTTGTGTTCTTTTGCATCCCTGCACCATAAATTAACTGACTGTGAGGTCACTGTATGTTGGGGAAAAGGGATCTTCAGCATATCAACAATTGGATAGATTTTGTACATCATAGTAAAATCTAAAAAGGCACTCAACTCATGGAACCCACAAAGAATTGAATGACTTCCTCTTGTGATATGAAGACAGGCACATAACTGACCTGTGTTTACATCTGGGTTTGACCTTGGGGCCAGTACCTTGCACAGCTTTAATTTAACAATGTTGGCAGCCTTACAAATGTAATAGCAGAACAGAAACATATTACCCACACCATATTGTACCAAAGACATTAACTCTGCTTCTTTCAGACCTATTCACTAGGCTGTAAGTTTTGTCAGTGAAAAGTCTGACCATCGGTCTCCGTTTCACTGATGAGTGCCTTTCATCTTTGATACATGATACTGTACCTTCACTTGTGATCCCATCAGTTAATTTATCCAACAATCTGTTCTGATATAAACAAATGGTAGAAGGATAGACATTTTTTAAGTGTAGACTATTCTAGTTTGTAATGTTTCTGTCACTGTTTACAGCTAAGGCATATTTGCATCCTGCACAGAGCATTGTGCAGTGAAATTATTATTTACAAAATGAAATGCTTGCTGTTTATGTTTTCCTTTATTTGCTGACCATGTAGGTTATCTAGCAAGACAATTTTTAGCCATAACATGTGTATACATCAAGGGACAGAACATACTTGACCACACATTCAGATCAAGTTCAAGTACAATTACAAACCGAATTAGAAAGATGCTACAACAATGCTAATACTCCATTTAAAACTGAAATAAACTAATAGAAATACCATGCCATACAGATGTGCATATTCGTAGTGTAGAACAAGTATAGAGCAGGAAATTTTGCATCTCTAAAATGCCCTTTTATACATTTTCAAATCCAAAGTGAAATGAGACCTACTTAAGATTACAAAAAGAAAAATCAGAGCTGAAGATGTTTTTGCAAAATTCCATAGAACCAACAAGAAAACACCATTTGAAAAATTCTCAATGCTAGGAAGATGATGATACATTTTCCATTGCTGAAGCATGATTTAAAGAGCCAGGATACATATTACAAATTTCAGGTTATATCTCATTTCATTGCTCAGCATCAGATGAGACAAGTACTGGTTTCAGTATTTGTAAAATAAAATCTAAAAGCCAGAAGAAAAGAATACAGTTCTGGACATAAAACTTGCCTTAAACTAGTACTTTCAATGGTACTGAATATAATATTATAGCAATAACCCACACCTGGGTGTGGGTAATGCTAAATTTACCCACGGTTGGCGTGGTTTGGTCCCGAGGGCGAAGCCCGAGGGACCAAACAAAGCCAACCGTGGGTAAATTTAGCATTACCCACACCCAGAAGTGGGTTATTGCTATTATACCATGACATTATTTAAGAAAAGAAACAATTACTTTTCTTAAATAATGGCATAGTATAATGCCTGTTTTCTGCCCTTCCGCAGATGTCTGGCATCCGCGGCAGTTCTGATGTACTGCACGCCTGCGCAGTACACCAGAGCTGTGGGCAAAAGCAACGGAGAACGCAAGATCTCCGTTGCTTTTTTTTAGTGTTTCGCTATGTTAAATGAGTTTAACATAGCGAGACAGTTTTAAAATAAGCAACGGAGATGTCCGTTGCTTATTTTAAAACTGTCTCGCTATGTTAAACTCATTTAACATAGCGAAACACTAAAAAAAGCAACGGAGATCTTGCTTTCTCCGTTGCTTTTTTTTAAAACACTGTCTCGCTATGTTAAATGGGTTTAACATAGCGAGACAGCTAAATAAGCAACGGAGATCTCCGTTGCTTATTTTAAAGCTGTCTCATGTTAAACCCATTTAACATAGCGAGACAGTGTTTAAAACGAAGTTATACTAAGGAAAAAAGTCCGGGCCACCGGACCTTTTTCCATTAGTATAACTCGATTTACAATGGGCACGCTGGCCAATCAGCGTGCACGTTTTTGGCGGGGGTCATGGTATAATATAGGTGAATTTACTATGATTAGTCACAGATTACTTATATGAGATGCAAAAATTCTAAATTAAACATCTAAGTGACACAGCTAATCATGTACCCAAACCTTCACAAAAACAAAATTATCACATATTTTATAACTAATATCTTGCCACACCACCTCCCCTGTACCTTTGACCTATGTACATACTAACTCTGTGGAGATTAAAAAAAATCATGTATACAAACAAAACAAAATTGGCTCCTTATTTTGTCTCTCTCTATTTTGCAACCCAAATCAATAATATACCTCTGTGACATCCCAGTTTTGACAAAGTAAAAACATTAACAATATAAATAGCTCATCTTCTGGCTGTGATATTTTGCAATATTATACTAAGACACATACATAAGCAACTATAGTGCTCCTGTTATTTTAGGGAATAAACGTAGGGATGTAAAATTAAATGAAAATGCAGTCCCTACAGTGATTTTAAGACATTGATTGACTGGGTAAATTAGTCAGTGTTAAATATGCTAATGCAACTGATACCGATACTGATTGTGTTAAAACAATTTGGAACAAGCAGTATGGACTCAGAGTAGTGATTGCAATAACGTGGATATCATATTGACAATCCTGAGATTTTTCCATATCACACCCATATGTACACCATCCATAATTTACACAGGTATTTATAACATCATATTTTGCCTAAGAGGCATGTCAGATTCAGTCATAAATAAAATAAATTATCCATCCCAGAATTTACCAATGAATACATGAAGAACATTATGAAAAGACTAGTATACTACCCTAAATGACCCAAATATGTCTGTCTAGGATGTTATCAATTAGTTCTAAAATTAGTAGCTACTGCGTTCATGAACAAATAGCAAGATGGTACAGATCTAAAAGTAAATTCAGTAAAATAAATGAACATTGGTGGACTCACAAAACTAATAAAACATACAGCAGAAAGAGAGATTACTTAACTCTCAAATATTGCCTTAGTTATAAAACAAATCAACATTAAATAAAGTGCAAAGGTTTCTTACTTTTCTTAATCAAATATTCCATATTAAACTTTGAACTCAGTTTTATCTCAAAGGCTGGAAGTAATAGCAAAGTTCTGTTTAAGCTGTATTTACCCTTGTCCTTGTGTCCAAAGTTATGGATAAAAATATTTGTGCATGAATCCATTTAATTGGTTAACAATAAATAATTTAGACAAGAAAACTAAAAGGGAAAATTGTCATGTGATATGTTATCAAGTTCACAAGACACAGAGAATTTGAATGCAGAAAAATTTTCTACTAAAGGCATTTGTCAGAGTGGACAGAACCTTCCCTTATATATCTGTGTACACGATAACTGCTGCCACATGTAAAAAAAAAACTACAAATCCATCATACCAAGCAATCAATACAGAATCAAGTAATCTTAACTAAACCCTTATCATAGTGTATTACAAAAAGATAGTATGCAGATATATCCCTCACTTATGGTTTTGGGCTGCAGTAGTACTAACTCAAAGTGGTGGGACTACAATTTTAGACCCTCTCAGCCTCATCAGTATTCTGTATTAAATCATGGTGATAGCCTCAATGGATCTTATCCAAAATGGCACAATGAACATGCTTCTGTTAGACATGGCATGGTATGGATTTGTTAAGGGGAGATCCAGTCTTTTCAATCTCGTGTGATTATTTGCAGCGGTAACAGCTGCATTTAATGAATATATAGATCATAGATTCATGGATTGTTACTAGGCTAACAACCCATGAGGTCTTTCTAAGCCTAGCCAAGGTTTTCCAAAAGAATAATGAAGTCCTGTATAGAAATAGGACATTGAGGGCCAGGCATTTATAAGCTACCTCTGTCCATAAGGGAAATGGGTGCCAGACTTATGGGTCTGTAGTTACCTAGATCAGTGGTTGGACTTCCTTTGTGCACAAGAATGACTGTAGTCATCTTCCCATTCCATAGGCACAATGCTTGACTGTAGGCTCCAGCTGAAAAGTGATTCTAGTGGGCCAGAGAGGTCATGTTTCATGCTATTTATTAAGCATCCTGTGATGTTACTGGGGCTCATTGATGCAGCCTTGGAAAGTGCATTGATCACCTGTTCCCTAGTAATGGTTGTGGGGATTGTGGTATGTGGTATTTCCTTTGGACTGTTGGGGGGGAATTTGACCTGAACCTGTCAGCCAAAAGGATGGCAAAGGCCTTTGGTTCAGTGTGTGTGATGCCATTTACAATAAGTTCTGCACATTGTTGTGCATTTCCTCTGAGGTTACAGACACAGCTGTAGAAAGCTTTGTGGTTGTTCTTTGCCTGAGAAGCTATTTTTTCATCAAATTTAGCCTATGAAGTATTAATTAATCTTCTTAGCTGCCTGTTTAAATTAGTCAGGGGGCTTTTAGTATGTATGGTTTTGTTACTCCTATGCTTGGCCAAGATTTATTTTTTTCTTTTGTTGTTTAACTGATTGATACTGTGCTTCCACCAGGATGGCTTGTGTTTTGAGTTTGTCTTATTCTTAATACAAGTGGGCACAGCTCACTGTATACAGCTGTCAATGTGCCTGTACAGAGACTTTATAAATACCTCAGCATATGCCATGGGGTTTACTAGGTTTGGAGGTGCTTGGGATTTAGCCAAGATCTAGCTTAGTACAGAGAGGTTAACCTTGGGATAGTTCCTAAAGGGGTTTGGTTTTGCTGGATCCACAGAGTTAATTTTTATTTAAAAAAAAATATTGCCTTATGGTCAAATCAGACAAGGGAAGACATTACACTGGGTGAGGAACATTGGTCCCCCATGTTCGTAAGTGCAAGGTCAAGGATGTTTGCAACCCTAGTGGGAGAATGGAACACCTATTCCTGTATGTTGGTATAAACAAAGCTTAAGAATCACTGGGCTTGTGCATTAGAAGTGGTATAGGATTCCCAGTCTATAGAGGAGTAGTTGAGATTCCCCATGAATATTGTATTGGGCTGAATGTCAAAGGACTCTAGTACATTGAGAGAGAGGTAAAATGAGTCTCCTGGGACAGAGAGGGCGATCTATAGGTTGTAAGAATATGGTACATGATCCTGTTTATAGTGAGTTGCACATATATGAGTTACACTGGGTCATACACTTTAACTAGTCCTTATGTGAGGTTGGTTGTACTATAGACTGAGACATCTCCACCTTTAGTTCCATCCTGTGCAGTAGCTGGTCTAAAGGTGTGAAAGGCATTATTGTCGGGGTACTCTTCGTGACTCTAAACCATGTCTCTTTTACTACACAGATGTCTACACTCTCCGAGGAGAGGAAGGCTTGCAGGGAGTGGAGTTTCTTGTTAAGACTTCTAGCATTGAGCAGTACTAGCTTCAGATATTCCTTTGTAGGTTTAGTTCTGTCTGGAGGTTTACCAGTTTGGCATTGCCTAAAAAGGCACTATGAAGATGGAAAAGGTCTTTACCACTATCTGAAAGCCAACCATGTCTTCCCAGGCCATCAGATATTGTACCCCCTTGGAATGACACTAGAAGCTAAGCCAATTTTAAAAATCAATTATTTTCTGTTGGTAATGTAGCATCATGCTTGGAAAAGGTAGTATGCTGCTCAGAGCTAGACTCATATCTGCTTGAGACACATAATCAGCAAGTTCAATCATGTCTCACTTCATATAGTAAAGGGAGGTACATCTCAGGTCATTAACACTCACATGGACTATGACAGGGTCATACTGGTACCTGTGGTTCAATGACCTGAGTGCCCATTTGACATGATGGATCCAAGCCCCAGAAAGGCAGCTAACCGTGACTCTCTCCTTACTCAGTCTGGTGAGGGAGACATCAGTGTACCTCACTATAGAATCATCAGTGACCAGGAAATTTGGCTGTGCACTGGTTTGCCTTAGGGGCTTAGTAGTAGAGGCATTTGACACAGTGTTACTATGTGTAGCTGGTGGTGGAGTTTTAATAGAATGTTTATGTGATGTCCGAGGACCCTTTTATTATTGTGCTATGCAGGTCTTAGTATTTTAGGAAGGTTACTCGTAAGTGCCGCAGCAGAAGTAGTTTCATGTGAAGAGTGCAGTAAGAGTGGTGCAGGTGTCACTGACAACCTCTATAGGATTGGTTTTGGTTGTTTGAGAGAGTTTTGCCTCTAGTGTTAAAGTGTATTTACAACTTCTGCATACTTTATCTGTTTTATTAAAAATAAGTGGGTTGTTAGTATACATGAGGCAGTTGCTACAATGCCACACAATACCCATCTCAACCAGATTGACCACAGAGAGAGACTTGGGAAGTGCATATCCATGGCTGCTTATCTACTAGGGAGGACTGAGGGAAATTTAAATATTGAATAGGCCAATAACACAAGGAACTTTATGAGCAATGCTCAGCTATGAGCAAACTAAATACTCTAGTAGTTAAAAAAATCTGTCTAGACTGTAAAGGTATTTTAAAGGAAATGTACACTGTGAGAGATTGGCATCTACACTGATTAAAACAACTAAGGTACTTTTAGAATAACAAACACAATAAGCTTTCATCCACCAATCCTCAGCTCAGAAGGATATTAAATTCACATCCCTACCCCCATCAGTGTGACATTTGAGCTGGTCCTGCATTGGATAAAATCACAATCTTAATAATCTACTTAATAATCTGGTTAAATAAGAGGTACCACATCATTATACATTTTATTTAAAGTACATAAGGGTTATATTATTATGACAGCTACTAAGCAGGGCAGGACCAGCTCGAATGTCACACTGATTGGGGAAGGGATGTGAATTTAACATGTGTACCAATAACACTTTGTTTTAAAGCACAATAAATCACTTCCTTGCCTGATAAAAAGTATATATATATATTTTGAAAGCTTGTGAGGAAACTATTACTCTGTTATTTTTGTTTTACTTGGATTGCTTGTCTGTGTACTTAAAGGACTTTCGACTGGAAACAGACTGCCTGCCTTGCTTGCTTGGATTACTTTTGAATAGTTAGTAATTCTGTACAATATTTCAAATTATATATATATATATATATATATATATATATATATATATATATATATATATATACATACATATATATATATATATATATATATATATATATATATATATATATTTTTTTTTTTAGTTAAGACAAGTTTAAGTTCGCTTCTTCTACTACTATTGCCTGATCTGATTAATATACAGTGATTAACTAGAGATATATGGTCTGAAAATCTTCCACACAGAGAAGTTTCTTACATTGTTTTGTTAATGCGGTATTTTGAAACATGGAAAAAAGGGACATCAATTATTATTAAAAAAATAAATGATCCAGTCATGAACACATTCACTCCTTCTTTAAAGAACAAGGGACAATAATAGACAAAATAGGTCAGTTTTGACCAGTCTATCTCCCTCAATCTGAAGAGTCTGTTTACTAACCCATATAATTCTAAAGACCATTTCTATTCACTCCTGGGATATCATTACTCTAATTTATACTTGAGTATTTGGAGGAAATGCTGAATACCCTTCCGTTATTATAATCATCCAGTATGCCACTGAAAGGAGCAGAGAAAAAAATTATAACAATGGAAAACTTGAACTATTCAGAAAGCTTCAGGAGTTATGACTAAACTATATTTGTTTTATGGTGTTTAAAGGTGACCTTTATCTCGTATACAAAGCAATGCCTAATTCAGTTCTGTTTGAAAGTCTAGGTTCAGGATGCACTGCTGGAGAAGTTGGTGGAACATAATATTAAAGATACATGTCAATAACAATTCTAGTTTGTATCCTTACTAGTTTATCAGTAACTTTTGTTTACTTTTGACCATCACCTTGTGAGCATATTACACAGAGTAACACCTTTTCAGTAATTCTGAATTTCTCCTTATTTGTACATCTCATGAGTTTCATCTACACAGATTGCCAGATCTCACTACTCACCCACACCACCACACACCACATCATATCACTAACATCAATTCTACTTATGCTGATATAATATGAAAATCATGAGCCTCCACAGAAAATGGATTAATGTGCTTAAGCCTCTAAAGGACAATCATATCTACCCACCAAAATTACTACTGATTCTATGACAAACACTAGTCTATAAAGTAGTAGGCCAAAGCCCCTAAAGTAACCAGAACAGTGACATGCATTATTACATCCTTATCACAGGTAACTCAGGTAACTCAGTAGTTAAACATGCTGATGCTCCACTCACCAGATTGAAAAGATAGAGCAACAGGCAGCTGTCTGTCAAGGGCCAATATTTGCAGTGTCAGCAAAGTAATTAGTATTTACAAACTTCACCCCAAAATATGCATGTAGTGTAGTCATTGAACACATGGGAGTGAACAAATTTAACAATTCAGTAAGGAAGATATGAAGAACAACATGACCAAGCTCTCCTTATAGGAATCAGAAGCTTTAAAACAGCTAGTCTTTGGTAGAATTCCACCATCACCATGAATGTTTCCTCCATAAAGCATGAAAGATGTGATTTTTATGACTGGCTGTGCAACTGGTGGTGTGTGTGTGTGTGTGTGTGTGTGTGTGTGTGTGTGTGTGTGTGTGTGTGTGTGTTGGCACAGAGTGAGATTGTGAGCTCTCCTGCCTCCTTTGTTTTGGAATGGCCTGCATTTGTCTCTGCAGGGCCTCCTCATATCAGGCATGACACTCTCTACCTCCTTTGTTTAAGGCAGAGTTAGTAACACATGCCTACCAACCTAACAAATTCTGTTCAAATTAATATTGAGATGTCACTAACAAAAGCCATAAGCCTGAACAAAAAATTGCCAGCATTAAAAGCCATCATGACCCTTTAAATCATCCACATTTGTTTAGTTACAGAAATATAGTTCCATCCCAATGACAACACTCCCTCGCCTCTCTACCTGTGTTTAATGCCTAAAATTCATTTAGGCCCTTTACTAATGGCAACAATGATCTTGAATGGGTGAGTATCCATATATGTCTGCAACCCTATTACCTTATGAATAATGAAACAAAATAACAATCCTTGAACTCTTACATATTTTCTTTAAGGAAGTTCACCAACCACTTAATTACTAGTTGATCCCTCTTCATCACCCCTGTACCACATGATGTTTACCTTAACAGACTACATTTTGTAACTATTTAATCTAACACAGGCCTTATGGATGATTTTAATTACCCATCCATACATTTGCAAACATGCACTACGTACAGCAAGTATGCACAACAGTTCCTGGACTTTATGAATGCAAAGTCTCGCAAACAGTTTATACCCTCCTCTGCTACAGGCATGAATCCAGTCAATTTAGATCTTACTAATATAGATCCAGAAGTCTCCATACCTACTGTTATCTCATGATTGGTTAAATCACATTACTGAAACAGGAGCCTTTGAGAAATGAAACTGAAACATAATATTGATATTAAGAACCCAACCTCAGATGTGCTCAAGTCCAACTGTCCTCATGGACTTCTCCAAGGATAAATAGCTGATGACCTAATAAGTTTTAAATCCCTTCACCCCCTCAAGATAACCCATAGCTAAAGCTACCATTTATACCCCTGATTTCTTCTTTCATCGGAATTCATGCATATAGATATCTGTACCCATCCACAGCAAATAAAATGCCAAGTTGAAAAATAAGCCCTATGGTGAGTGGACACCCAGTATTTGAGAAAAAAATGTTTGCTCTAAAAGATAAACTTAAATCCCCTGAATGGAAAGTAACCTCAAAATGGTAAATAAAGAACTAAGGTAAAGGATAAAAACCTGCAAGACAAAATATGAGTAAAATATTGCTACACCATTCAGGCACAGCTACAAATCATTAGGTTCATAGGTTCGTAGGTAGGTACTAGGCTATCTGCCCAAAGGCATTTATAAGCCTAGCCGGAATGTGTTGGCTTTCGCTACCCCCTTAGATTAGTTCCCTGTGCCTCTGTCCAGCAGAGCCATTGAGGTGATCCCTGGGTAAACTTTCTGTTTTCCATCCACTCGTCAAGGTTTCCCATGAAGAGGGTTAGTGAGGAGCTCTGCCTAATGTAGATTGGAATTTTGTTCAGGAGCATGGGAAGTCTCTGGGACAGGAATCTATCCCTCCAGCATGTCCTATTTATTGTTGTGGTGAGGTTTAGATCCCTGGAGCATGTGGCTCTAGGGGATATGATTTTCTTTAGGTGGAGCATGTCCATCAATTCTGGGTTGGACATGGCCTTGTATGTCAGGCAGAGATCACCTCTGAGTAGGCGGTATGCAACCGAGTACAGTTGGAGTTTCTTCAGTCATTCTGCATAGGGCATCTACTTGAGGCCAGTGATCCTATTGGTGAGGCACTTCTGTGGTCTTTTCAGTTGTAGCAGGTGTCTTGTAAGGTACATCCCAAATGGGGCATTGTACTCTATGATGGGTCTGATGAGTGATGCTTAGAGGGGCCCAATGACCTCTTTCGATCTGGATGCAAACCCTTTTGTGATTAGGTGGGCCACATAGAAGGATTTTCTAGTAGCTGCGGTGGAACTGCGGTAGAATTGTTACCTCACAGCAAGAGGGTCTCCTGTTCGGTTCTCATCTGGGCTTGGGAGTGCCTTCTGTGTGGAGTCTGCATGTCCTCCCCGCAGTTGGGTAGCGTTCGAAAGAAATGCATGCATAAATGGGCGTGCCTTTGTTGAAGGTTGGGCGTCGAGCTGGCACCTCGGCATTTCATAAAAATCTACTGCCAATAATTAACAGACCAGAGTTCCGCTGTGGTGACCCCTTACTGGGAAAACCTGAAAGACAAACAACAACACAGAAGGATTTTCTAACCACTTTGGCAATGTGATTATCAAATGAGAGGTTACTATCTACTTGGGTCCCCAGATCCCTTATTACATCTCCTGTATTTAGGGGGCTACCACCTATGTGGGAGTTTGTGGGTACTTTGTTTTTTCCAAAGGGGATGACTATGCACATTTTGGCATTTAGCTTGAGGCCATGGTTTTGACACAAGGTATCTGCTTCAGTGAGACCCTTTTGGAGGATGTCTGTGTCAGCCAGAGAGTCAACTACAGCCCCTAGTTTGCAGTCGTCTGTGAACTTGGTCAGCCATAGTCCTCCTGTGCTTGCCTGTATGTCTGAAAAGTATATGCCGAGCAGGAGGGGTCCTAGGACTGAGCCCTGGGGAACATCACTTGTAACCAGTTTAGAGTCAGACCTAGCTCCTGCAACTCTTACCATGTGGGTTCTGTCGGTGAGCCAGTTGGCACCCCAACTTGTGATGTAGGGGTTTATGTTCAGGCTGATGAGCTTGTCTATAATACCTGAGTGGGGAATGGTGTCAAAGGCCTTTGCGAGGTCTAAATAGGCTGTGTGGACCATCTTTCCCTTGTCTATAGCCTTGGTAACTGTCTCAAAAAAGTCCACCAGGGTTAGGAGGCATGATCTGCCCTTAACAAAGCCAAACTGAGAAGGGTCGAGTGTTTGGAGGTTCCCAATGTCTCGGTTAATGAGATCCATGATGATGCTCTCCATAGCTATGCAGTCCAAGCTAGTCATGCTTATAGAGCGATAGTTCCCGGGGTCTGTTGTGGCTCCACCTTTGTGGAGCGGAATAACCATTGCTGTACACCACTCTGTAGGCACATAGCCTGTGGAAAGGCTGAGTTTAAACAGAGTGTTTAGGTGAGGGGTTAGTTCATCTTTGAGCTCGTGTAGGATGCAGCCTGGGACACCGTCCGGTGCCATTAATGCTGTGTTTTTGGCTTTGGAGAGGACTGTTTTAACCTGAGTGTCTGTGATTTCTGAGGCACTACATTCTTCTGCTATAGTTATGGGCCCTTTTGGGGGTGAGAGGGGGGTGAAGTTTGCACTGAACCTGTCTGCCAGGATGTTGGCTATATCGGCCTTTTCAGTGTATTTTGTGCCATTCTGCACTAACTCTGAGCAGATCTGAAAATTGCCACTTAGATTCTTGACATAGCTAAAGAATGCCTTGTGGTTATCTTTGGAGTCCATGGCAATTCTTCTTTTGAAGCTAGCCTTGGATGATTTTATGAAGGAACATAGTTTCTTGCTGATACTGATCAGGGATGTCTTCCCTTCTTGGGATTTTACTCTTTTCTGTACTAGTTTCCTCCTTTTATTGTATAGCTTGTTTTTGGCAGGGGTCCACCAGACTGGTTTCCTTTTCTTGGAGGAGTGAGTCTTGGTTTTGTTTGGGATAGCACGATCCATGCATTCTTGTAGGTGCCTGTAGTGCATTAGTAAAGGATTTTACAGCTTGGGCAGCGTTATCCTTTAGCATTGGGGCTTTGAAACTTCCCACCTTGGTCTTAAGTAACGTGAAGTTTGCTTTCGAAAAGTTTTTCATGGTGGTTTCTTTGACTGAGGGTGGTGGAGGAATGTGGATATCTAGAGTGATTAGTTTATGGTCAGATCTAACCAGCGAGGGGTTGATCTCTGGTGTGGAACACCAGTCACCCATGTTGGTGATGACCAGGTCCAATATTTTGTCACCTCTGGTGGGGGTGTTGACCAGTTGATCCATGGCATTTGAGTTTATAAATTCTAGGAAATATTGGGCAAAGGAGTTTGTACTTGAGTAGTTCTCCCAGTTAATGTTTGGGTAATTGAATTCACCCAATATCAGGGTGTTTGGTAGGACCTTTATCTTTCCCAGTGTTTCCAGGAATTCAGAGTGGGGGTCCTGGGACATGGTGGGCGATCTGTAGCAAGCTATAATTTGAATAGCAGTTTTGCCCATTGTTAGTTGCACATGGATGATCTCTGAAGCATTGTGCTGTGCCACTAACCTGGAGGTGTGGGTATCCTTGATGAATATGGATACTCCCCCACCTTTTGTATTTTGGTCCAGGATTTGTGAATGAAATGTATGGTATGAGTTGTAGCCTGGTAGTGCCGGGGTGCTCTCGGGAGCCTTAAACCAGGTTTCTGTTACTGCACATATATTGTTTTTCTCCATACTGAGGAATGCCTCAAGTGCATGCATTTTGAGGTTTAGACTTCTGGCATTGAGTAGCATTACCCTCAGTTTTTTGTTACTTCTGATATTTATGGCAGTGGGTTTGTCTTTTGAGCCTTGCCTAAAGAACGCACTATGGTGGTGGCAAGAGCCTTGGCCAGTATTCAAAAGCCTAAGGGTGACATGTGCAAGCCATCTCTAGTGAAGCAGCGTGGCTTGTCGAGCATGGAGCATGTCATCCCAGGCTGACAGACACTTTAATTACATCAAAAATCTTAGAAAGAATACCCACTAATGCACTGAGCTTATATCCAAGGGAACCATCCAGTCCAGCTCAGAAACAGTTGCAAACATAGTAGTGGATAGGTTTAACTGAGACTTCTTCATCTTCCCTCCCAGTTCTCTACTCATGCCATCCAATCAACACCATTTCCCATGATTACCTCCAATCAACTCCTATAATCCATCATGAAACAAAAAAATGATACATCTGTTGATCTGAACAATATACCAGGTTGTTTCCTTGTCAGTGTGAAATACTTCCTCACTGACCACCTCACAAATACATTCAATCCTACCCCATCCATAGGGTATGTATTCATGATATGGTGAACTGATGCCGTGGTACCCCCCACAAGGGTGGACCTCCTCTGACCATTGTAAGTACAGACCTATTAGTTTTCCCAGTATCTTTTATAAAATAACAGAATTTATAAACAGGGAACTTATAAAGAAGGATATTGTTAGCTTACATGCCCGGTATATCGGTAGGTCCTGCCTACTTCACCTAATGGAGTTACTTGCGATGGTCACAGAGCACTTAATGAAGACAAATCTGTACAGACTGCCTACACTGATCTGGCCAAGGCTGTTGATATTATTCCTTACTCAGTCATAGAAAAGCTTTCACAGTTGAATATAACCCCCTTCATCGCTTATTGAATAGCTAATTACCTTACAGACAGAACCTGCTCAGCAAGGGTTGGTGTCACACATTCCTCTAAAAGACTTATCACCACCAGTGTTCCCCAGGGACATCCGTAATGGAATTATTATTCTTCAGTATCTACTTCACTGGTGTCATTGATGGCATGAAAGATCTCTAGTTGGCTGTGTTTGCTGATGTCTGCAGACTCAGAGCTGTCATAAGTTTATCTGATGACACCCGTATCTTTTCAAATGGTTTGTCCCTCACTACCACTTGTTGCCAGGACCACAGACTAAAACTAAATGGAAAGAAATGCAATATTGCACTCTTTGGAAAACTGGAGCACTCCTTCACCCAGGACATAAATGACAATTACCTCGAAGTAGAGTCTGTCATTAGTGACCCAAACGTGTGCAGATACTGAAATCTTCTTTTATCACCATGTATTGCCTTAGTCTATCATTAGGAAAACTTTTTTTATCTTGCTAATTACAAAAGGCATTTCTTCAAGAATGAAAATCAATCATTATCTCTGTATACTCCTCCCTCATCAAACCCATGCTTGAATATAATGCCTTTATGGCATCCATCTGGCTCTACACACCGCACAATAAGAAAAATATCACACTTTTCTTAAAAAGAATTCTTCAAGTATGCACTCTCTCTCAGCTACACAGAATGCTCTAAATCCTTATCACTTACATACATCTGCATGGCAACATCTGTATTCATGCGGAAAAAAATGAGTCCTTGCTTGATCTCTTACGTATCTGTAAATCTTGTGACACCACAAATGCCCACTCTAGGGACTTAAATTTGCATTGTAAAACAAATAGCACCAGTTAGTATGATTGATACCTCTATGAGAGAATCATTCACTTATGGATTAAATTCCTCTTCATATCAAACAAATCAGATGCCTGTTTATCTTCCAAAATAACCTCATTGAGAGGATAAGAATATTCACATTTATTCCTGGTCTTGCTCTGCATCCTTTAGGGATGGGAGGAGCAAGCTGTGGGATTGTCTACTGGACCATATGCCTAGTATTTACCTGTGAACCTTAGAAATATAATTTGCTTGTTCTTTTCTGCCTCCTCATGCATGAATTCAAAATTAAAAATGATTCTCATTTTTTGCATCCCCAGTTCTCTCTTTATTATCATCAGAAAACCTGGCTGTTCTTTTCTTGACTTTTTTAAAGCATATGTTATCTGATGCTCTTAGGGTCATGCTCCTTATTTGCAAGTCTGCACTGTGTTTATGATTGTTATAACATGTCCTTTCATTTGGTGTTTTTGACAGTTCTCTCCACTATTACTTATATAAATGCGCTCTTTAATCTCATGTTTCAGTCCATTTTATTAAGCAACTAGTATCTTTTTTGCCAGACATAGAGGTGCCATCCTCCCTATGTGTATTTTCTCACCTACCAGGCTCTTGAGTTATTTTCCCCATTTGGTTGCCAGGCATATGGTCTTCAGATTCTACATGCCTATAACCATCACTCCCATTGGTTGGATAGTTATTATTTGCTCTCATTCCATCAGTGGGTTTCTTCACCTGTTACTCCCTTCTTTATGATAAGACTGTTGGTGTTTTGCAGCAGAACTTCATTGATTATAGGCTTTTTATTTAGCCTACTTATTCTTTTATTTGATATTTACATTTAAAATGTGAAAACATTCAGTGAGCTTGTCATTCCAAAAAAGTCCACTTCTCAGATGAAACAGCTCACTCTACTATATAATAAAATATTGTCTGACTATCCTTTCAATATTTCATTCATATTGTGCTTCTTTCTATCTGTCAATCTATCTATCTATCTGCTTATCTGTAGGAAGTAGAAAATGCCATCATGACATCATGGCAAGCAAGCTTCTTGGAAACCTCAAAGTCATAGACTACAAAGTAATTCTAAAAGTCTATGAACCAATGACTGGGAAATACAAAAGGAGAGAACCCACCCATAAAAAGCATATTTTTCTTAGATCAGAGATAATATACTTTGATACTGGGAGGATGGGGGAAGAGAACCTATGTTGGGAAGTACAAGAGGAAAGAACCCTTCCATAAAAATGATTTTTGTGCTATTATTTGCAATGACTTTTATTCAAAGTTTGTATACGTATGTTATTGTGTCATTTATATGTTTAGTTGTGTGTTTTGTCATGGCATTGCATTAGTTGTTAATAATCATTATAGATCTAATCAGCAATCCTCTTTGAATATTTTAGCAATCCAGTCTAGCAATATATGCATTGTGAATCATTTGTGCCTTGGGCATGTGTGTGTGTATGTTTGTGTGTGTGTGTGTGTGGGGGGTTGTACAAGGAATGGGTTAATATATGTATATATATATATATATATATATATATATATATATTATATATTATATATATATATATTTTATATATATATATATATATATATATATATATATATATATATATATATAATGTTTATTCAAAAGAAAAAAAATACCGAATCAAATAATGCCGAAAGCACAAAACGTCAAAGGCTTATTTAATGGCGAGGGTCCCCCTGTCAATTATATATGCAACAACTCCAGGATCACACAACAGTCAGGAAAGGGAAAATTCCATTTTCAAGATTTTGTATTTTAAACATTTTGTGTTTCAACATTTTTTTCTTTCAGTTAAATGGAAGGGAGCCATGTATGTGTGTGTGTGTGTGTGTGTGTGTGTGTGTGTGTGTGTGTGTGTGTGTGTGTGTGTGTGTGTGTGTATATATATATATATATATATATATATATATATATATATATATGTATATGGGTCTACTTCACAAGAAAGAAAGACCACATTATCGAAGGCAAGAAGGCCAAGATAAGATCTCTGAAACTTCATTTGAATGAACGAGCACATAGCCAACACGTTTCCAATAGTAAGTAACCACTGGGCAAACAACTGATGGAAAATACACCCCATCATCTCCATCCCACCCATGTGGGGGGGTGTACCCCCCAAGTAAATATACCAACTCTGGGATCACACTGCAGTGAAGAAAAGGCATATGCCTGTTGTTTAGTGGCACACGTCATAAATAGCTACATTCTCTGACATACCAGTACTCTTTTCTGAATTGCCTAGTCATGTCAGCATATGGACTTTTGCACTTCAGACAGTTTTCACAGTAAGTTGTTCTATAGTGACCAGATTACATGCAAATGTGTGGTCACAATTGCCTGTGAGATTTTATGTCATAAAAATGAGTAACACAGTGGTTTGGAGGTAAAGGTTCTCAGTTACAGGGTCTAGGGTTCAGTTCTCACCTCAAGTAACTGTCTATATGGAGTTGACATTTTCTTTCGGTGTCTCTGTAGATTTTCTCTGAGTACTCAAGTTTCATCTGACTTGCTAAAAGCATTCTATTTGATTGTTACTTTAAGCTGCTTATATGTGTTGCATTTGCCATTGCACTTCTGGTCTGGGTTATGGCTGAAAGATAGTCTGCTGTAAACTATTCCATTTACTGGTTTTACAAATAAACACTATGAACAGTGAGATACTTCCTTTTCTTCAACGTTATCAATGGACATACACACTTGAAACCGCATGGATCTCTGTTGCCTCCTACAGAGCAGAAAGACTGATTGTTGACTTAAGGTACCTACAAGTCCACTGAATTTCTGTAAATTAGAGCAGAGAAATCTCAGCACCTCTACTTTAACACTGCGTGCTCTGCCACTGTTTGAGGCAATGACCCAAACTATAAGTTCTGAAAAGTAATCAGGATTCTGTTCGGTTTCTAAAAGCCCTGCTAATGGAATACATTCAAAATAATTTTGTGGTCTTAATTTTCCAGGTAAGTCTATAAAAAGAATGACCACTGTTCTGTAGTAAGAGACAGATTTTCAGTAATATCTGCAGCTTCATGACATGCACTCGTTCAGTTCCTGGCAGTATCGGTAGACCATGCTGAGATGGCCATTACCTTGGTAGAATGATAAAGACAGCAGTTAAAGCCCATTCTCAAGATACATTAGGATAGTCATGTCAAAACTGGCACATTTCAATAACCGTGGCCTGCATTACCATACTCATTATCTGTTTGACTTGGTAGAGATGATCTTGCCATATCGTTACCGCTGTGATCATCATCATCATCATCGTCATCATCATCGTCGTCATCATCGTCGTCATCATCATCATCATCGTCAACATCATTAATCCTTCTTTTTCCCCATTACCTACAGGGCTCAGGGTGTCATATCAACTATAATCACATCTATCAAGTGAAAGCCAATCTCCTCTCCTCCTTGACAGTTGTGCCTAACTATTGCTCATCTTCCCTCATACAATAAATCCATCTTTCGGCTGGATATTCTCATCTGCCCTTGCCTTCTTCCTGCTTCTCCCAAATCATCTTTACTAACTTGTATTCTGCTTTCCTGCAAGTGTGAGCAAACCACCACTATCTGTTATCCTTGACCATCTCTTTAAAGTTGCTGCTTTGGACTTCTGTACTGATATGCTCATTTCTTCATCTGTCCTACAATGGGCATTTTACTACACACATCAAATGCTGCCCTGCCTTCACTGCACAGGTTTATACATCATACAGAAGCACTAGTTTCAGTACTGTTTTGTACACTTTGCTCATCATTTTCCTTGACATGCTCTTGTTATATACTACCCTTGACACTTTGTGTCATTTGACTGCAGCAACTCTGATTCTGATTTTGACTTGGTCATTCAGGTGTTCCTTATCTTCAGCAACACTTCTCAGATATTTGAAGCTGTAAATGCATTTCAGTATTTTCCCTTCTATCTAAATTTGCATCTTCTTCTGATTTCCCCCATTTGCTGTCTTGACAACTGTCTTGTTTGTATTCAGTTTCATCTCACCTGCCTTAAGTTTTGTATTTCAGTCCTTTATCATATGCTGATGTTTGTGCTCAGAGTCTGTTCGTAGTGCCACATTTCCAGCATAGAGCAACTTTGTTGACTTGTGCCCTCAAACCTGTTTGCCAAAGTAATCCATCACTGGTATGAATAGGAGTGGGCTTAGAGCTCAGACCTGGCATGTCTGCCCGTAAAATGCAATGTCTTTCATGCAGGTTAAAATCTAGCTCCAGTCATGATATGGCTATTTGTCCTCTGGCAGTTTGTTGGGACATTTTCTACCACACTGTTGTCAATAGTAGTTAAGCTATAACATAGATGCAGAGAATGTTAATTTCTGTATCACTAAGAGCATTAAGGATACCTTGTAATGCAAAATTGCTTGCTTATTAATGAATTTAGGCCAACTCAACTAGACCACTCAACTCATTTCAACTCAAAAGACTCAGCTAGTTGTGCACATGACATATTTTGCACTTGTCACACCATAGGCTGTATGATGTGCTTCTAGGGGATTATATTATCTAGTGGCATGGTTAACGGAGTTCCATTTTTCTCTTTGTCTTTCTACTGACCACCAGCAGTGCTACCGATGCCCAACAGTGCAGGCAAAAGGCATCACCACTCTTGGAAGTTCTCTTAGTTTCCTCAGTAATGTTGACCCTGGGAAGCATTACTGCACTTAGTTAATTAGCTGTCTGTTAATTGTTTCATATTTGTTTTTGTTTACTTTTTTTGTTTGTTTCAGTAGCATTTCGTTTTTACGTAAAATAGTTCCTAATCCTAAGGTTTCAAACTTGCTATAGTATACATAATTTTTTTCGGAGGAACTATTTTGCATCCAGAATGTAAATTTTCTAACTATTTAATGTTCATAGGTTCATAGGTTGGTACTAGGCTATCGGCCCTAGGGCCTATACAAGCCTAGCCATAACAATATCCTGGCTATTTCTTCCCACAGTATTTACTTCCCTAGACCCCTGTCTAGCAGGGTGACTGATGTGATTCCCCAGGGTGAATTTCCTATCTACAATCCAATTATCAAGGTTCCTTTTGAAGAGGGCCAAAGAGGCGCTCTGCTTGACATGTATGGGCAGTCTATTCCAGAGTCTGGGGAGTCTCTGGGTCAGGAACCTATCCCTCCAGCATGTTTTGTTCATTGTGATGACAAGGTTTAGATCCATGGAGCATGTGTCTCTGAGGAATTGGGATTTCTTTAAGTGTAGCATGTCCAACAGCTCTGGGTTTGACATGGCCTTGTATGTTAAGCAGAGATCGCCTCTGAGTAGATGATATGCAACAGAGTATAGGTGGAATTTTTTTAGATGGTCAGCATAGGGCATCTGCTTTAGGCGTGAAATTCTTTTAGTGAGGTATTTCTGTGGCATTTCCAGTTGTTGCAGATGTCTTGAGAGATACATACCAAATGGGGTGTTGTATTCTATAATGGGTCTAATGAGGGATGAGTACAGTGGGACAATGACCTCCTTTTTCTGGATGAAAAGCCCTTAGTGATGAGGTGTGCCACATAGAAGGATTTCCTGACTGTTGTGGCGATGTGGTTATCAAAGGTGAGACCACTGTCCACCTGTGACCCTAAGTCTCTTATCACACTTTCAGTGTTTAGTGTACTGCCACCTATGTGGTAAATCATGGGTACATGTTTTTTCCCAAAGGGGATAACTATACATTTCTTGGCATTGAGCTTGAGATCATGGCTCTGGAACCAAGCATATGTTTTTGTAAGGCCCTTTTGTAGAATATCCACATCATTTCTGGAATCAGTAATGGCTCCCAGTTTGTAGTCATCTGCGATCTTTGTTAGCCAGAGTCCTTTAGTGTTGGCCTGTACTTCAGAGAAGTAGATGCCAAACAAGAGTGGTCCCAAGAGTTAACCCTGAGATACTCCACTTGTCACTTGTCTGGAGCTGAATTTGGAGTCAACTGCTTTTACAGTGTGGGTTCTGTCAGTTAGCCAGTTGGCAACCCATCAAGTGACATAGGTATTAATGCCCAGCTTAGTAAGTTTATCTATGATTTCAGAGTGGGGGATGGTGCTGAACGCCTTGGCAAGGTCCAGATAGGCTGTGTGGACCACCTTACCCTTGTCCACGGCTCTGGAGACCGATGCGAAGAAGTCAATCAGGTTCAGGAGACAAGATCATCACTTCATGAACCCAAACTGCATGGAGTCCAGTGTTTGAAGGTTACCGATGTCTTTGTTTCTAAGTTCCATGATAATACATTCCATGGCCTTGCAGATCAGGCTCATCAGACTGATGGGACAGTAGTTCCTGGGATCCAAGGTGGATCCCCCCTTGTGGAGTGGGATAACTGTAGCTGTGCACCACTCAGTGGGCATGAAGCCTGAGCTGAGGCTATGATTAAACATGACACTTAGGTGAGGTGGAAGTTCATTTTGTAGTTCATGTAGTACACAGCCTGGGATGCCATCTGGTCCCATGGATGCTGTATTCTTAGCTTTGGAGAGTGCATTTTTTACCTGTGTGGCCACTATTACCGGAATTTGGCAATCTTTTGGTATTGAGATGGGACCTTTAAGGGGTGAGAGGGGGGTGAAGTTTGCAATATCGTTGGGATCAGTATATTTAATGCCAATCTGTTGTAGCTCAGAGCAGATCTGAGCATTGCCATTTAGATTCTTGACATAGCTATAGAATGCCTTGTGGTTGTCTTTGGAATCTTTGGCAATTTTATTTTCATAACTAGCTTTAGAGGATTTTATGATGGATCTCAGCTTCTTACTGAGGCTGGTAAGGGAGTTTTTTGCATCCTGGGATTTTCCTCTTTTCTGCAACAGTTTCTTCCTTTTGTTGTAAAGTTTGTTTATGGCAAGGGCCCACCAGATTGGCTTCCTTTTTTTGGAGGAGAGCATCTTGGTTCTATTGAGGATGGCACAATTCATGCATGAGTGGATGTGCTCGCACAGTGCCTTAGTGTAAGATTCAGCAGTCGAACTTTCAGTTCCCATCTGCATGGGTGTCATGAAGTTTGTCACTTCTGACTTGAGTAGCATGAAGTTGGCTTTGGAGAAGTTTTTTACGGAGGTTACCTTTCTGGGGGTGGGATATGGATGTCAAGGGTGATTAGCTTATGGTCAGACTTGACCAACAAGGGAGTGATCACAGGTGTGGAGCATCGAGTTCCCATGTTGGTAATGACCAGGTTGAGAATATTGGAGCTCCTGGTGAGACTAAGGATTAGTTGATCCAGGGTGTTGGAATTTATGAATTCCAAGAACCATTGGGCAAAGGTGTTGGTACACGAGTAGTTTTCCCAGTTAATGGCGGGGTAGTTGAAATCACCCAGTATTAGGGTGTTTGGTTGTATCTTAATATTTTCCAGCATGTTTAGAAAGGTGTAGTGAGAATCTTGGGGCATGGTGGGGGATCCGTAGCAAGCTACAGTTTGGATTGCACACACACACACACACACACACACACACACACACACACACACACACACACACACACACACACACACACACACACACACACACACACAAACAAACACACTGACACTCAGATGTGTCCCGCAATTATAGTCACTTTCTTGAAAGACTGCATCTGAGATGACTCACTTAATTGAATGAATAAAAAAATCATGCAAGGCAAGCCACTTCAACCCCGTTATGCTTCTAAACTTTCCCTGATTTTACTTAGCTGTTGAGCAGCTATGATTTCTACATCAGGTATTTGCTCTGTCTTCTGAGAATGTTTGATTTTTCTGGGAAGTCACTAATGATAACAGTCAGTGACTAAGCTATATATTTATTTACTTATTTAACATTTGTTTACCGGGAAAGTCCAACTGGGTTAGGAACTTATTTTCAGCAGAGGCCCGGGGAGAAAAGCTCCAAATGAAACAACGAAGTTAAGACAATTTGTCTTAACAAGATAAAAAACAGGCATTAAAGCACACATTGATAATTGATGAACCTATGAACCTATAAGAATCTCGATAAGTGGATAGTAGATCGTAGGTTTGTCCCAGGGATTACTCCCGTGTCACTATTAGACAGAGGCACAGTAAACTAAACCTTAAAAAGGGCACAGTATACTCAAATCAAGGGGTGGCGTAAGCCATATAGAATCGGGCTAGGCTTATAATTGCCCCAGGGCAGATAGCCAAGTATGAACCTATGAACCTATGAACCTATGAACCTAAATAAGTACAGAGAGGTAGATACAATAATAAATATAAAATAAGTACAGAGAGGTAGATGCAATAATAAAACATGTACTAAATTAAAGTAAAGTGGTAGATTGGAAACTTTTTTTTTTATATACATCAGGTAGGAGTAGGGTAAAGAGTGAGGACCAGAACATTAGATGCAAGTAGATGCTTAGAAGGGTGGGAAAGTTAAGGGTGTAGAAATATGAAAAGTCTGTTAGTCCAATATGCTAGTGGTTAGTAGATGAAATTCCTGTTTTAGGGATAGAAAGGAAAGTCCCTAGAGAGTGAATGGAGTTCACCTGTTAGGGAAAGAGCAGGGGCAGGTCTGATGACATTGAACATTTTTTTATGGTGTGTTTGAAGTTGTTAAAGCTCTCAATAGTAGTAATGTCTGTTGGTAGAAAGTTCCAGAGCTTTGCGGTGGCATGAGAGTACAGGCACTGTCTAGGTCTTTTGTTTAGAATGTAGACTGTTAGGAGTTGTTTGTTTTGAGAGCAGAGGGCTCTTTTAGGTATATAGGGTTTTAGGACACATTTTAGGGCTGGGCAGCTATCAGGTGTATATATAATTTTATGTGTTGAAGACAGCTGAACGAAGTTTAGGCGTTACGTGAGTTCATGCCAATTTGGTTCTCTCAGAGCTAGGCCATGGTGGGAACAGTAGGGGTAATCCATGGCAAATTTGGCAGTTTTATGGTAGCCGGACTGAAGCTTGTTTTTAAGAGAAGATTGTAAATTGGTGTATAAGGGGACTACATATAAGAATGAGGGAAGCAAACAGGTGTTAGTGAGGGTGTTTCTCATGGATCTATCCAAGAAAGTTTTTTGTCTGTAGAGTGTTCCTAATTTGATGTGTGTTTTTTTTAATGCTATTGCAGATGCGGTGTTCGAAAGTTAGTTTGTTATCTGTGGTTACATCTAGAAGCTTAGCTGTGTGATGGGAACTGTTTCAATTTCTGTGTTATCCTGTGAGACTATTTTAAAGTCAGATGAGATTGGTTTTGCTGAGAAAAGCAGAAGTTTTTTTTTTTTTTTTTTTTTAGGATTTAAAAGTAACTGGACTTCTCTCAGCCATGTCTCTATTGAGGTGAAGGTGGCTTGGGTGAGTTGCTGGAATTGTTGCATGTTACCGGAGGATGAAATTATGGTAGTGTCAGCTGCGTATCGGATAATGGAACTAAGGGGTGTTGAGGTATGATGGTTGTTGGTGAAAACATCGAAGAGTAAGAGTCCAAGTATAAACCCTAGTGGTACCCCAGTTATGTTGGTTTGATATTGGAATAATTTATTTTGCCATTTGATGCACTGTTGGCAGTTAGATAGGTAGCTTGCAAACCATTGGAGGGATGGTGGAGTGCAGCCTATAATGGCCAGCTGATGAAGAAGTTTGTTGTGGGACACTATGTCAAATGCTTTTGATAGGTCTAGTAGCAAGATAAAGGTGACCTTACCAGAGTCAATGGATTTAGACACAGTGTCCATGAAGGAGAATAGAGCAGTGGTGGTGCTGTATGATGGGTGAAAACCATGTTGGGTAGCGGTAATTAGTTGGTTTTGGATGAGGTGGTGCAACAATTCCTTATGTATGCATTTTTACAGGAGTTTGGAAAGAGGAGAGAGGATGGAGATTGGTCAATAACTGGATAGTTCAATGGAATTGCCCCCTTTATGTAAAGTGGTGATGATAGACTTTTTTCAGAGGTTAAGGACAATGGACTCTGCTATAGAGCGATTTATAAAGATACTGACAGGATATGCTATGGCTTCTTTAGCAAGTTTTAAGAATTCAGGGGGGAGGTTGTCAGAGAAGAGGGAGCATGGTTTTAGTTTTTGAAGTAGTTTTTGAATGAGAAAGGTAGGGACAGGTTTAAGAGAAAAAGGGATAGAAGATGTAGTACTGGTTTCTTGGGAATGCAAATGTTTTTTTTTGTTGGCGCAGGAGTCTTGAGATAAGGGTAGAGCGGGATTAGAGATAGAGCCTGAGGCAGTTGCTGAGGTGGGATTTGTTAACAGTTTGCTGATGCTGTTTATAAAGTGAGTGGTAAACAGGTTGTCTATCTCTGAGGGGTAATTGTCAGGGTAAGGTGATGGAGTTTGTTTAGAGCCTGGGGTAACAGGTTTGAGATGTGTTTCAAATCATTTTGGGTTGTTTTTGTGGTTTACCAAGTGATTAAAACAGTGTGTTTTTTATCTAAGTTCACAAGTTTTTTTTTATTTATTTCATAGCTGTTTATATTTGATTAGGTCAGCATCAGAATTGTTATTGTGCCATTCATTCCATGCTTTATCTTTATCTTGTAGAAGTTGTTTGGTATTTTTTGTTAGCCAAGCAGCATGGGTAGTTTTTATTCTTTTGGTGTGGAGGGGGCTAGGCTGTCGAGGATGTTTAGAAATATATTGTTGAAGTATTCAGGGACCTTTTCTAGTGGTAGTGTTTTAAGTGGGTTCCATTTGGTGTGTTTTAGAATTTCCTTAAACTTTTTCTGGACAAAGTTTCTAATATTTCTAGCAGTTTTGTATGTGTGGGTTCTTGTAGTTTGTGGTGTGGATCTATATATGAACATGGGTAGGTAGTCACTAAGAGTACTGGGAGGATTGTGGGGAGCA
>NC_056731.1:772208044-772243044 GCF_019279795.1 Protopterus annectens
AGATATTGACATATCTGACATACAACTATCTTAGCTATTTTGTATTCTTTTAAAATGCATAACTTGCTTTAGTGTCAAATGTCTGACGTTAAAGACCATTCACAGATATCTCATGTTACTAGCCGTCAGAAATGCAAGACCATTGCTGTTGTGTGTTAGATGTTTTTTAGTCATACCAGGTAAAAAATTAATAGCAATAATAATAATAATTAATAATAACAGCAACATCAACAATAATAATACCATACCATGTCTTGGACGATTACATTTAGAAACATGATCTGTCATATTGTTAGAGCTGCACTGAATCTAAGTAGTAATTAATTCTAACACAGTTTTTGCCATTGTTATAAAGCACAGTTTGGAACTAACTGTGAATTTTGTTAAATGAGGTTTAGTAACAGAATGATTTGTCCAGGGAAATCTTCAAGTAGGGCTAGATCAATATAGTGGCAGGAATTAAAAGGATGGGGGGAGGATAGGGTTAAATGGGAATGGGGGATGATTAGGAGGAAATGAGGTAAGGGTAGGGAGGGGCTAAAAGGGTTTAGGCAAATGTAACTGGTGTAGGAATCACATTTTTGGCATGAACTTGCTACAGCAAGTACTATGTCCATGATGACCTGGAGGAATTTGTGGTCAGGTAGGCCATGGAATGGTTGAGTATAGAAGAGGTGAGTGATGGTCAATAACAGGGGGTGGTAGTAGTGATATATATATATATATATATATATATATATATATATATATATATATATATATATATGTATGTATATATATATATATATATATATATATATATGTATGTATATATATATATATATATATATATATATATATATATATATATATATATATATATACACACACATATATGTATAATTTTTCCTCTTTTTTTCTCTTTGGCATTTGTTGCTGGGTCAGGCAGAGGGGACTGAGGTGAAGGTGATCTAGATCAGTGGAGACCTGCTTTGGGGTGTGAGAAGGGCACTTTTGTCTGATGGTTTCAGCCAATTTTCTATAACATTGGGTTTAGATGGTTTAGGTAAGGCTGCGTGGCAAAACTATCCTTCTGGAGAGTGGTGCTAATGCAAATCTGTTATTTACTGACTTAGAAACCTTGGTGTTTTGAGTTAATTTGGTTTACTAACCTTATAAGAGCAGTAGGTGAACTGGTCCTGGTTCTTTGGTCTTGGGGCAGAATTTTGTTTTCGCTATACTTGTGTTTGAATTTCCACCTACGTTGGAGAAGTGTGGGTTTCATGATAGAATGCTTTTGGCTGCTGTCCTATTAGTTCCTGATCAGTGCTGGCCCTTCTGTGATGTGCGTTGATTGCTTTTGTGGGCTTGAAGGCACCATTGTGATAGTGGGGGCAGCGCACATTCTCTGTCTACTTTGGCTTCTCTTGATGTAATAAAAAAAATAAAGCCTTAAGTTAGCGACGGTGCGATTCCATCTCTTGTTTATTTGTTATTGATTGGCCGGTGGGGTTTCTCAGCTCGTTAGTGGTGGTGGTTTTGTGGCTTTTACTCGGGTGCGGGATTCTCTGGTGGGAGATCTACCATGTGAGTTTGAGGTATTTTCCTCAGTGAAGAAGTGAATGTTTTTCATGGACTCTGAGCAAGCTGGTGTGACTGCTGTTGCCATACATACGCAGTGACAGTGACAGTCAGAGGTTTGTGACTGTTATATCTCTCAGCTGTACAGATTTATGTAGAAGGTCCAGGCATACCTCTCAACCAACTGGAGCAAGAAATCTGGACAGGGCTTGGCATAGTTGGGGATGGAGGTCCAAAGATAGGGATAGATTGAAAAAAGCGCTTTGAGGGACTTACGGAGTTGCTCAAAAAAAAGGGTTTGTTTAACATGCATTTTCTGAAGGAAATGAGGTCTGAAACTGGTTTGTATGGCATTGTTCGCTGACTTCAAACCTCAGGTTATTGCAGTGATTGGCCTAAAAGCCACAGATTTGTTGGGGACGGTCGAGGGATATGAAGCAAAGCTGGACAGTTTGGAGGCAGTTGTCCAGGTTTAACTCGTATTTTGGTCGGTTCTTCATAGAGTTTGTCATTTCTGAGGACAACAGTTGATAAAGGATGGGCATTTGAGTTCAGGCTTTAAATGGTGCAGGTTACTCATCACTGGGGGGAGGCCTTCCTATTGCTCTATTTCTTGGCTAGTCTTAGGAATCAACATTTAGATTTGAGTAAAAGGAGGAAAAGGCGCCAGAAGTCACCAACAACAAAAAAAAGTGCCCGGATAGCTGTTTCCACGAAAACACATTTATTGACAGGTATTAAGCACAGCACAGCACTCACTAAGTGACTTTGTGGCACCTGGCAGACTTTTGTTGGGAGGTCGCTCGGGGGGGGGGGGTTCTGTTTTCTCTGGGGCAGTCCTGTGGTTCAGACATCTGTGGTCGTGTTATGTAAGAGGGTTGAAAAAAAAAAGGGGGTGGTGGAGTTGGAGTGTTGATGACTGCCGTATGACTGCTAGTGGGGGGATTGGCTAGTGGGAGTGGACTTTGTTACACTTCAGGCTATTGCTTCGCACAAACTTCTTGCTTTCAGAGTGTGAGGAGATGCAAGGGCTTGCGGGCTGCAACTTGTTTAACAGCTACCCCTTTTGCCTGCATGGCATGGCAGTAACCATTGCACGAGGGGTAGCCCACTTCTCAATTGTGCAAGTGCTCAGATTTTTGCAGTATGTCTGAATTGGGTGTTGTACTGGTCCATGTCATGGTATGGTTGGTTAGGTGGGCTAGTAGCTAATGATTGAACACTGCAGTTGGGGATGGTGACAGGCTTTTAATTTGTGGGCTGTGGGTTTTTTGGAAGTTCTTGCTCCAGTTGCTTCCTGGAAGAGCAATATTCAAGTGTGTGTGTGTGTGTGTGTGTGTGTGTGTGTGTGTGTGTGTGTGTGTGTGTGTGTGTGTGTGTGTGTGTGTGTGTGTGTGTGTGTGTGTGTGTGTGTGTGTGTGTGTGTGTGTGTGTGTGTGTGTGTGTGTGTGTGTGTGTGTGTTTTCTCAAGACAGGTGAATCATTAAAGCTTCTGGATAGGTAATAGACAATTGAGTGCAGACTTCATACCTTTCAGAAAGCAGACGTGGTAGAAGAGACACTTAAATGGTAACTTTGGTCCCAAATGCTTGCCAATTAGGGCATGAAGCTAAGAGTGTAGTTGAAGCTTGCATTACATTGCAGTTCTAGTACTTCAGTATTGTCCTTAGTTGACTTTGGTAAGGTAGGGCCTCTTATTTTAGCAGTTTATGAAATGGCTATTATATTGCCGGGTGGGGTGTTCATGGTGTTTCATGGTTTCCTTTTGTTATGGTCAGTTGAGTTGGGGATTTTAGGGCCTTTTGTTGGTCAGTTTGGCTTAGTGTTTTTACTGCTGTGGTGCTGCTCTAAGAGGCTGAGACATATGTCGTGCAGGCACTTTTACTGCTAGTTACTGTATGCGGACATCTCTGTTGTCCAGAAATTATCAGCATAGACAGAATTTTACCTCATAATTTTATAGGTTCATAAGTGTTTACTAGGCTAGCAACCACAAGGGCCTTTTTAAGCATAGCCATGCATCCCAAATCTCTGACAAGTTCTGATACCCTTGATAAGTGTAAGCATGGGCCTGGAAGATGAACCAGTTACAGGTTACCTATGTGAATCAAAGACATAGGTGCCAAACCAGGAATGAAGTTCCAGTTTCTCATAGGGCCATTTCACAAACTCTGCAGGGTTCTCGATGTCGAGTCCCCAGATCTGACAGCTACCTTAATCCAGATAGTAAGGGATGGGTATAGGATAAGGTTGCTTCATAGACAGAGGGTGAAGGAGTTCATTCCCATCATTCATTAGGGGTCACTGGGGGGGGGGCTTAGAACCCAAAGGTATGAAGGGGTTTTATTGGTGAGTACAGTACCTTTCAGAACAATGCCATTTATAATATGGTCAGGATGCAGTACATGTGCATGGATGGGTATGTTAGGGAGGTATTTTTAAGGAAACAATGATTCAGTTGAACATGCGCTGTTATGACCATAAATGATCATTCCTCAGTATGCAGTACACAAGCATAGTATGGGCATGTTATGGAAGTATTTCACTTTCCTGTTTTAGGCATGTTAACAGTCATTACTGTGTGCATGCTGGATTACAAACATTTATAGAACAAAGCAAGGGGTAAAGCTACCAATGTTGCACTCTCTTGGGGAAGGGGATTACAGGCCAGTGTAGTGGTTGTGCAGTTGATGAACAAGGTAGGCCCCTGGTAGTGCTTAATGTTGTCATTGAGAAGTGTTGCTTACTTTTCTGCTGAGAATTTACATTTTCCTCTCTTTTGCAAATGGGGAACTGCAGAGTAGGCATCAGTTGGTGGTCTGAAGCAAATGGGTGTGAAAGGTGATGGAGGCTGTGCAGTGGAAGTCCCAGTCACTCGAGAGGTGCATGATGAAGTCACAGATGGCGGTCTGTGGAGTAGGCAGCAGTTACTGGCCTGGAGTAATTGGAGTTGACAGGTGACGGATTCTGTTGAGGTGGATGTTGAGTTGTGCACACTGAGGTTGAAGGTAATCTGACTTTATTCAGTGTTCATTAAGGCACATCAGAGTTGGTGCAGTTTGGGAGTTACTGCAATTTAGGATAGCGTGGTTTTCACTTCTACCACAGGAATAGGTAATTATGTTTAGTATGTTAATTTGGGTAAGTGAATGCACAGGGTTGTCTGTGTAGTACTTGTTACAGAAAGGCTCCTAAGATTGTTTTGTGGGATGGGCAGAGGAGTAAGTTAAGTTAACCCATACTTTCCATTTTGGGAATTTTGGATGGAACTCACGTGGTCATTCAGGTATTTCTATCTCTACAGTTACTGCTGTCTGGGTCATAAAGCAGTTTACTGCATTGTGTTCTCTTTCTGGTGGCAAAGGTTTTGCTGGGGAATAAGGTTGTTATGAGTTCTTGAGAATAGGGGATGTGGGGCAGGGCAGAGGCTGTGCAGTTGAGCAAGGTGGACCCCTGGCAGCCTCTACAGTTAAGATGTTTTGGTTGTGAGTGCACAGAGCTTATGCTTTTCTTTTCTTTTGCAGATCAGCTGCAATGGAATATTTTGGCCGCTGGAGTAGTGCTTAATAAGGTTACAGATGGGGAATGCAGAGCGTGCATCAGTGGGAAGCCCAAAAGAAATGGTCTTGAAAAGTGATGGATGCAGCTGTGATGGAATTGTTTCAGCCACTGGAGTGGTGGGTAATGAGGTTTCAGGTAATTCTACTTTGGTAAGTAGGCAGTTAGGCATGTCATAATTGGGTGAAACTCTTGGAGTGCATTTACAGTTACCCATCCAGTTTACTGTGTTGATAGAGGGCCCATGATGTGCTCTGGTGATAGAAAGCTGAAATTGTTCATAAGGCGTGGTATTTCTGGGGTGACAAATCCGTCCCTCAAGTAGGTATTGGTAATGTTACATACTAGGTTAGGGTTTAGAGGGAGTTCCACAAGAACCATTTAATTTATGCTTGAGTGAGTTTTGTAGGTTGGGTTTTAGGAAGCATTGCAGGCATGAGGGTGTGTTTGGGATATTTTGGGAATGGGGTACTTTGTTATGTGGGAAAATAGAGGGCTTAAGCAAGGCATGCTTTTGAAGTTTTCCAGAAGTAGGCCATGTTTTACTTCCTTAATAGCTGCACAGGTAGCATGAGGGGTTAAGGTTAGTTCTGCATGTTATGGCTAAGGTTCTAGCCAGGATTGTCATTAGGAGGTAGTGAACTTTGGGGGTGTTTAAGGTTATGCAGGTTTTAGGTGTTTCAAAGCAGTCAGCACCTTAATCAGGAGAACAGTACTGTACTATTGTTACCCTTCAGGTATGATATGTTGCAGGAGTTCTTTGTTGCTGCCCATCATAGGTGAGTTTTCAGGAACTAGTTCATGGCGGACTCAGAGGGGGGGGGGGGGGGTTATAATTCTACTGTACAGTTTTTTCCAGGATGTCTGAATTTTGGTTTTATATTTTAGGCCATTTTTTCCTAAAATGCTGGTTTTATGGCAATTTTATGTCAAATCATTAAGATTTGGAGTTACAGAATTTCTTCAGTAAATTCATGTTACTGCAAACCAGTTTTACCTTTCTAAGCTTGTGACGGCAATATTTGAAATATTCCTACTGGCATGGTTACAGGTGGCACTGCAGCTCCTTACAGTCATTGTGGAACATTAGCAAGATGGCGAAGTGGTTAAAATTCTGGAGATATGGTTGGAAGGTTAACAGAGGAATGGTGATTTAAGGAAGTGATTTCAAGCTAAGGGTTTGTGTGGTCTACTGTGGTTATTTTGGTTTTGGGGAAATGCTTATTAGTTAAGTGCCTCTGCATGTTTTCAAGTGGCAGTGAGCTTAGTGTTTGGTTGTCTAGTTGGCTGGTGATGACCCAAGAATCATTATGAAGTGTTTATTGGTTTGGTAATTGGGTAACTGAGTATTTAACTCATATACAGTGGGCATGCTAGGTTATGAGGTTATGGCTTGTTACTTTAGCATTGGAGAGGGATCAGCGGTTTACTTTCAGCTGTTTAGGCAACTGGCTAATTTTGTTATTTATGTGACAGGGATTTGAGAGGTGATGGCATGGATACAGTTTTGTTAGGCAGGATGGGGTACACTGAATGATGTTTGGCTTAATGCCATTTAATGGTGGTTAGGTTGTTGGAACCTTGGACGGAGAAAGGGGGAACAGCCTGGTCAGGCTGGTGGGCATTGAAGAGGGGCAGGCTTGCCCTCTTCTGTTCTCCCTCTGGTGTTTGATATTCAATTCAGTGAGTTGGGAAAGGAAAGTGAGGGCTTGGACGTGGCTTGATAAGTAAATTAGCAAGCGGAGGTAAGCTGCTTATTTGGTTGGTTGTGTAATTCAATATAAGGTAACTGAAGTGAGTAGTGTTATGCTGCTTCATAAGTGAGTGGAGGTATGGACAGGATGTGTGGGGTCACACTGCCTTATTTTAATGTTACATGGATGTTATCCTCATCTATAACATGTGCTGGTTTTATTTAATAAATATTGGTCAACAATCATGTTTATGGAAGTTTAATAAAGGTCATCAAATGTCATTCAGTGTGATGTGTTTAGTGAAGGGGGACCCGGCAAAATAACATAACTTTACTCTTCTCACATAGATGTGAAAAAGACATTAAGTAGTAAAAGGCCCATTGCAAAACCCTGGAAAACTCTAAAAGTAATCATTAGACAGTAACAAGGAGTGATGGAGTTGGATATGCACTTGCTCAGATATGAGTGCTCAGGAATGACAGATATTGGAGGTATAGAAGTAAAGTAATAAATTAAATTTGGGAGCATCAAATGTAAAGTCAAAGTGAGAAGGAGGAACATAATACATAAAAGATACTGGGATGGGGTAATGTTAGAACCTAAAGTAAGTGGCCTGATGGTTAAAGTAGGAAAAGGCAGAATGTGAATGGGGGGTGATAGTATAGCATATAGTAACAGCTAGTAATTAAGAATAAATGAGCAGGATAGGAGTGTGAGTGTTATAATTATGGGAGATCTAAATCTTACTGGACAGACTGGGAAATTTTGACCTTTATGGAAAAGAGAGAGAGAGTCAGAGATGAATGAAGTGTTGAATAATGAGGAACTAAGACAACTGGGACAGGACTGTAACAGAAATGACAGACTCCTGAATATAGTCCTAAAATGCAAATGACATCACACATGTGCAGGTAATGGTACTGCAAGCCAAAAAAGATTATGCCACCATGTGAATTAAAGTACAGGGGAGGGTATGACTAAAAAAAAGGCAAAGATGATGGTGTGGGATTATAGAAACGGGGATCATGTTGTGGTGCAGAGATGATCAAGGATGAATTAGGAGAGTGAGACCAAATTTGGGAATGAGCAAGCTATGATGAGGAAAATAAATAAAGCTGTGAGGAAGACGCAAAAGGCAAAAAAAAAAGCAAGAAATCTGTGGTTACATGGGAATGTGAGGCCAGCAATTAGAAGAAGAAGAGATCATACGAGAGGTGGAAAAGAGGCAAGGAGGTAGATGAGACATAATATAAGGAGCCAGCAAGTAGGCAACAAAGATGATGAGGGAAACAAAGACAAAGGCTTAAAGGGAGTTAACAGAAGGGATCAAAAAGTGAAGTAAGTGTTTTTAGGTGTATAACATAAAGAATGATGGAGGGAAAGAACTGTCAAGGCTAAGCAAAGATGGGGGAGATCATAGATGACTTGGACAAGAGGTAGTGAATGAATACTTTGATAAATGCTTTGTAAAAGATAAACAAAAGAAGGGTGACTTGCTGGTAGTAGGGCAAGGCAGAATGTTTCAAACAGTGAAACTATAGCAGGATAGAAAATCTGTCCATTGTATTAGAAAACTACTAGTATTTTGAAATTCAGCATTGTAAGCTTTCAGTATAACGAGACTCAGTCAGATGAGTTTTCAGTATGCTGAAAATTAAGGATTGTGGTCTCAATCAAATAAAAGTCAGTATTTTCAGTTTTCAGTCATATGAAGTAGATCCATATATGCATATATAATTCCTGTGCAAAATAGAAGTAGGCAAACATGCGTCTTGCCCAAGATTGATCTTTTAATTATACTTTTACTTCACATTGCATTCAACTATATACCATGAGTTTCAAACATTGTCTATTTTTTATTGCATCTGGCAAGTTCCAAAATAAAGTGACAGAAGCGCATTACTTCTAAGAAGAAAGGTAGTTTGGGTCTTCTTTATTTGTAAGCGCACACTGCTGATACATTTTTATGGAAATATTTAAGAGAAAGAACCACACAACTCAACTGATTTGGTTTATTTCACAATTTGAAGTGATTCACATTTCCAACATTAATAAAGTTGGGGATAATGATTCACCTTTCCAACATTAATGTAATTGGGGATAATAATCACAAGGTGTAGATTCCAGGTAGGTTACGAAAAATCATAGACAGATATCCGTATAAACATAAAAACATCAAACTTACCCTTCTTTATTAAATAGTCTTTATTAAATAGTATCTGGAGATTATCTTTATTTGAAATAAACTGTTAATTAACTAAAGCCATGTTCGTCCTCTGCTGACAGACTTCCAGCAGAATACTTAAAACTCGCTGCAGATGCTATAGCATACCCTGTCAGCATTCTCATCAATCAATCCATCTCCGAATCACACATTTCACAACTCTGGAAAAAATCCATTATGACTCCATTACAAAAAGGTGGTAATGCTAGTGATCTGTCTAATTACTGGCCCATCTCTTTACTCTGTATAAAATTAAATGGGTCACGGAAGGTGACTATCCTTTGTTTGGTGGAGGGGAGACATGCAGTATTTCCTAGAATTGATTTATATATCCTCAGAAGCATTTGTCATCTAATTTTATTGGTAACCACTATTATGACACTTTGCACATTAAAGATTAGACACAACTTACATCTTTCTTGAAGGAAAGAAAATATTATCAAATTTCTTTACTTACTCTTGATTTTTGCTCATGCCATCAGTGGATCAAAATGTTTGAAACAGTCTCGGAAATGACCTCAGAATATCTAGAACCCTATAGCTTCTAGGGTCTAGCACCCCAGTCCCCTGTTTAATTCAATTATTTCCTCAACAGGTATTACAGTGAATTCTTGATCATAGTGTTGAAATGGTGAAGGAAAAAGCTGAAGAATAAAACAAAGTGTGACAATGAATTTCTTTCCTTACTCATTTTTGGATCAAAGGGTTTGTAAAAAGCTGTAGCATGCAGCCCAGAACATCTAGAGTTCTATACTTTCCCATCAGACCCCTGCTTAATTCAGTTATTTTCTCCACTGTTATTACAGTGCAGTTTTGGCCACTTGGGGTATATTGAAAGGATGATGGAAAAAATGGAAAAAGTAAGGCAAAGGGTAAAATTAAAAGAGCAAGAAGGATGTAATCTGTGTGTGTGTGCGTGTGTGTGCGTGTGTGTGTGTGTGTGTGTGTGTGTGTGTGTGTGTGTGTGTGTGTGTGTGTGTGTGTGTGTGTGTGTGTGTGTGTGTGTGCATCTATCTGCCTGTGTGTGTCTGTCTGTGTCTGTGTGTGTGCATGTGTGTTTGTGTGTGTGTGTGTTTGTGTGTCTGTGTGTGTGTCTCTGTCTGTCTGTCTGTGTGATTGTGTGTGTGTGTGTGTCTGTCTGTGTGTGTGAGTCTGTGTGTGTGTGTGTGTGTCTATGTGCCTGTGTGCGTGTGTGCGTGTGTGTGTGTGTGTGTGTGTGTGTGTGTGTGTGTGTGTGTGTGTGTGTGTGTGTGTGCACATGTGTGTGTGTGTATCTGCATGTCTGTGTGTGTGAGTATATGTGTCTTCCTATCTTATGATAAGACTGGGACTAACAGGGGCAGTATCATTATGTGTGAGTATATGTGAAAATGTGTAGAGAAATAATATCACAGGAGTAGTACTTATGTGGGTATGCCAGAACAAGGTGTATAGAGGAGATACGTGGAGTTTTCAGGGTGGAGCTGATGGGCAGCTGGTGGGGGAGACATGGAGTCTTTTGCATAGTGCTTCATTTCTCTTAATGCCAGCCCTGAAAACAAATTTCAGTATTCTAAAATGTTGATTTAATTATGTTATAGTTAATGTTTTTCTTTATGTTTTGTTTTTATGTAAGGTTTTTATTTGCTTGCCAATTTTTTTATTAAGTTCCATTGTTGCTGAAAACAAAGACAGGAACACAAAGACAGGAACATAAAATAGAAAATGAGGAATAGTGTAGGAAATGATTTGGAAAACCCGAACAACAGCACAAAAAGGTGACAGTTGAGTTTCCATGTGAAGACTGTAAGCACATTTGGTACACAGCAGTCCTTTTATGAAGTGTCACCTGTGAGATGTAGAACTGATGATGACAGAGATGGCCTGAGGCAAGTTGAAATGAGACAAAGGAGAAGTAAGCAAGGAAGGATGTAGACTGTTATGTGCAATGAAAAGGAAATGAGAGGCTGATTGTCTTCTGCTGTTGATCAAATGTAATGCCGGGTAATGTTCAGGGCATAGTTCTTCAAACCTTGGATATCTAGTCACTGGCTAAAGTAATCTATTTAATGGGCACACATATATGTATTCACCCTCTGCAATGTCACATATCAGCAATACAGAAAAGTAGCTTATTCTTTGAAATAAATTGTTCTAGTTACAAGTTACAGTTTCCCCAGTTTCTGCTAACATACTATTAATGGTCTCTTATTCATATTTTGAAAGTTCTTGTCACTCCATTAATAAAAAACTGCCTTCAGCAAATACAATTAGGAATGTAGAGTTCTGTTCACAAATAACATTACTAGTACCGTACTAGTGGCTGCTTGTGCCAGATTATTGTTAGCAGACATAATGCATCTAATTCATTCTGAATGGGGCTTTCTCTCAGGGTTTGCAGCTTATTCACCCTTCTTCAATGTTTGAAATAATACTTGTTGAAAACAATTAGTGGCTAGATTATGAGGTGCACTGTAAAAGGTCTAATACTATTTTGCTTCATGAATATTATAAATTCTTTTGACAAAATATGGACCATTGTCAGAAAGAGTTTGTTCTAACAATTACTGCTAAGAGTGCTCATAATACTGACATTTTTTTAAACTTTCTTTCTACAAGTCGAGTCTGTGCAAACTACCTTAGACCACTCTGAATAGGCTTGAAATGCATACTTTGCGTATGGAAGAGAGCACAGAAGTAAAATCAGTGCATTGTCATGGTGTACATACCTTTTCTGTCAATGTGGGGAAACATGCTATGCACTTTGGGTATTTGACATATTTTGCAATTTCTAGTTACCAATTTAATCGCATTGTCAGTGCTAGGACACAGCATGAATTTTCTTGCTAGTGACCTAATTTTTACCACTTCCAGGTATCTCATTTGTATAATATCCAGCTCTCTAGAACAGGATTGGCCAGAATCATTATTCTGTTAAAATTTTTTGAGAGACAAATAGCTACTTTTTCTATGCAATCAAAAGCAGAACATAGTCACTCAGTATTTCTAGGTTGCACTTTTAGTTCATACTCTTCTGATAATACAGACCCTTTCCTGTTTTATGTCTATATAGCAGCTCACATCATGGAGAAATGCATGGTAACTGATTTGCTATTTGCATCCATCTGAATTACTGATGCTTCTTCATGCTCTATATACTGTAGTCACATTCTTCATCATTTTCATCTGGTCTTGTTCCATTACATTCAGTTTTACAGGAGAGTTCTCTTAAAACAAAGGGCAGCAATGCAACCAGTCTGCATTCATTGTTGAGAACTACCTGGCCCCATATCCTTTCTTTGGCTATAACAAAAATGAACTATTTATAGCTGCTTAATTAATGATTCACTTAGCTTCCATTTGTGACTTAAAGCATCACATGCATAGATAGTACTATTGGGTTGTCAATGAAAAGGGGCATGGGTCCAGTGGGCTTACTCAGTTGACAAATTTATTTATATTTATTAATTGCATTTGTTTACCAGGATAGTCTGACTGACATACAAACTGCCCCTTTTCAGTGGAGGTTGGGGAGAAAAGCTCCAAAACATAATAAAAGATGTTGACAAGAAATTAACAAACATTATACATAGCATAAAAATTGTAAGAATAAGTACATCAGTTAATAAAACAATTAGTGTAGATGGTTAGATCAAAATAAGATTGAATTCTAATTGCATTTTACAAGGTACAGAGTTCATAATATGGAGAAGTAGTTAAATTTACTTATTTACAGTGTAAGTAGATCATAGTCTAAAGACTATTTATAATATTAAGTGCGGGTATATCAGATGTTGAGTGGTGGAAGAAGAAAGGAGGAGCATGTTGTTTGGCTGAAGGAGGGGACAGGACGGTGGGAGAACACAGATAGGGCCAGTAGGTTGAAGTACAAAGGTTAAGTATGATAATATAACCATAATTTGCAAAGTAAATAGATAAGAGCAGAGATGCAGATAAAGTTAGAAAACAGAGGGTGTAAGTGAAAGACAGGTCGAAGTACATATGGAATGGGAGTTCAGAGGACTAAATAAAAGAGACAAGAATAAGATGTTGAGAACAAGAGACTATAGTACAGTCCTCAAGCTGAGTTAAGCATTTACCTGAGTGTAGAGAATAAGTACATCTATGTGACAGAATGATAATGTTCTAGGAGATTTTTAGGGAATTTGCATTTTCAGTTTGTCTGATGGGTAGGGCGATGAAGTTCCAAACTTTTGAAAGGTGTGAGCAGCATAGTGCTTTTCCTGGATTTAATTGTTGCCAGCAGTTGTTTGTCTGAGGATTGTAGTAATCTAGATGGGTTATACAGGTGTAGAATGTTATTTAGGCTTGGCCATTTTTCAGGATAATATATGAATTTGTGGGTAGTTAACAGTTGTGACTATATTAAGGAATGTCTCCACTCTAGCTATTGAAGCATGTTTGAGGGGATATGCATTGATGGGTCCTGTACTTATGATATGAAGCAAACGTGAATCTTTTGTAATAGCATCACTCAAGTGTGGAGAGGAAGGTATGCTGAAGGTTAATGTGTATGGGGGCTGCATAGAGAAGCGTAGCGAGCAGGTAGGTGGATGCTATGGTTGCTCTAGCCTTGTCTGTTCAATATGGCCTGGCTCTGTACAGGGATCCTAGATTTTTATGAGTTCTCTTTACTGGCTGTTGTATGTAATGGTCATATTTTAGATTTTCATCAAAGATGATGTCTAATAATTTGGTGTGGGTTTCTAGTTCAATATTAGTAAGACTGAATGAAAAAATGGTGATGTGCTTCATTGCAAGTGGCTTGTGGGTAAACAAGGTCAGTTTAGTTTTAATTGGATTTAGCAGTAATGGTGAGTCAGATAGCTAAGCCTTAACAGAAAGAGGGATTTCTGAGTAATCTGTTTCAGCTTTTCAAGGCTTTAAGCTGATAAGATAAAGATGGAAGTATCTGCATACTGTATGATAGAAGCATGTTTGATTGCAGTTTGTAAGTCATTTTTGAAGATAATAAATAGCAGAGGGTCAGAACTGAGCTTTAGGGGATATCAACTGTTACAGAAAAGAAAGCTGAGATTTCATTTTGGCATTTAACTGCCTGCAGACAGTTTAACTAGTGGCACAGCTAATTGCATAAAGAATATCATCAACAGTCTAAACAGGTAACCACACATTTATACTTAGCATGTACCTCACTAAACAAACAATTAGAAATACCCTAATGGTTGCAAACCAAAAAAAGATCACACGCCTATGGTGTCTGAGCTACCAAGAGAGGATGGAAAATCTATCCATTTATTCAAGGTTTTATTGGCTTTTTAGATGAGATCTCTGTCTCACTTACTGAACCATTACAGATCCAATCTTCTGGGACCAGATGTATGACTGCAAGTCCAATATTAGTCAAAATACTACAGCCAGGGACCTAAATATTCACAAAAAGATAAAGCAAGAAGGAAGTTGGCATAATGGTTATGATATTTGCCTTACAGACACAAGGTGCAGAGTTTAATTCTCACATGGGTTAATTGGCTAGGCTTAAAATGCCGCACAAGGGCAGCTAGCTTAGTACAACTCTACACACCAGAGAAGAGATACATACACATAACTCAGTGTTCATAAACCTCTAGAATAAACTTGCCCTGCATGTTAAGCAGTGCAACTCATTATGTTCCACTGAACATAACGTAGATGACAGCATGAGTACACACACATTTATAATAGGATTGACTGGTATGTCAGTCCTGTGGAAAGGATGTGGCACTTGAAGGAGGCTACTTGCAAGGTGTGAATGGCAGCATTGCAAAGTGACCTCTGAATATCTCTGAATTTATAACTTTGAAGGTCTTTTTTCCTAGTTCTGTGATTTTGTTAACTTTCACTTTTGTGGTACTGGATAAGATTGCAGTTTGTTCTTTCACTTCAGAGTTTTGAAAACAGAAGGAAAGATCAAAAATATTATTATGCATGCACATCAAATTCTCCAGTCAGGAATAATGGGAAAGTAAAAACTGTAGTATTTGCAAAGCAGTATGAACAACAGAAATGTCCTGTTTTCTTGGATTATGAATGATATTTTTGATCATTTTATAAATGTGTGAAAATGTGACAGTTTTCTTTTTATTAGTTTATTTCCTACAGTGTATAGCTTTTTAACAAAAGCTAGATAAAGTTCTATTTAGCATGTCTGTGGGGGTTGTTATCATCCTATACAACTGGAGAGGGTGAAGATTTCATTGGTATGGGCAGTTTGCCCATAGAGAGATGGGTTTGTAGTAGGAGTTCATTAAAACTAGTTAGGGAAAAAAGATTATATGTTATATGTATGGCATTCCAGCTCATTTATGTATATTGAGATATATATATATATATATATATATATATATATATATATATATGTGTGTGTGTGTGTGTGTGTGTGTGTGTGTGTGTGATAATTGGGGAGAGATGGGCGAAGGCTGCCAGCCTAGTCAAATAGAATTTGATACATAATTCTGGCATTTGTAAATAAATGTAAAATACAGGCATGTTTTCTTGAGTGTAAAAAGAATATTGTAAAATGTGGAACTGCAAAATATGTTACAATATTGCACTCTACTGGCCCAATGAAACATGTTGCGACCCTTTCATGTTAGAATTTGGCTCCAGTACGTCGGGATGAAGGTTTCATGCCCATTATTTTAAGGCTAAAGTTCATGACCAGAATTTACATGTGGAAGGTGCTTTATTGCTTGGGTTTCTGCTAGAATGTATATGTGAAATGCCTTGTATTGTTGTAAGTTTCTGAGCAGGCATTAGATTGCTAAATAATGCAGTTTGTGGCCTGAGAACTCAGACCAGGTGTTAAGATGATGCAATATGAATACTGGGAAAACCTAAGTGTCAAAAATGATGGAATTTGGGAAGGCCTTAGAGGCATGTTTGTTAGAAATGTTTAAATACTATTTTGATCTTGAATATCTATCTCAGCACTCTGCCTAAGCTCACATGTAAGCTTTAGCACTGTGATTTCTTGTAGGAATAGTTAAAGCTAGTAAAGATTAATTAGGCATTTTCTTTGAAATCAGACCTGTCCTACTGTATTATTTTAAGTTTCTGTCTGATCACTGAACTCTTAGATATATCTGTGGTGTAGTAGTTTTGTCTTGTGTTTTAATTATTTATTATTAAATATTTTTGAAACCTTCTACCTGTGGCTGGTTTATGTAGAGATAAATTATGCTTTAGAGTACATTATATATTTATAGAGTTTACTGTCTAAGCCCTTCAAATAGATGATCCCTAGACTGAATTGGATAATAATAATATTTCACAGTAATAATTGGACACCCTTTTAAGGGCCTATTAGTAGCTGATATTATTAGCTGGATGGTGGCAGGGATTACTACCATATGGTCTGGGTAAAAGGGCACAGCTGGAGAATCTGTGTTAGCCTTTCCCAAGAGTGTCTGTGAAGTTGTATAAATACTTATCTCAAAGTGTGTGTGTGTGTGGTTTGTCAGCTACTTGGCAGGGACATGAAGCACTGGTTGGACAGAGAAGGTACTGGAAGTTTTAGCTTGCCCAGCAAGGCTGAGACATGGGCCCTTATAGCTGTGCCAGTGGGGAGTCTTATTGGGGACCTGGTGAGCAAGGAAGTGACCAGCCCCAGACTGACTGTGATCTTTGTGTGCACTAAAGGGAAATTGTACTTTACTGTGTCTATTAGTTATCCTTTCCTCTCTTCTAGGAGACAACCTCCCTGGTGTTAGTAGTGAGCATTTATGTTCCTTGATTGCTGGGCCAAGGCATGGTCATCTCAAGTGTTTGGCAGTGGTGGGATCTACTTCACATACTAATTGGCTTGTAGTGGTGTGGGTAGAGCAAATTTCTGTAGCTTATGTACAGTGATCTCTAAAAGTGTTTTTGTACTCTAAAATAGCCACACAGTGTATACTCAGGGTTCAGATCATAATTGTTTTATTTCTTTTGTTAGCTTACTGTTAGACAGGGTGAGCAGGCAGCATGTCAGCAGAAGAGTATGGAAAGCTGACAAGGAGCCAGCAGGCGGAGATGTGCCAGGCTAGGGGACTGGTGCATGGAAACCTGACTAAAGCAGACCTGATTGCAGCCCTGGTTACAGCTGCATCAGAAAACAGCAGCCTGGAGAACAATCAGACTGACAGTGGAGATACAATATCCTCAGAGAATGGACAGTTCAACCTTTCTGCAATGGACTTAAAAATCCAGCTGGAGCTAAAGAGACTTGAGTTGGAGGCCAGGCATATGGAACTAGAAGCAGCCAAGAAAATGAGGAGTCTACAAATGAACGGCAGAGGAGGCATGAGAGGGAAATGCTGACTCTTCACCAGAGTTATGGAGGTAATGGGGAAGGGAGTAACTGGACCCCAGAAGCACAAAAGGTCAGTAAATTTCTTCCACATTTTAAAGAGGGGGACAATTTTGATAGTTTCATTCATATGTTTGAGTGGGTATGTAAATAGTATGAATTTGACCAAGGGCTCTGGGTACGGTTCCTGACCCCTTTACTCCATGGTAAAGCTGTAACTTCTTTAGCACAAATGCATGACACTGACTGTTTTGATTATACTGCTGTAAAAAGACACTTGTTGGAATTTTTTAAGCTAACACCTGAAATGTATAGGAAAAAGTTTTGTGAACATAGACGCAAGACAGATGAAAATACATGTGAATATGTTGCTGAACTGAGAACTTATTTTCATAGCTGGGTGAGTGGATGTCAGGTCACCACTTTTGAAGGGTGGCAGACCTTTTACTAAGGGAACAAGCCCTTAGCACTTTGCCTGAGGACATGAGGATCTGGTTAGCTTATAGACAGTGTGCTACTTCAGAGGAGTCGGGGAAGAAGGGAGACCTATACCTAGCAAGCAGAGCAGTCCTGCACAGGAAAGGGACCCCCAGTACTGCTCATGGGACTAAAGGAACCCATGGTGATCAGCACAAACTGCCCCAAAAGAATCTGCCAGTAGCAGGGGAAGCCACTAGTCCAGGTATACGTCCAGGAGCTAGGGTTAAATGTTTTAAATGCAACCAGTGGGGCCATGTGGCATACAAATGTTCAGGGAGGCAAGGTGAGGAAACAAAGGTGAGGGAGCCAGTAAGTGGGAAAGACAAAATGCCAACAGTGGGTTGTTGTGAAACAACAGGGGTATGGAACTACCATCCGGCAGATGTCCTGAGAGGGAAGGATCTGGATGAGGCAGTACTATGTACTTATGCAGTTACATGCAGTGAGGCTAGAAGACAAGCATGTGGGTCTGGTAGCCTGGGGGAGACCCAGACAGACTGCATACTTGCAGCCAGGATTGTTGAGGTGGTTACTTCAGGGAGTGAGCTACGATGTAGCAGTGAGACTGAATGTGAGCCACAGCTACTTGTGGGTACTGATTTTCCCTTGGACAGGGAAACTGCAAAGGTAGAGGTGAGTAGTAGTACCCAGACTGACAGTGAGGCACTACTGTCAGAGGATGCCAGACTTCCTGTGGAAGGGGATCTGGGAAGGGTTACAAGGAGAGACTTGAGACAGGCTCAGCTCTCAGATCCTACATTGCAAGGCCTGAGGCTGGTAGCTAGGGAGGCACCTGATTCTCAAGGGAAGGGGGAATCTGTAAACTGGAACAAAGGGTTACTGTACAGAGAGTGGACCCCTGAGGGAGGGCTAGAAGGTGAGAGAGTACAGCAGTTGGTAGTGCCTAGAACTTACCATCTGGTGCTTCTAGCCAAAGCCTATGATATTCCCTTTGCAGGTCATGTGGGCAGAAAACATACAAAGAGGTGTATTATACAAAACATCTATTGGTCTGGAATTTCCAGAGATGTAACAGGGTACTGCAGGACCTGTGAGCAGTGCCAAAAGGTAGGCAAGGCAGGAGACAAGGTGAGACCTCTTTTGATACTTATGCCTGTGATTGAGGAGCCATTTCAGAGGGTAGCTATGGATATTGTGGGTACTCTGAGTACCCCAAGTTCCACAGGGAAAAAGTATATCTTAGTGATTGTAGATTATGCTACACGAAACCCTGAGGCAGTGGCTTTGTCCTCCATTGAGGCAGAAAAGGTGGCAAATGCTTTGCTAGAGATTTTCAGCAGGGTAGGTTTCCCAAGGGAAATACTGTCTGACAGAGGTGCCAATTTTATGTCAGATGTGCTGGCTTGCCTGTAGAAGTCCTGTGGGGTGAGCCATCCCCAGACTAGTGGTCTTGTTGAGAGATTAAACTTTGCAATCAAGTCCATGCTACAGGCATTTGCAGATCAGTTTAAGAGGGAGTGGGACAAATATTTGCCCCATCTATTGTTTGCTTACAGAGAGGCTCCCCGGGAATCCATAGGTTTTTCACCCTTTGAATTGCTGTATGGGCATAGGGTAAGGGGACCTCTAGATTTAATTCTAGATGAGTGGGAAGGTGAGTGTGAGTTTCACAAGGAGTCTGTTGTGGCATATGTCCTGAACCTCAGGACAAGGCTCAGGGAACTCATGGGCCTGGGCCAGGAGAACCTGGCAGAAGCCCAACAACAGAAAAGGGTGTGGTATAACAGGAATGCTTGAGCTAGAGAGTATGCTGTAGGGCAGCAGGTGATGGTTCTCATTCTTGTCAGACACAACAAGTTGCAGGCAGCTTGGGAGGCACCCTACAAGGTGGTAATAAAGGTAAGTGATGTTAACTACATGGTCGAAGTGCTAGGCAGATGGCAGGGGCACAAATTGTACCATCTTAACCTTACCATGATAGGGAGGCCATTGTGCTGAGCATTTGCAGTGGATTGCAGGTGGAGTCTGAGAGATCTTGTGACTGATCTCTTCAGTGAGGCTTGGGTTGACACCTTGGTGGAAGGAGGAGCAATGTCCCACCAGCTATCTCCTACCCAGGTTCGAGAAATCCGAGCAGTGTTGTAGGGGTTTGGGGACATGTTCACCGGGAAACCAGGGAGCACCCACCTGGTGCAGCACCAGGTGGATACAGGACCCCAAAGACTTATCAGGGAGGCCCCTTATAGGGTGCTTGAGAGAGTCAAACAGACTCTGAGGGAGGAGGTACAGGAAATGTTGGAACTAGGTGTGATTCAAGAGTCCAACAGTCCCTGGGCCTCACCAGTGGTGTTGGTGCCAAAGACGGGTGGCAGCACCAGGTTCTGTGTAGATTACAGAAACTTAAATAGTCACACAGTCAGATGCTTACCCCATGCCTAAGACAGATGAGGCCCTAGTGCAGCTGGGTGGGGCTTAGTAACTTACAACCATTGATCTTACCAAGGGTTAGTGGCAGGTGCCCTTGACTCCCAGTGCTAGAGAGAAGTCAGCTTTTGTGACTCCTTTTGGCTTGTATGAGTTCACAAAGATACCCTTTGGGATGAAGAATGCCTCAGGGACTTTCCAGAGGCTGGTAGATCATATCTTAGCTGGAGCATGAGCATTTGCCCTTGCTTACATGGATGATATTGCTATCTACAGCCATTCCTGGCAAGAGCACCTTCAGCATGTCAGGGAGGTGTTGGGCAGACTACAGAGGGCAGATTTAATCATTCTTCTTCTTTCAGCTTTTCCCGGTTAGGGGTCGCCACAGCAGATCACATGTCCGCTCATGATTGGCAGTGGAGGTTTATAGTGTTGAGTTGCCAGCCCGACGCCCAAGCTTCCACAGAAGGCACACACACACTCACACCTAGGGCCAATTTAGAGTGTCCAATCCATCTACAGCATGTCTTTGGGATGTGGGAGGAAACCGGAGCACCCGGAGGAAACCCACATGACCACAGGGAGGACTTGCAGACTCTGCACAGAAAGCACCCCAGCCAAGGATTGAACCAGGGAACCTCTTGCTGTGAGGTGGCAACACTAACTGCTGCACCACTGTGGCCACCCGCAGAGTTGACCATTAAGCCGAGCAAATGTCAGGTGGGAATGGCAGAGATCTCCTACCTAGGACATAGAGTGGGGAGTGGTAAGATAAGGCCAGAACCTGCCAAAGTGGAAGCCATTGAGGCATGGCCTGCACCTGCCACCAAAGAGCAGGTGAGATCATTCTTGGGGACAGTACGGTACTACAGAAAGTTTGTTCCCAATTATATTACCATAGCTGCTCCCATCACAGATCTGACAAGGAAGAACAGGCCAGATAAGGTAGTGAGAACCCTAGCATGTGAGCAGGCATTTCAGAAGCTTAAGGAAGCTTTGGGAGGACCCCCCTGTGTTAGCCAGTCCAGACTACAGCAAAGACTTTGTTGTGCAGGTGGATGCTTCAAACTATGGGGTGGGGGCTGTACTTAGCCAGATTTATTCAGGGGGAGAAGAGCACCCAGTGGTTTATCTCAGTTGTAGGCTCCAACCCAGGGAGGAATGCTATACAGCGGTAGAAAAGGAATGTCTAGCCATAGTTTGGGCACTACAAAAACTTCAGCCTTATCTGTACGGTAGAAAATTCACTGTGATGACAGATCACAACCCTCTAACATGGTTAAACAGAGCCACTCAGCAAAATGCTAAGTTGCTAAGATGGAGCCTGGGGTTGCAAGCATATGATATGTCAGTACAGCACCGCAGTGGGAGTAATGTCAATGCAGATGGGCTCTCAAGACAGGGAATGGGGTGAGGTACACCCATATAGACCTAACAGTCTCAAGCAATGTTTCTCAAGGGGCACTTGAAAAACTTGCTTGAGTTCCCTGGGGGGGGGGGGGATGTGACGATTGGAGAGAGTTGGGCGAAGGCTGTCAGCCTAGTCAAATAGAATTTGATATATAATTCTGGCATTTGTAAATAAATGTAAAATACAGGCATGTTTTCTTCAGTGTAAAAAGAATATTGTGAAATGTGGAACTGCAAAATATGTGACAACATTGCAGTCTATTGGCCCAATGAAGCACATTGTGACCATTTTATGTTAGAATTCAGCTCCAGTGCATCTGGATGAAGGTTTCATGCCCATTGTTTTAAGGCTAAAGTTTATGACCAGAATTTACATGTGGAAGGTGCTTTATTGCTCTGGTTTCTGCTAGAATGTTTATGTGGAATGCCTTGTATTGTTGTAAGTTTCTGAGCAGGTGTTAGATTGCTAAATAATGCAGTTTGTGGCCTGAGAACTCAGACCAGGTGTTAAGATGATGCAATATGAATACTGGGAAAACCTAAGTGTCAAAAATGATGTAATTAGGGAGGGCCTTAGAGACATGTTTGTTAGTAATGTTTAAATACTATTTCTCACAAGAGACTCAGAGCATTTTGATCTTGGATATCTAACTCATCACTCTGCCTAAGCTCACATGTAAGTTTTAGCACTATGATTTCTTGTAGGAATAGTTAAAGCTAGTAAAGATTAATTAGGTATTTTTCTTTGAAATCAGACCTGTCCTACTGTATTATTTTAAGTTTCTGTGTGATCACTGAACTCTTAGATATCTCTGTGGTGTAGCAGTTTTGTCTTGTGTTTTAATTATTTATTATTAAATATTTTTAAAACCTTCTACATGTGGCTGGTTTATGTGGAGATAAATTATACTTTAGAGTATATTATATATTTATAGAGTTTACTGTCTAAGCCCTTCCAATAAACCTAGACTGAATAGTCACATTGCCATTGGGTAATAATATTGCACATTAATAATTGGACACCCTTTTAAGGGCCTTTTAGTAGCTGATATTCTTAGCTGGGTGGTGGCAGGGATTACTACTGTATGGTCTGGGTAAAGAGGCACAGCTGGAGAATCTGTGTCAGCTTTTCCCAGCAGTGCCTGCGAAGTTGTATAAATACTTATCTCAAAGTGTGTGTGTGGTGTGTCAGCTACTTGGCAGGGACACAAAGCACTGGTTGGACAGAGAGGGTATGGAGGTTTTAGCATGCCCAGCTAGGCTGAGATCTGGACCCTATAGCTGTGCCAGGGGGGAGTCTTATTTGGGACCTGGTGAGCAAGGGAGCGACCAGCCCCAGACTGACTGTGATCTCTGTGTGCACTTAAGGGAAATTGTGCTTTACTGTGTGTATTAGTTATGCTTTCCACTTATATGAGATGACCCCCCTGGTGTTAGTGGTGAGGATTAAGGCTCCTTGATTGCTGGGCCAGTGCACGGCCTAAACAATATGTGTGTGTGTGTGTGTGTGTGTGTGTGTGTGTGTGTGTGTGTGTGTGTGTGTGTGTGTGTGTGTGTGTGTGTGTGTGTGTGTGTGTGTGTGTGTGTGTGTGTGTATATATATATATATATATATATATATATATATATATATATATATATATATATAAGTGCTTTCATTAAATAGATTTGTAAGAAGTACCTGTTTGACAATACTAGTTTTTGAGTTTATTGAGTGGGGGCTGATTTGATGTTCATCCTGCACTGTGTATTATGAGTTTGTGACTTGTCTAGGAAATAACCAACTTCCTCAGGGGGAAAATTGTTTTTTTTTTTTTTTTTTGAGGGAACAGTGACCCTTCCTATGGTATGTGATGTCATTAGACATTTTTATATATTTCTTTTATCCTTTTATTGTCCAGGTTATTCCTACTAGGCTAGTGGAGACCCATTTTGGTATATTAAACTACTAGGGGGACTTTGGCCAGGTTATCAGAGAACTTCCCCTACTCTTTTTGATAAGTGCCATGGCATCTTTTATAGCCACTGAGCTAGCACCAACTCAAGTAGATGTGACCTTTGTCTAATGTCTCATCTGAAGGACAGCACACTCAGGAGTAATTTTGCACTGCAGTGACAGCAAACTAATCACCTGGCATGGGAATAGAACCCACAGCCTTCTGGTTTTCCAGCACCAGTAGTGAATATGCTAACTGTTGAGCCACTGACATAAATGGTGATGATTTTTTGGGAGAACTCTCTTTGTATTTTAAAAGTTAAGTAATTAATTTAAGCATAAAACAAAGGGAACATAATACAGGAACACTGTCATCATCTCCATATTGGAAGCTGCTGAATTGAATTGTTTGTCTCTTTTTCTCTAGTTGTTCTGATTTTTTGTAGGCAAAATGCTCAGAATGTTACATTATATTTAATAACACCACTAGAAGTAAAAGCACTCAATACAGTATTAAAAAGCAAGCTGGTGTCCTCACATTTTGTTCAGTTTGTTTTTATGGTTTATTATTTTTATTAACACATCGCTTTTTCAGTGATTTAAGATTAATAAATAAATGGATTAGTCTACACCGGGGAATAACTCACTTCCATAATGAGACATTTCCTGGATATGGATGGAAGGGTCCTGACCTAGCTGCGGCATGTGTCACTTGCATGTTGGATAAATAGAGAAATATTCCCCATCCGGGCTGAGGTAATCCAAATTTATTCTTTTAGGATACATATTTAATTTTGACAAAATAGTTGACAGTGTGGATGGGCTCCTTTATGTCAGCAGTCTCTTTCATTTTGTTTTTATAATACTTTTTTATCTGCTTTTATTTCATATAAAGGGAGAAATAGAGATGAATACATATTGTGTTAGCTGGTTAGGCTTGCTATATAGCAAACAAGAGTTTAGGATTAATATGAATTGTGTCAAATTGCTGTTATGAATGTTGTGGCTACACACTTGAAAAAATTATAACTGGATTATTATGAAAGTTGCCCAATCCTTATCAAAAACATAAAAAAAAAATATTAGTAGATTTAACATCCTCACTCATTTTAAATTGTGCCTACATTTAGAGACTTGCCTGTTCATTGATTTCCTGCTTTACACAGACTAGTGTTTAAGCAATTTCCCATATATATAAATGTAAAAATTCCTCAAGCTACCTGCATACAATATGCAGATGATTCCACATTAATATGCTCTGCTACTTCTTCATCTGAACTGCAGTCCCTCACCCAAAAAGTGTTTAATATAGTAGAAAGCTGGTTCTTACAGCACTGCCTCCTCCTCCTGAACCCCAGAAAAACAAAATTATTGCTCTTCACTCCTACACAAAAGTCCTCCCCAATAGACTTCACCGTCATATCTAATAATGGCACTGTTATATCTCCTGACCCAACCACCAAACTCTTAAGAGTAATAATAGACCACAACCTTAACTTTGACACTCACATCAACACTATAATAAAATTAGTTAACAGAAACTAGACTCCCTCTATAAGATTAAACCCTTCCTTACTCCAATAGTTAGAACTACTACTGCCCACACCCATCTTATCTCTACTCTCCTCTATGCCTCACCTATTTATACTAATCTGTCAAAAACCAACCTCAACAAGCTGGCAACCTCCTATAATAACATTGCCAGATTTGCCACTGGCTCCCCATTTAGAACCCACCACTGCCATAAAACAGCTAGGATGGCTGTAGCTGCATAATCAGCTTCTATTTCACCAACTTATTATCACCCACAAGACCCTTTATCATCCTAGAAATATTTCAATACTTACTAGCCTTATCACCCCATACAAAAATCTTACAACCCTTCACTCAGCAAATACATTTCTTGTATCCATGCACAAATCCAACAATAAGGCTGGGGATTCACTGTTCTCCAACACTGCGGGGAAAACCTGGAACCTACTTCCCATTGAACTCTCATCTCTTTCTTCAAATGTTACTTTTCAAAAAGAAAGTAAAAGACAGTTAAAATATACCTTAGAACACACTGGCTATGCCCCTGACCCAGACTAACAATCCCCTCCTTGCTATTTGCACTGTATACTTACTTCACTATTGCTGCATTAAGTCTAGCTCTTTCATAAACCACAGAGAGTAGGACCTGTTAAGCTAAAGTCAGTATGAAAGCTTCGTTGTTTTTTTTTTTTTGCTTGTTTTTTTTTTGTACGACATAAAATCTGGATTTGCTTTGAACCACTGAATGCTCCTTTTGTCTGTTTGTTTAAGCAACTTTGATTCACTTAGAATAATTCTACACAAAGTTGAATACAGTAATCTGAGGAAGGTGCTTTGTTTTACAGTTCTTGGATAACTGAGTGGTAACTTCTGCACTGATATCTATACCAATCAAACAAAATTTGTCAGAAAATAAATTTTTTTGTGGGTGGCAAGATTCCTTACAATCCATACAGAGTGCTTTACTAGTTGCACCCCTGGACTTACTATAATAATTTCAGAGGCAACTGCATCATAGGCCAGCTACAAGGTCTCAAGTGCAGAGATCCTGTTCAGGTAATGCCGAATTTAACAAAGTATACTTTTCACATGACACCAGTAAAGATTTTATGCAACTTGAAGAGGTTTCTTTGTTTTTTGTTCTTATTGTATGATTGCCCAACACCACTGTCTTATTATTACACCAAAATCCTCTAAAATTTCTTTTTATTCATTTTAGTATTTATCTTATTGAATATGGCCCTTATTGTATATTACTATAAAGCTGACTGCGTATACTATTTAAAAATTACTTGGTGCCTTTCCTTTTAAAATAATTACTATATCTGAGTTAATTGCATATAAATAGGTAGCGATGTGTTCTAATGCATATTCATCCATCAAATATACTGATGAATATCTGACCATTAATATGTTTAATGGATACAGAATTTTTCAATGATTGACTTGCAAAAGTTACTGTACAATGTAATCTTAAAATCGTGCTGTGTGACAATTAAAGGCAATTATTTATGAAAAATCACACTGCATAAATTGTTTGTGATGTAAGCATTTCCAAAATGTTTTTATGTTTTACACACTGATGTTTAATCCCTTTTTATTAATATTTTAATTATGTACCTAGTTTACCAACTTGGTCAGCATAGAGTTTTTTTTTCAGCTCTATTCATATTTAATGCTTATTTATTTGATAGTTAAATACTGCATGTGTTGTTACATTTAATACTTGTATTTTTATTTTATAAGGGTCATTATTTTTATTTAATTATTTGTAGTTTGTTTTATTTATTTGTCTATTTATTAGTGTTTGGTTGTTTATTATTATATGCCATGAACACATTTTTGTTTCCCGCTGAGTACCTAGCTCAGTGGACACTCTTTTTTCCTCTTTTGTTTGCAATGTGCTCTAATGCATATCCAGCCTATTCAAAATATGAGTTTTCTACATGCAATTCATGGGGAGCAACACATTTCAGCATCTCAAGACATTCTTGCAGTGACAGGACTAAGTGTGATTTTTCACTTTTGTCACTATGACAGCAATGGGATTAAACTTGGAGTCTGTAAGAAACAAGGAATGAGTAGTCAAAGGGTACAACATTTTCCCAACAGAGGTTTCAGAGGATCAGCAAAAATTACTAGGTCTGATGTAAAGCTTGGATGTGAATATCAGAGTGGAGGATGGGAGTTCATCATGAACTGTTGGTAGGACAAAACATTCAAGCAGCTATGCCTGAGTTTGTTTTCTTTTCTCTTGAAGAAGTACACTTATTAGCAAAGACATGGTGGCATGAAAGTAGTGGTCACTTTGGACAGTCTAAGGAAAGTACATTTCAAGAAGGAGAGATACAACAATGTAGTGATGTGAGTATCCTTGGGGGACATGCAATAGAGACATGAGAATCCCAAGAAGCAGGATTCAGTAATAGTATTAGGTAAATCTGGTTATGTTTTACCAATACAAACCATGCTGTAAGTGCTCTATAAAGAAGTTAGTGAAACAAACATTGTATGGGATGTGGTGGAAATATCAGTCACATGGAAGCCAGACAGCCAGCTACATTGCATGAAATACTAGTGTCCATGGGAGTTGTAAAATTTGCACTGACCATCTACTTTTGCTTTGGTAAATAGGATGGCCTAATCTCTGGTGATGTCTTGACAAGATAATTTTCCTATTCTCAAAGTGCTGAGTGCTAGGTAGTTTATATAAGATACAATTTCTAACATAGATAACAGTAATAATAATAAAACAGAATTCAGTTATGAGGCATGTTATGCAGTAATGAATATTCTCCTTACTTTGCTTCCTAGGTTGGCATAGGTCAGAAAAGGACAAGACCAGTGTAATAGCAAGATCTGATAAGAAATGCTTTTAAGGGACTTCATGTTCAGCAGTTCAGTGTGGTGCCTGGGTCTTCTGCTTCAGTAATTAGTGGAGTCCCACTTGCATTGGTAATGTAAGCTGGCTTTGAGACAAAATGCACATTATCATTGACAGAGCTTATAAGCACTCATCTTCTGGCAATGGTTTGTTAGAATATAACAATCACGGATACTGTAGATATATTCATTCTTGTATACTCAGATATACCCAGCAGTGAAAGGAGCAGTATAGACTTAGATTCGCAGATTCCAACAATACATCCTGGTAAGCCAGATGGCCAGTATTTGAACTAGGATGTGGAAATCCACTGGCTGTATTATTTATACCCCACTCAGTAATGGGCAAAAAATGGATTTATTTCTATTGAGAACTGTTGGAAGATGAACTGCAACATACATTACTGAATTTCTAATTTCTCCTAAATATAAAAAAGTGGGACGTGTCAGCCAGACATCTAAAATGTAGGGAAAGAATTAGAGCAAAGAATAAATGAACAGTGGCAGATCATTAAGTGGGCATGAGCTTAAGTTACTGAGTGTAAAGTAGGAAGAGTATTAATTTTGGCATGGACACCTTGCCTGTTGAAGACCTTCATGTTGTTTGCATTGTATGGAAGCAGCTAGGTGGGTGCTTTAAAGATTAACTATCTTATTTAGAGATTATGATTAATGGTAATTGTCAAAACAAGAAGTCTGGGAAGTGTAGATAAGTCTTAGTGGCCTTTCTTTCACTCCACCATATCAAGACTTTGAAGGTGTCATCCAATGTTTTGGTGCCCAAGACCAGTCTGGGGAATTTTGGTTGATAAACTCCTATTCTACCCCATCCTGAGAGGTAGGAGTAGATCTATCAATACCACTAGCCATGAGGAACAATCGTTAGTAGTGTTAGGTTAGAAGTTCATATACCAAGCTTACGACCTACCAGCCCTTAAAGATGTTTGACCATTGTAACAGCATGTCTAATTCCCACGTATTTATCAATATTGTTTTAGAGGAAAGTTAATAAATGACTTGTGATTGTAATGTGATATTCATTCCATATTCTTGGAAGTTGTATAATTCAGGTGTTGCATTTGTTTATATGATGCACATTGGGTTCCTATCAGTTTGTCGAAACTTCAGCAGTTCGATCACCATATGTTCAAACTGTGAAGTTTGAAAACTGATTATCGCAAAGCCGCAGAACACCAAATTCTTTCCCAGGGAAAGAATTTGTTGGGCCGTTTCTGTGGCATCACGATTTTCAGCACTCTGGTGAAAAGTTACGGGTATGGTTCAGGTAAGTGTGCGATTGTGTGGACGTTAGGGTTAGGTGAGTTAGGGTTAGGGCGCAGTTACGGTGGGTGTGTGATAGTGACAGACTTTAGGGTTAGGGCTGGATAGGTGAGTTAGAGTTAGGGCGCGGGTCAGGTGAGTGTACAATAGTGACGGACCTTAGGGTTAGGGTTTGAGTTAAGGCAAGTGGATAGATAGTAGTGTATGTACAGTTTAGTGTAGGGTTAGATGTAGGATTTTAAGTGTATATGTGTGGATTACTGTTTTTTTGGTGTGCTTGTGTTGTGTGTGTGTTTCTTGGAACAGCGATTTTTTTTCCTTGGGAAAAAATCACTGTTCTAAGCCTTCGATGGTTTTGCACTTCGAGGTTAGCAGTTTGAATTCTGTCACTTTGACGAAGTGATATAGACCCATTCACATTTATTTTTGGTGTTGGATTCCTTGACCTGGTATTTGCTACCTAATGGTGTATTTCAGGCATAGACTTTCCAATATAAATGGATCTAATATTGCATTATAGACCAGACACTGGTCACCTGTTAGTAATCTACATGAAACAGAATATAATGACAGTTCCTGAAATCTTGCTGAGTCTTTTAAGTGCTATTTTCTAATAAGGAATCATTGTATCTGTAGAAGTTCTTTCGGGTGGCTTGTTTGAGGCCTACAAACTTCTACAAATGCAGCAGTATTTTCAAAAATGGGTCTAACCAGTGAGGTGTGAACTAGCACAATTGTCATCCAGGACTACTAAACATGCTCTTAGAATTAAATAGATGGCAGAATATACTTTTCTGACTTTAGAAGATATGCACGGCCAACATCTAAAGTTTATGTAGTCTTTGCCCTATTACCTGAGGGACAGTACTCATTTTTTAAGAGTCAGACTTGCTAAGAAGCAGGATGATTATAGTCTAGCCTCCATGGATGTTGCTATTTTTATGGCAGTATAGGCACTGAAAGGACATTCAGTCTAACTCTCATTTGCGTAACTTTTGTTTCCCAAAAAGCAAGTTTGTGGTACAGCTATTTGAATTTTGCTTGAAAAATATTTTCTGTGCTTCACAACCAGTTCCATAGACAGTTGAGGCTCACTGTAGAGAAGGCTGAATTTGCTCCCACTTATGCAAATACCTTGATGAGCAGGTCTGAGTCAACTTCCATGTATTGATTTAACACTGTCATCAGGTACTGTGGTTGATTTCAGATATATTGATAATCTTTTTTATAGTCTGTGGGCATACAAAGCAATTTGTAACATTCATTTATAGACTTCATTCATTTATGGCACTGTAAAGCATGCTGTGCCTAGAAAACTGACATCTGTGAATACATTTTTACATGCTCAAAGTTTCCAACCAAAACATTTAGTCTTTTTCCAATCGAGAATAATTAAGAGCATTCTGACTACTTAAGAATTCACAAAGTTTCAGAGGTTGCTTCACATATCACTAAACCACCTTATTCTTAAGCAGACTGACACAGTATGTGAGAGATGTAATTACATAATGTCTCTGGAGGCAAAGTTCTCGCATACAGACACTGATATTTCCAAACAGGTTACCAGTAACATACACACATCCACCTACTATGGATCAAACACATACACCACATATGCTGAGGCTCTTAAATGCAATCTACATAATAACCAGAAAGGCACTCAGCAACTCCCCAAACACTCTACAAAGACAATACTCCCCAGAACACATACAACCACATCACACAATGTCTCATCCTCTAAGCTCTTAAGGCAAACTGCCTCACAGCCCAGTATATTGGTTATTGGAGACTCTCTTCTAAGACACACTGATGCCCCCCTCACCAGGCTGAGCAAGGAGACAGTCATGGTCAGTTTCCTATACCTATAAGGGTGCATGCACTCACGACATTGAACTACAAGTACCAGTATGACTCTGCCATTGTCCATGTGGATGTTAATGACCTGAGACGTACCTTCCTGGACTATATGAAGAGAACATGATAGAGCTTTCAGATTATGTTTCCCAATCAGGTATGAGCCTAGCATTGAGCAACATTCTACCTTCTCCAAGGATGATACCACAATATAAATAGAAGGTGACTGACTTTAACAATTCACTTAGTTACTGGTGTCATTCTAAGAAGGTCCAATATTTGTCAGCTTGGGAGGACATGATCGACAGATCACACTGGTTTGTCAGGGATGGTCTGCACCTGTCCCTACAAGCCTTTTGGATATTGGTCCTACAGAGCCTTTTTTACGCAAGGCCAATCTGATAAACTTTCCAACATAGTAGATTCTAAGCAAGATAAACAAAAGGGATTACTGCTCAGTGCTAGCAATGTCAACAAGAAGTTCCATTCCCTGGAAGTGCTCCATACCCATGGAATGAAAGCTGGCAGTACAAGGCTATAATGCCTTCCATGCATTTAGACCACCTACTGCACAAGAAAGGACAAGAGGTGGAGGTGTATCAATCTACATAAAAAGCAAGCACACCTCAAGATTAGTCAAACAATATGACATACATGAGCTACTCCATGTCCAAGTAACCTTAGGTAAAGTCCAACACCATATCCATGCTAGCTATAGGTCCTGGCCTATGACGCAGGATATCCATGCCATGTATTTAAATGTACTGGGGTCACTCACAATTCATCTTGACACCATATTCATGGGTGATTTTAACTATCACACCATAAGCTGGGATACATACACAACCAGTAACATGCAGACTCAAAAATTCCTGGATGTTTTTAATGCAAACACCCTGGAACAGCAAGTCTACACATCTACTAGGGGGTGCAAAATTCCTGGAACTACTACTCACAAATATGAGGGAATGTTGCACCGCACCTCCCCATTTTGTAATATCCTTAATGGTCAGGTTAGATTACAAAGTGGTCACTCCTGAAATAAATATAAAGGCTGAACTCCCAAAAACCCCAGAACCTTTAAGAACCCTTCCATAGCTAACTACCTCCCATTAAGCAAGTCATAGCTAAATTCAACCCCACACCCACCCACAAACTCAGGGAAGCAGATGTCCTAGTATGGAAACCCTGTATAAGCATGTAAATGACCCCACAGAAACAGCAGTATCAAACTGAAATAAACTTAGGACAAACTCCAAAAGCAAGCCTCCTTGGTGGACACCCAGGACAAATAGGTTGCGCAACAAAAAAATTAAAATCCTATACAAAAAATTTGATTTATTTTATATTTGTTTACTGGGAAAGTCTGACTGGACACACGTCCTTTTTCAATGGAGGCCCGTGGAGAAAAGCTGCAAGTAATTGAAACATCCAAACATTTACATTATAAGCAAAGATCAATATTCACTCTATACAAAGTAGAACTAAAGAGAATACTATATATATATATATATATATATATATATATATATATATATATATATATATATATATATATATAAAATAGTAGCAATGTTTACAATTATTGTGCAGTGTTAAGAGAGATCTAATAAGTGCATACAGACACAGTGCAGTAAGTTACATTCAGTAATTACATTCAGATGACATATAAAATAGTTCACATCATTAGGTGAGTGAGGTACATATATTGATATTCAGCTCTTATAACCCAAGAAAATAGAGAAGTAAAATATTTTATGAGTAGTATTTTGGGGAGAATTGTTGTTTATCCAGGGGGTATTGCATGAGCATAGCCAAAATTTAATTAGATGTGCTTTATCTTTTTAAAGTGAAATGGGTTTTTAGTATTAGTTATGCCAGAAGGGAGTTTATTCCAGATTTTGGCTGTATAGTTAGATTTAAGGGAGTCACCAGCAGAATTGTTGGCTTTAACTGTAATCAATTGTTTTATTTTTTGAGCGTAGTTCTTGGTCAGAGGAGGTAGGAAGTAGGAGATTTTGGAGCGAAGGAGTCTTTTCTGTGTAGTTTAGAATTGTATGGTCTGTGAAGAGTTGGTTGCAGAGTAGAATCTAGGGAAGTTCTAGACAGTTAAGTTTCTTGAGTGCTGTGCAGTGGTGTGATCTAAATAAACAGTCTGTGGCAAATCTGGCAGTTTTGTTATAACATGATTCTAGTTTATCTAAATCTGATTTCTTTTAGGTTGGTGAGAATTGGTTAGGCATAGAGCAGAGTTGAAATGAGATGTGTTTGAGCAATAGCTGCTTTTGTATTTTTAGAGAGCTATTCTTTGTTTCTGTATAGGGTGCCTAACTTTTTGTGCACTATTTTACTGTTTGTGCAATATGAATATTGAATATTAAGTTATTATCGATAACTACTCCCAATAATTTAGTGTGAGTCATGGGTGAGATCATGGTATTGTTTAAGGGCAGACTACTGAAAGCAGGGAGTGACAAATAGGTTGAAAAATCATGAGTTTAGCTTCATTAGGGTTTAAGATTAGTTGAGAATTAGATAGCCATTTCTCCACCTTTGAAAAAGACTATTGTGTTATCATTTGTAGTTGTTGAGGAGATAATGCTGCACATATCAAAGTAGAGTCATCAGCATACTGAATGACAGACGCATCTTATGTTGCAGTCTGAAGTATGTTAGTAAATAATGAAGACAGTAGAGGACCCAGGACTGATCCTTGAGGTACTCCTATGGTGACAGGAAGAAGAGAAGAGAAGAGAAGAGAAGGGAAGAGAAGAGAAGAGAAGAGAAGAGAAGAGAAGAGAAGAGAAGAGAAGAGAAGAGAAGAGAAGAGAAGAGAAGAGAAGAGAGGTCTTGCTACCATTGTGTGGCTTGGTGATGGTTGGTTAGGTAGTCTTGGAACCATGCAATGGTAGCTGGACTTAGATTTAAGTCAGTTAGAAAATGGATTAGTTTGTTATGAGAGACTATGTGAAAGGATTTTGAAAGGTCAAGACACAGAGCAGACAATTTTTCCATTGTTCATATGAACATTAACAGTATTAATGAAGGGCATTAGAGCAGTGGTAGTGTTGTGGCAAGGATGGAAACCATGTTGAGAGTTAGTTAGTAATTTTATCATGTCTGTTCAGATGGGCTGAAAGGAAAAGGCATTATTATTATCATCCAATGTAGGCAGGACTGAAGATTGATTAGTGCTTCAGTTATCTGATAGAGCAAGAATTATTTTGGTAAAGTATTTATTAAACTGGGTGGCTATGTTGTCAGTGTTAGAGGTCTTAGTGTGTGTACAAGTTGTTGGCATTCCCAGGTAGGAGAATATTATTGACAGTTGACCATACCTTTTTTGGGTTATTGTGATGCACAATTTGGATGCTATGATAGTACTTAGTTTTGTCTAGTTTGATTTGTCTTTTTGCCTTATTTCTAAGCTCATGGTATCAACATATTTTAGCACCACATAGTGCTCCTTTTGTCTTTCAACCCAGATGGGATGTGCATTATCTGCGCCTAACCAGGTGGAAAAAAAAAGTTGAGAAACCTGGGAAAATGCATCAGTGATGTTTAAGACATACATGAGTTAGCGGATTCTGATTCTTGTTTTCAGCATGAAATCCTAAGGCAACTGCTTATTGAATAAATGACTAGCTGGTCACAATATCACCAAATATTTGACTTGAATTAGAGACAACTCCTGGGGCCAAAAGGAATGGTTGCAAGCAGGATCACTTGAAGGTGAGACATGCATAACTAACTGACACTCTAGATATTGTCTATAACCCAACAAAACTGCAGCAAATTGACATAGAGTTTCACTGCCACAGAAATCCTCACTGGACAAATCACAGAATGAATACTGATCTGTTCTATGTAGGAATACTGAGACAAATTAATTATATTTTTCATGACCGAAAA
>NC_056731.1:772248044-772250692 GCF_019279795.1 Protopterus annectens
ACATAATATTATTGTTGTTAACAATATGCAGATTTTCAAATGCCATCATAACCAAATTGGCATAGCTGTTGGCACAGCTTGTGCCCATGGCCACTCCCTTCCTCTGTCTGTAGCAAGCCTCATTAGACAAAAATATATTGCTCTCTAATACTATTTCGAGGAGTAGACATAAGAAATCAAACTGTCTAGTATTTAGATTTCCTAGCTCTATCATAAGTTGTCGAACAGATTCTACCCCTTCATCATTTGGGATACACGTAAATAGGGACACTACATCCATGGTGACCAACAATATATCATTCAAGCTGACAATGTTTTCTAAACAACAAGACAAATCATGAAGGAAATGCTCAGAGTCCCTCAATACATATTTGTGAGACTTCAATATAGTTTTCAACTCAGTATCTAAATAGATGGACATAGGTTCTGTTAGCCATCCAGAGCCGGACACATTCAGTCTAAATTCTGGCTGTAGAAGATTTTTGTGTACTTTTGGCAAGCCGGTAATAGCTGGTATCAGTGGATATTGTACTAAAAAGTATTGATACGGATCGTCATTAATTATGTTCATGCTTCTACATTCAAACAAGGTGTCAAAGATATTTTGTTGCAAAGAAGAAACACCTTCCTTGTCAAAAATTTCATACGAGCTGCTCTCAAGCATCTGTAACATTTTACATGTATAGTATTCAGTATCTAATACAACAACCGGTCCGCCTTTATCGGCAGGTCTTATTGTAATGTTCACATTGTTTCTCAGCTCCTGCATGGCTAATTGTTCTACTTTAGACAAATTCCCATGACTAACCTTGTTGGTAAAAGACATCTCATCATATAAAGCCTTTTCTACAGCCTTAACAAATATTTCTGCACTCGCTGATAAATGGGGTATAAATGTACTGTTGCGTCTTAAGATGGTTTTGGGATGTATATTATTATGTGTATTATCATCATCATACATTGATTTTAATACTACATTACGTGTGAACATTCTTAACGATAAAATCGCTTGACTTGTGTCCATACTGGATGACGGTATAAAAGTCATACCTCTATTAAGTAAATCCAACTCAGCTGGAGTTAAAACATGCTTGGAAATGTTCAGAACTAAGGACCCGGGTTCCTTAGTTTCTGAAGAGTACGTTGGTTGTGAGGTTGCGGTGGCTCTTTCCTCTTCGCACCTCTGGCATTGTCCGATTCGATGGATCTCTTCCGTCCTGCTCTGATTGGAAACGGTTTCGCTAAAAAATTTTGTCCTTGTTCATTTTCCAGTTGAATCTTCCATCGTACAACGCTCGATAAACTCTGGGTATTGCTGACGTGAGAAGCATCAGCTATACCAATTGCAGGGCAAACCGGTAGTTCAGTTGGTGTCATGTAAACAGACCGTGCTGCTTCTGGTGAAAGAAATGTAGCATCAGTATTTGTAGATTCAGTCTCTTCAGACCTCGAGTCTACTACTCGCATCCGTCCCTTCACAGTGTCATTTCCATTGGCCTCCGTCTGGTTCACGTCTAAGGGCCTGCTGGAAACAAAAGTTCCAAGCCCTGAATCGGAAGGTCCCGAATGGGACGGAAGAATACGCTGTTTAGAATTTCTGAAATAAGTAGAAACCTGTTCCTTACACTGATCTGATATAGCAGCATTATTTCTTGGCCAGACAAAAACATTATGGTTTGAAAAGTCACCAATGTCTCTACATAATTTCTTCTTTTTCTGCTCCAACATATTATGTTTGTAGCGGGTAACTCTGTCTATGAGATCTTGCATAAATAACTCTGCATGGTCATTGTCATATATTTCAGACAGCTGGTTCTGAGATTTTACAACACGCTCTTTCAATTCATTTTCTATAGGTAGAAAGAACTCAATTAGCAGCTTGATATAAGATTTGCTAGCATCCAAATTTATTTGTTGACATTTGATAAGCAAAGCTGGATATAGGTTGCCATAAGTTGGCATTGTGAGAACCCTTAAGCCTCTCGGTATAACATTATTTTTTAGGCAAGCCTCCATATGGAATCTTTGTGCCTGTAGACATTTAAAGCGATAAACGTCATTTTCAATGTCTTTCTCAAGCATTCTAATGGCTTGTTCATTGACAATTGGACATTCAGATTCAGGCACAGTTCTTAAATTGTCAATGCACAAAAGTGGATTGATGTTATCACTCACTATATGATGCAACCTACCAAGCTGAAGATTGCTTGTGACCTCATTATTATGAGGTGAATTGTGGCATTCTGCTCCCTCCATAAGTGCCAAAAAAATGAAACGATGACCCTGGTGTAGAGGCAGAAACTGTTAAATGCTGAAAACCCCAAAAAACAAACTGAATGCAAAACTGGTATAATAAATCCAATGATGGTTCCAAGATGTAGAAACTTCAAAAGCTGAAAGTCATAGGCTTAAAATCATTTATTGCAGCAACACAGGAACATGAAGACAAGACAAAAGAGTAAGCGCTTTCACAGAAACGAAATCTGCTTCCTCAGACTCATGCATAGTAAAACTGAATGCTTAGTTTTATATATATATATATATATATATACATACGTGTGTGTGTATGTGTGCGTATATATATAAATATATATATATATATATATATATATATATGTGTGTGTGTGTGTGTGTGTGTGTATGTGTAT
>NC_056731.1:772261192-772278692 GCF_019279795.1 Protopterus annectens
TGCTTGGTGAGCACCCCCGCCCCATATGCTCATACATTCACTCTTGCAATTTTTTAATTCAGTAGATGAGTTTTTTACTGAATTTATTAATAACATCCAGCAAGTTCTGTAGGACTGGTGGGGGAGTTATGCTTGGAGGTTTGATCTGTATTAATCTCACTTGTGTGGCAATCTAGCAAATTCAGAATGTAATATTAAAGTATTAACAATTTGGTTAGAAACCAGCACAGACTTGAACAACACTTGTCTGGATTGGAAGCCAAATAGAGCACCAAGCTTAGGTTATTAAAATCCTTTGGAGCCAAGTTTTGTGTTGTGTGATTATTCTTGAAGAAGGCTTTCAGCATAAACTGCTTTGTGGCCTACTGACTGATATGTATAAATGAACGGGATAATGGCCTAGAGGAAGGGAATCGGTTAGAGGTCTTGTGAATGATAGGGAACAGCATAGTGTAAGCTTAGCTACAAAACCGGAAATGTTCATTGAATAGATTATAATCTGAGCCTATCATTCTGCACACAAAGGATTGACTTAGATATGATTCTAAATGGCTGATACTTAAGCGGTAAATGCATGAATTCACTGTTCCGTCCATTTGTATTTTGTGTGTATTGTTTCAATGTCTGACAAAGGGGAGAAATGTGTGATTTTTATTAGATATTTGGAATTAGTGACATGTAAAAGGCACTAAAGAATTAAAGACAAGTATATTTTTTTCACAAGATCAGGTGCTTGTTGAAACTGCTGGGTATTGAGTAACAGTAGGCTAGTATAGGATTACACAACTGAATAAAATGGCTAGATAGCTTTAAATAGAGCTTACAATGCCCATTGATAGGTTCCCAAATGAGAGATGATTTATATAATAAAGGAACCAGAATTAGTTCAGGGTCAGATGTTTTATAACACCTTAAGACAAGGCAGCTGAGTTTTACTGAGTTTACCCTTTTGAATGTGGGAGGACCAGACAGTAGGGCCTTGCTGACCACTGCTGATTGCATTAACGGTCATGACAAATTTTACATTTTCAATTGGCTTTTTTAGGTTTTTGACTTGTCAGACAAGTTGGACTTATTAGGTATCTATGCACATTTGCTCATCTGGGAAGCTCAAAATATATTAGTTAAACATCTGAAAGGAGATAAACTAAAAGATGAGAGTAAACAGTAATTCTATGATGTGCCTTGTGGATGAATCTGAAAGGTTAGCTCCCCAGGCTTACTTTCTGGTATGTCATATATGCGGGGACCCTTATAGGATAGGGCAGCCATTATCCCTCCCATGGTTCTATGAATGATGTGTAACAATAGATTGGAAACTAGTCTAGAGAAAACTAAAAGGTCACTGGTTTGGTAAAGTCTGGGCAGTGATGCAATAGAAACCATCCAATGGAAATGGAATAGACTGAAGGGTAGGTTAAGATCTATTGCCCTGCACCCATCAACCTGACTATGATCTGATTCTAAAAGGTTATTTATTTGACAGTAAATGCATGGCTGCAGCCATTTCCCAATTTGCCTTTGTTTGTGTGTGTGTGTGTGTGTGTGTGTGTGTGTGTGTGTGTGTGTGTGTGTGTGTGTGTGTGTGTGTGTGTGTGTGTGGACATGCATGTGAACATGCCTCTTTACATGCATGGGAGAAGGTGATAGGTTTGAATTCAGTCTTGTAACAGGTCTTACCTCAGTTACATACACTATGTCACCTTTTGTCTAATGATAACAAAAATGTTTATTCTGAAAGTTAGAAATGTTTTTCTGCAGTGCATCTATACAAATACAACAATCAATATCAAATCCTCATTTTTTTTGGCTCTAATATAAGGACAAAAATGGTAGTACAATTATCTTTGTTATCCAGTATTTAAGTACATTAATGCTGTTGCTTTATATCTTTATATATGCTTATATCTACTGGAAATTATGCCATGCAAGCCCATCACAGTGCAGTGAGTGAGTCAATTGTTTACATTTGTTTTAATTTAACATGACATAGTCATGCAAATTGGTGTTAATCTGTTAAACTCATATACATATATATATATATATATATATATATATATATATATATATATATCTTACTGCAACTGTATGCATACAGACTTATCATTCCATTGTTAAGTAGTTAACCTGTAAACCTCAATTGGAGGCTCTGGAATGCATTATAAATATGAATAAATTCAAAATAAATAACTGCAAAGTAGACACAGACATACATTTGTGCTAAAATACAACAAACTCAGAAAACTGAAATCTGCTGCTTCCTCCGAAACCTGATTAAGAAAATGGTGTGTGAAGAATTTATTTGGTTTACATGTTTACACTGACACCAAGCATGGCTTATGAACATCAGAATTTTTGTAGTTTGCAGCAAACACGGCATTATCTATAATGATGGGCAAAACACAATATGCGTTTTTAGACTGAGAGCACCTTTACACACCTAATCATGTTATGTATTACTAAAAAATACTTTAGCAACTCATTTTTATTGTTTCATGTAGAACATTTATCCAATTTCATTAGACCGAGATAGGATAACCTAGCACTTGCCTGGACCAGTATAGTACGTCTTTTCAGATTTCTGCCTATTTTGTTCTAATATTACCAGTTATGTCAAAGATATAGGAAATATATGACCAGTGTATCTGGAATGCTGATTTGTCAAAGTTTTTTCAGGGTGATACAGTATAATATTTCTGTTGTTTTAAAACACAAGGATAGAAACTCCCATTTTAATTTTACCTATCAAAACATTACTGACTTCCTATGTATTATACTCTCGAATGCAGCGTGGAACAAATGCATATGCAGTCAGTAGGACAAATTAGAGTATTAACTACAACATGTCTGGAAGTATACAAAAAGCTTTGTAGAAAATTTTTTTCTGAGTCTCTTTAGGATGCCATCACAACGGAAACAATAGTGCTTCTATCTTGATATATTTATTCAAATAAAATCTGACAATCGGGTTGGCTTGCTGAGGTCTGTGGCCTTTTTTTAAAGTGGTTACTTTAAAATGAGTTAGAATAGCTGCACAGAATAGCAGAGAAATTTTCACACTGACATATAATTTCATACAGAATACACATAGATTGATGTGGAATAGAACAGTATCACAAAATTAAATTGCTAAAACTCTTTCAGTGAATCCCTGCATCATCCAGATTTAAATATACCAACTCCATATTCACACAACAGTGGGTAAAGGACAAAGTCTATTAGATTAGAAAATGCTTTTTCAGCAGAATTACTTTGCGATAATGACACTTCCTGAAATAGATTTTGTATATCTGTCAGGCTCCTGTCTATAGTCATGTTCATAAAGTTGTATAGAATTTGTGATCATGTACCACTTCACTAAATGCAAAAAAATCCAAAAGATTGATAGATAATGTATTAATAGATGCCTGCACATAATAAAAACATTTATATGTAAAAAAATAAATGGGGAGAGATGGTAAATATAATCCCAGGATTATATGATTCCCAAGAGATACAAACAGCTAACCTTAAAAGTAAATTTTTAAGATTCCACCATCACCACAGAAGCATAAATATTTTAAAGGCATGGGGTGGATTTATAGATCTAGCAAAGGACTTAGACCCATTGAACTTGTTGTCAGATGTTATACTAGATGACAATCTAGTAATGACTGCCCTGGAACTACAGATTTTTAAGTGTATTTTTCAATGCACAATGCTGACATGTCTGTTTTCCATGCATACACACATGAATGTACAGAAATGCCAGTGGAAGAAAACCTATGAGCATGCCTGAGGGCTGTACCTTGCCCCTAAGCAGCTGTTTCATTACCCCAGCCCTGTCCCATCCCTTCTTTCCTTTCTCCAATGCATTATTAAAACCCACTATCATCTCACATATTATCATCCCAAATAATGTATACCATGACCACACTACCCTCTCCATTAAGTAACTCTCCTTATATTTACATTTAACTGCCCCTTTTGTAGCTGTCAGCCATGTCATGCCCATCTCCTTTTGCTTTCAGTATATTCTTCTTACCTGTTCCCTGACAAAATAAGTGCTTTCCACAACCATTTTTGCATTGTCTCATTCTCCTCACCATTTTCCTAACCTGGTCTTGAACACACTCAATATCCCAAGTTCCCTTGGTCTGTATGGCTGCTAGAACTAGACTCACCAAATAAATGTTATGGATGCCCTGCACAGCTCTAAGATAACTGAAGGGCAACTATGATATGCCTGGAGTATGTAATGTGAATGTAGTAAACACATAAATATAGAGATGAAGGATGACTACAATACATCTGAAGTTTAGTATGTGAATGTAGTAAATATGTAATAGGTTCATACGTGTTTACTAGGCTAACAACCATGAGGGACTTTTGAATCCTACCCATGCATCCCAAATCTCTGACAAGTTCTGGTACCCTTGATACGTGTAAGCAGGGGCTTGGGAGATGAAGCATTTACAAGTAGGGGCCTGAGGGTTGCCTGTGTCCATTAGAGACATAGCTGCCAAACAAGAGATGAATTTCCTGTTCCCCATCCAATTGTCCAAGTTACATTTGAATTAGATTAGGGTGGAACTCTGCTTCACATAGATGGGAAGTCTGTTCCAGAGACAAGGTAGTCTCTGGGTTACATACCTGTCTTTCCAGCATGTCCTATTTATATCACGGGAAAGTATTAAGTTTTTAAAAGGGTAATTCTGGTGCTGTTTGTTCTGTGGATGTACAGGAGGTCCGTCAGACTGAGGTCTAACAATGCTCTGCAAGCCAGGCATAGATCTTCTGTCAATAGCCTGTAGGAGAAAGAGTACAGGGATAGGGCCGTGAGGCAGTCTGCAAAGGACATTTTACTTATGTCCTGTATTAGTTTAGTTAGGAACCTCTGTGGACATTCCAATTGTTGGATATGCCTAGTTAGGTACATATCAAAGGGGTCATTGTATGCAATGATAGGTTTGATGAATGCCGAATATAGTGGAACAATGACTTCCTTGGACCTAGTTGCCATACTTTTGTTTATAAGTTGGGCAACATAGAATGATTTCCTCACTACTGTAGACACACAAAGGCAAAAACTAGATTACTGTCTATGTGTGTCCCCAAGTCCCTGACTACTGAGTCAACTCTTAGGGGTATATTGTCAATATGATAGTTATCAGGGGTGGACGACTTCCCAAAGGAAAATATTATGCCTTTCTTGGCACTTAGTCTTAGTTCATGACTCTGACACCAGTTGTTTGTTTGTGTCAGCCCTTTCTGGAGAACATTTTTGTCAGTGTGAGATTCAATGACAGCTCCTAATTTGCTATCATCTGCAAATTTAGTCAGTCAGAAACCACTGGCATTGGCCTTGAGTTCAGAGACGTAAATGCCAAAAAGGAATTTTCCAAGGACCGATCTCTGAGGGCCTTCACTTGTGACTGGCCTCTTTCTAGAGGTGGAGTCCCCAGTTCTAACTTCCTGGGTCCAGTCTGTGAGCTAGCTGGCTATTCATCAAGTAACATGCAGGTTTGTACCTAACCTCTTGAGTTTGTCAACAATGCCCGAATGGAGTATTGTGTCAAATGCCTTTACCAGGTCAAGTTAGGCTGTGTGAACCATTTCTAGTTGCAGTTTGCATTTGCAATGCCTAGTTCTCTACATCAAAAATCTATGTAGAATTATTTCTTACTTCACAATAGCATGGCTATATTAAACTTCCTGAAAGAAATACGGATTTTGACAACAATTTCAGACATATTATGTGAACACTTTTTTGTCCTTGAGTAACTTCTAGCTAGAAATGATGAATGTTATAACTAAGATGATAAAGTTATCACTAAAGAAAGGGTGTAATAAAGCTGTCATGTCATATATCTCTGAATCAAAGTACAAAACGTCAGTGTGTCATAGAAATTCTGAAAATACCTAACCCATGCAGTGTGTACTCATAACTGAAGTTTTGATATGCATGGAAATAGATCACATAGTCTAAATGTATTGTAAGTATGAATATGTCATGCTGTGATAACAGACAAATAGTAACATGTCTTTCCAGAGCTGAAATATTTGTATCACTTCATGTTGAACAAACCTAGGTAAAATATAAGATACACTTGTTAATTTTTGTGATTTTTTTTTTGATTATCGACAGATTGTTTCTGAAATACACTACCATTTCTCCTTTGTAAGCTCATTCTTAATTAATGTCATGTTTTTTCATTAATCTGATTCATCAGTTCAGTTATAACTTACAGATACTAACAAGCCAGAAAAGCAGCAGCTGTGGCAATCAGCAAAATGAAGGCCTAGGAGTTTACAAGGCAAGAGAAATGACTTGCAGATGGCATCAAAGAAGTTAGCAATGGGATACTGCCCATACTGTTCTCAGCTAAGGAAGAGAAACCCTGATCATGACTGGGGACACTGCTGAAAAATAAAAGGACTTACAGAAGGCATTCTTAATCTGGTGAACATACCGTCTGAAGACCAAGGTCATGATGTGATGGATGGACTGGTTCCATTTAAATACATGAAATCACTATGGCAATTAAACAGTCCTGAACTGGCAAAGCTGCATGAATGGATGAGATATGACTGGAAGTGCTAAAGGTACTCAACATTATAGGACTTTTCAGACTAGCACTCCTTTTCAACATAGCATGAAAAGCTGGATGAAGTCCTCAGGACTTGTGAAATGGGATGATAGTCCCCATATTCATAAAGTGGGACAAGAATATATGTCCCATTTATAGAGAGAGTACACTGGTAGTCTTCCCTGGAAAAGGGAACAGGCAGCTTGGGAACAGGAGAATCTGGCAAGAGAGGATAGATAAATGATAAGGCATAACCTGCTTTTCTCACAGGAAGGGAAGGGAATCACATGACCAAAGTACAGCTCTGTGTAGCATTTCCAGTGGAGACTGGAGAGTACTGGAGGTACTTTATATTCAAGAAGAGGGCAGGGCCCTTTGATGTTATGCCTCTTGGAGAAGTGAGAGAAATATCCTTCACATACTCTAATTATATGCCACAGGCACATAGAAACAGTACTAAATAAGAGATCATGAGGACCATAAGATGCATAGTCATACACACTTTAAGGAGATACACTTAAAAGTTCATGTCTCCCTTTTCAATGCAGGATATACTGCCAACTGGAAGAAGCAATGAGCAGTTGGTAAGTTTAGGGTACTAACTTTCACCTTATGTGATCAAAGTAGCTACAGATGACATGCAAACATACTACTGAGCCCCTATTTTCAGAGCAAGTTGCAGTACCCAAGAGATGGAGAAAAACTATTATAGTAGACCTTGAACATTTATAGATAAAATATTTAGGGTGATTCTGTCAAGTTAGGTTGGATGTCAGCTAATCTAGCAGTGCTTAGTGAAAAGAAGAAATTAGTTCTGACAAAAATGAAGATTAATGGTGATCCAGCTATTGGCTATTACCTGGGTATTATTGCTGGTCTCACCACAGCTGCACAAAACTAGGAATAATGATTCTTTGTTCATTCTGTTATCAGAAGTAAAACAGTAGCAACTTATCCCAAGCTGTTTCCTGAAAAGTAGTTTTGTCCTAGATGTTGCTGGATTCAGTACAGTTGATATAGTCTTCTCTTGGTGGATATCCTGTATAGCACATTCAGCAGTTCAACCCAAGATGCCCAAAGTCTCTGAAGAGATTCTCACCAAAACTCTAACCAGATCAGTCAAGGAAGTCATAGCAGAGACAATCAAGAATCAGTATCATTCTACTCCTTCTCTCACCAGGAACAAAGAAGTAGCATTAATTCCAAGATGGCTTCTAATAAAGAATTTTAAGGCTTTCTAGTGATCGGTAATCTTGAGAGAAAAAAATGATTCTCTAAGGTGTACAATATTAATCTCCACCATGAATTGAAGTGATTTAATGCTGGGTATAAACCACCTAGGATGAAAATATCACCTCCAAATATGAGGTTATGGTGATCTTCTAGAAAACAGTTGATTGCCTTATTCAGTTGAATGGATGGCAGCTAACTCGGGTGAAGGAGTTTATGCTTTTTGGGGGATTCATTAAGAGTTAAGGGAGAAGGGAGTGGAAGACTGGTCTGCATGCATTGCTGCAGTGGTGGTGGTACAGAAGGCATTGTATGATGATCAAGTCTGAGCTTAGTCATGCAGCAAAGCTGGTCATCTACTGGTCAGTTTATGTCCTCATCCACACTTACAGTCATGAGCTTCAAGCAGTGACTGAGAGGACAGAATATTTGATGCAAGCAGTGGAAATGAGGTTCCTCCACAAGGCACATGGATTCACTCTCCATAAATGTGTGAAGATCTTAGCATTCTGGGAAGATCTCAGGGACTAGCCACTTGTCTATGTTGGGAATATTCAGTTAGGTGATTTGAGTTCCTTGTGTACATGACACCTGTATGCATCCCACAGCAAAGGAACTAGCCTTTGCCTGCTAGGAGGACATGGGGCTTATTGGGACATGTTGGAGTGATTATGTTCATCAGATCATCAGGATATACCTGAGAATCTCATAAAATAAGTTTCACACTGTTTCCAAGGATGGAGAAATCTATTCTACCTAGCTCAGCTTGCTACCTCACCAGAATAAGCCATTAAAAATGGATTATAGGTTCATCCATCTGTTTTTGCTGTTCAACAGTACACATGTGCAGTGACATTAAATGCTAGAATACAGATAAGTATAGCATGACATAAGTGTTTTTAATATATGCATTTCTTATATGCTCTATAGATTCAAAGGTTCATAAGAAAGTACTAGATGAGCTGCCCTTGTGGCAAATTTTAAGCCTAGACAATTTTCCTCAAAGGTGAAAATCAAACCCTGTACCTTGAGACTGAGATATAAATACCTTAACCATTGTACCAAACCTAGGTATAGACAATAATTTAGTAACATGCACTACATATGTTCATCTTAAGACTAGAACTGAGCCCAGTCCATACCATCTGACTTGTCAACAGCAAGAGCTGAGTAAGATAACTAGAGGTCCATGACACACACTAGCTATGGGAAGAGAGGACAAGCATCCCCACCATGAGCCAGTCACTCACCCATTCCACAGATTACAGAACATAGCATTATTCATAAGATGCCAGTCTTCAGCACAGAAACACTTGAGTTGTGACCCAAGGTACCATGGAAAATATACTCGACATTCACAAAGAATCCCATGACCAGTTAAGTGTTCTGAGAACAGGCAACAAACAGTACATGAGTTATGCCACACTTTTTTGGGCTTGTTAAACCTTCAGGAATGGGGTAAAAGTAATCAAATATTGATTACACACAATTATACCTTCCCTATCAAGCATTTCCTGCTGACCAAAAAAATATTCCAGAAACCCTCCAGCATGGAGCAAACATCTGATCAAGAAGCTCATGGTCATAAAGAAAGGCTCCATGTCCCATCTTGATTAGTTATATATAATGCCATATGTGAAGATAGGTGAAGGCTGCCAGCCTAGCCAGATAGAATTGTTTAGATAATTCTGTCATTTGTAAATATTAATGGAAGCCATGGGCTTGTTTTCTTAAATATAAGAAAATGATGGTAAATGTTGAACTTCCAAAATGTAATCCCATTGCATTCTGCTGGAGGAAAGCTGATAAGTAAAGCATTGCGTAATTGTGTGATGTCAAAATGCGAAGCTGAGATGTCTAGATAAAGGCATTTGGCCTATTGTTTTGAGGCCAGAGTTAAAGTCTAGAATTTACTAGTATAATTTCTTTTTTTGCTGTGGCTTCCTGACCAGCTGCAAGATCAAAAGGGCTATTACCCTCTGAGTTTCTGTTAACCTGGGAAAACCAGAGAATTGTTAAGAATGATGTAATGTAAAGCGCCACTGTGTTATCAATTTAAAGAGAGAAAATCAGAGAGCATTAAGCATTTGTCTTGAGAACATCCAACATCACTAGCACTGTCTCGCTCTATTTGTAAGTTTATTTTAGAACTGTGTTTTCTCTTAGAAATAGCAAGGAAATAGGAAGATTAGATTATTTTTTTCTGTACTGATGTCATACATTTTCTACTGTGTTATTTTAAGAATTTCTCTGTGATCTCTAAACTCTTGACTAGCACTGTGTAGTAAGAAGTATTGTCTTGCGTTTTATTATTTATTATTAAATATTTTTAAACCTTTCAACTGTGGCTATTTTGTGTAGAGATAATTTAAGCTCTAGAGTACATTGCATATATATAGTGATACTGTACAAAGCCACTCCAAATAAGCTTTGACTGTTCAGTTACACTTACCATTTGGATAATAATATTACACAGTAATAATTGGACACCCTTTGATAAGGGCCTTATTAGTAGCTGATATTAGTGGGTGGTGGCAGCTGGTACTACATTTTAGACTGGGCAGAAAGGGGCACAGCTAGAGAATCTTTCCCAGACTTCCCCAGGAGTGTCTGTGAGGTTGTATATAACTCTTATCTCAAAGTGTGTGTGTGTCAGATACTTGGGCAAAGACACAAAGCATTGGTTGGACAGAGAGGGTGCTGGAGGCTTTAGCTTACCCAATAGGCTGAGATCTGGAACCTATAGCGGTACCAATGGGGAGTCTTTTTGGGGACCTGGAGAGAAAGGGAGAAACCAGTCACAGACTGACTGTAATCTCTGTGTCCTCTTAAGGGAAATTGTACTTTACTGTGTGTGTATTTATTATCCTTTCCCTATATGGACATCTCTCAGTGGTGTTAGTGGTGAGGATTGAGGCTCCTTGATTGTTGGGCCAGTGCAAGGACATCGCACTATAGTTTGACATTTTGCTGACAAATGGTGCTAGAGATGATGCCACATTATGTGTTAGTACTTTGTTTTAAATTAATGTGATTTTGTGAATATAACTAACTATATATATATATACACACACACACACATATATATATATATATATATATATATATATATATATATATATATATATATATGGGTTTACTGTAGATAACCAAAATTTTAAATGACACAGTCCTGTAGAGAGATGCAGCAATCCCAAATAAACCACCAGCAAATATACCCACAACTGAACTTTATTCCACACAAATTAAAATTTCAAAGTTCACCAAAATTTTACTTAACCAAAAATCACAGCACTGAAACTGGGCATCACCAAACCATCACATTCCCGAAGGTTACATCAACAAAAAAAGCAGCTGCTGCAAAAATTAAAAAAAAAAAAACCTTACATTTTTGTAGCCCCTGCATATTATGTACAGTATACCAACTCTGACATCACACTACAGTGAGGAAAAAGGTACATTTCCTGATCCTCATTGTACTGTGATCTCCATTAGAAGCTGTGACTGCTGTGAGACATGCGCATTAGGTGTTTTCTTGATGTAAACTTTGGGAATGTGATGATTCTGTGATGTCCGATTTTGGTGTTCTCATCTCACTGCTGTGATTTTTGGTTAAGTAAATTGTTCGTAATTCAAAGAACACCCATATATGGACACACTCAAATACACACACACACACACACACACACACACACACATATATATATCTATATATATATATATATATATATATATATATGCGGATCTAGTTTGATTCACTGAAAGCTCATTTCACTGAAAATCATTTAGCTGAATCTCATTTCACCAAAAGTAAGTACTGTAGGCCAAATAAAATGTATATGCCATTCTCCCCACTGTAGTGTAACCCTGGAGTTAGTATATATAGTTGGGGGAGTGTGGGGGGTGAAGCCCCCACCTATTTCATTAATATATTTAGGAATCTAATTTCACTGAAAGTTAACAATATAAAACCAAAAGTAGGTGGGGGCTACACCCCCCACACCCCTCAATGTGGGGGGCTGTGCCCCCAACTATATATACTAACTCCAGGGTCAGACTACAGCGGGGAGAAGGGCATATACATTTTATTTGCCCAATGCTACTTTCGTTCAGTGAAATGAGTTTCAGCGAATTGAGCTTTCAGTGAATCAAATTAGATTTATCTATATATATATGCATGTGCGTGTGTGTGTGTGTGTTTGTGTGTGTGTGTGTGTGTGTGTGTGTGTGTGTGTGTGTGTGTGTGTGTGTGTGTGTGTGTGTGTGTGTGTGTGTGTGTGTGTGTGTGTGTGTGTGTGTATATATATATATATGTATACATATATACATATATATATATATATATATATATTTATATAGAAATATATATATATATATAAGTACATATATATATATTTATATATATGTATATACACACACACACACAAATTATATATATATGTCTACACACACATACACACACACACACGCGCACACACACACACACACACACACACACACACACACACACACACACACACACACACACACACACACACACACACACAGACACAGACACATTCACACAATAATGGGAAGTGTGCATATTTATTTGATTTTCTTCAACAGTTCGGAAGTTGCACAGTAATAACTTAACCAAAGTCTTCTATATTTTCTGTTAAGTCTTTTCTCCTTTATTGTCCAGAATGTTTTTTTCACATTTTAGTTCATATAACGTTCAAGTAGACAAAGAATTGCGTTTTCTCTGTAGCAGTTATCCAGTCATTTTTCTGTTATTGTATGTCATCATCATCAAGATCATTATCCCCCCTTTTTTCTATTTTCTTACATGGGGTGGGGGTTGTTGTGTCAGCTGTCTCCATCTCTCTCTCTTTTTAATAACACTATCCTAACTTCTTCAAGACCCATACCTGACTGTCACAGATCTTCCATCACACAATCCATCCATCTCTTTGCTGTGTACCCTTATTCCTCTTACCTTCTTCCAGTCTTTCTCAAATCTTCTTCACCAGATTGTCTTCTGCTTTTCTGCACATGTGCATGAACCGTCATAATCTGTTGTCTTTGAGCTTTTCTGCAACTGGACCTACTTTGACTTTGTTAGCCAATTAGTATTCCTTCTTAGCCTGATCCATCTTTTCAGTCTCTCAAATTTTCCTGCATGCCTTCATTCTTTTGATGACTTCTTGGACTTCTGCATCTCAACACCATCTTCCCTTATGTACCTTATTTCCATACCTGTCTCAACCAAATATCGGTTCTGTAGTCCTTACAAATGCAGTTTTGAGGTGTTTCCATTCTTTTTCAACTCTACCTATTTCTTCTTCTTCTTGAGGTGCTGGAGCTCTGAGTAATTTTTTGAACTGTTAAGCTTTCTCTGTAGTCAACTTCCAGGTCTTCAACTTGGTCTCTGATGACTTTAGAGCCTTCTCTGCCCACTACTTGCAACTGATTGTGGCAAAAATTGGTTTATGCTGAGGGCTGACTGCTTCACTGGGAATGACTTTGCAATCACTGATTCTACCCCACTACCCTTTCCTTACTAGGAAGTGGTCTACCAGAGTTGCATGTTCATAGGTTCATAGGTGTGTACTAGGCTAATGGCACTGGCGCCTTTACAAGCCTAACCATAGAATTACCCTGGCATCGTGACACCTGAACTTAGTTCCCAGTGCCTCTGTCGAGTAGAGCCACTGGAGTTATCCCCAAGGTTAATTTTCTATTTCCCATCCACTCATCAAGATTTCTCTTGAAGTGGGTTAGTGAGGTGCTCTGCTTGACATATATGGGAAGTCTATTCCATAGCATGGGCAGTCTCTGGGTTATGAACCTGTCCCTCCAGTACATTCTGTTGATTGTGGTAATCCAGGTGAGGTCTCTGGAGTGTGTGGTGCAGAGGGATTGGGATTTCTTTAGAACTAGCATTTTTAACAGAGCTGGGTCTGACATGGCTTTGTAAGTCAAGGAGAAATTGCTTCAAGTAGGCGATATGAGACAGAGAATAGTTAGAGTTTTTAGAGTCTGTCCATATAGGACAAGTGTTAAAGGCCTAGGATCCTGTTTGTGAGGTACTTTTGTGGCCTCTCCAGTTGTTCAGGTGTCTAGTGAGGTACATGCCAAATGGGGCATAGTACTCAATGATTGGCCTAATGTGGGAAGAGCAGAGCGACAATGACATTCTTCATGGATGCAAAACTCTTAGTAATGAGATGTGCCACATAGAATGACTTTCTGACCACAGTGGCAATGTGGTGATCAAAAGAGAGGTTGCTGTCAACCTGTGTCCTAGATCTCGTGTAATGCCTTCTGTTTTCAGTGTACTACCATCAATATGGTAATTCATGGGAACCGGGTATTTCCCAAAGGGGATGATGACACATTTTTTGGCATTGAGCTTAAGGCCATGGTTCTGACACCAGTCGTTGGTCTCAGTGAGGCCATTCTGTAGGATGTCAACATCACTTGGGGAGTTAATAACAGCTCCCAACTTGCAATAGTCTGTGAACTTTGTCAACCAGAGTCCCTTCATGTTGGCCTGGACTTCAGAGAAATAGATGCCAAACAGGAAAGAACTCAGGACTGAACCCTGTGAGACTCCACTCATGACTAGTTGGCATTCTGACTTGGAGTCAGCTGCTTTCACACTTTGGGTTCTGTGAGCCAGTTTGCAACCCACCTAGTGATATAGGGGTTGATGTCTAGCTTAGTGGGTTTTTCTATGATTCCTGAGTGGGGAATGGTATCAAAGGCCTTGGCCAGATCAAGGTAGGTTGTATGAACCACCTTGCCTTCATCCACAGCTCTGGTATCTGACTCAAGAAGTCGACCAAGTTGAGCAGGCATGATCTACCCTTCACAAAACCAAAAAACTATATGGATCCAGAGCTTGGAAATTCCGTGATGATGTGTAGCATAGCTTTGCATATCAGACTCATCAGGCTAATGGGGCGATAGTTCCCAGGGGCTGTAGTCGCTCTTCTTTTGTGGAGAGGGATTATTGCAGCAGTGCGCCATTTGGTAGGGACAGAGCCTGAGGTGAGGCTGTGATTGAACAAGACACACAGGTGAGGTGCCAATTCACTCTGTAGTTCATGTAGAACACAGCCAGGGATATTGTTAGGTTCCATATAAGCTGTATTCTTGGCCTTGGACAGTGCTGTTTTAACCTGTACAACAGTAATACTGGGTGCCTGGCAATCTACTGGTATTGTGCTTGGACTTTTTTTTGGGGAGGGGGATAAAGTTGGCACTGAGTCTGTCGGCCAGTATATTTGCAATATCTGTTGGCTCAGTATAGGAGGTACCATTGTGCAGTAGCGCAGAGCAAATCTGGGTATTGCCGTGGAGATTCTTTACATAACTATAGAAGGTCTTGTGGTTGTCTTTACTATTTGCTATTTGTTGCAATTCTGTTTTCATAGCTAGCCTTAGAGGATTTGATGAGGGATCTCAACTTTTTGTTGAGGCTGATAAGGGAGTTTTTCATTCTTGGGACTTTACCATATTCTGTTGTAGAGTTTGTTTATGACAGGCCACCACCAAATTGGCTTCCTTTTTTTAGAGGAGAGTGTCTTGGTTCTGTTGGGTATGGCAAGATCCATGCATTTGTGTATGATTTGGCAGTCATGCAACTATTCTCCATTTGCATGGGTGCCGTGAAGTTAGCCACCTCTGTTTTTAGAAGACAAAAGTTAGCTCTGGAGAAGGTTTTCATGGTGGCTACCTTTGCGGAGGGGGGGGGGGATTTCCAAGGTGATTAGTTTGTGGTCAGATCTAACCAGGGAGGAGCTGACTATTGGTTTAGAGCAATGGTCACCCATGTTAGTAATGACCAGGTCAAGGATTTTGCTACCTCTATTTGGGGTAAGAACAAGCTGGTCCAGGGCATTGTACATGTAGGTGTGAATGATCTGAGATGTACCTCCCTGGACTACATGAAAAGAGACCTGGAGAAGGTTTTCATGGTGGCTACCTTTGTTGAGGCTGATAAGGGAGTTTTTCATTCTTGGGACTTTACCATATTCTGTTGTAGAGTTTGTTTATGACAGGCCACCACCAAATTGGCTTCCTTTTTTTAGAGGAAACTGTATGCAAGTGTATTGGCACATGAGTAGTTTTCCCAGTTAAATGGAGGGGTAGCTGAAGTTGCCTAATATGAGAGTGTTGGGTTGGACCCTAATATTCTCCAGGCTGCTTAGGAACATGGAGTGTGAGTCTTGGGACATGGTTGGGGACTTATAGCAGGCTACAACCTGAATTACCCAATGTTAGCTGCACCTGAAGTATCTCTGATGCGTTATGTTGGGCTACCAGTCTGGAGGTGTGGACATCCTTTATTGACATGGAAACACCAGCACATTTCGAGCTTCAGTCCAAGTTCTGGGGCCGAAAGGTGTGGAAAGGGTTATAGCCTGGTAATGTAGGAGTGCTTTCTGCTGCTTTGAATCAGGTCTCTGTTACAGCACAAATGTCAATGTTCTACATTTTAAGGAGTACTTCTCACAAATGCATTTTGAGATTTGGACTTCTAGCATTGAGCAGCATGACCCTAAGATCGCATGTTTGTAGCTGTTACAGTGGTAATTTGGTCTTTGGAACACCACCTAAAAAAGGCACTATAGGGGTGGCAAGAGCCTTGGCCAGTATCTGGAAGCCCAGGGGTGACAGATGCAGGCCATCTCTGGCAAAGCATCAAGGTCTTTCAATCATGACATCACAGGCAGACAGATACTTGGTCCCCTTAGAATGACACCAGAAACTTAGCCAATTGTTGAAATCAATCATTTTCTGCTTGTACTGTGATATCATACTTAGTGATGGTAGGATGCTGCTCAGGGCTAGGATCATACCCGCCTGGGCTACATAGTCCAAGAGCTCCTCCAGGTCTCTTTTCATGTAGTCCAGGGAGGTACATCTCAGATCATTCACACCTACATGTACAATGACTGAGTCATATTTGTACCTGTTGTTGAGGATCATGTATTATGTGGTGGATCCTGGCACCTGACAGGAAGCTGACTATTACTTTCTCCTTATTCAGCCTAGTGAGTGGGACATTAGTGTGCCTCACTATCAAGTCACCTATGACTAGTGTGTTGGGCATGCTGTTTTGCCTTAGGGGCTTTGGTTGAGTGGCACACTGTTTAGGAGAGTTATGTGTCTTATGATTAGTGTTGTGTTGCGGTGGTCGAGTGCGTTTCTGCCTTGGAGGTCTATGCTGTTTGGGTAGATTTTTATTGAGAGCCTCCATGAAAGTGGGTGTGTGGTTTGTGTTTTTATGTGAAGGCAGTTCTGGTATGTATTCTGGAGGGCTATGTGTTCCATGTGGTGTGGTGCAAGTGTTGACCTTCTCCTCTTGACTAGCTATTCCGGTCTTGGCTGGAGAATGCGTGGCTTCCAATTTCGATATATGTTAGCCACTTTTATATGTGATATTGTGACTGTTTCTCTTGCTGAACCATGTGTTGGTCATCATCAAGCTCATTTACCAGACAGAAGTCTAGAATGGCTACTTCTTCTTTACTCCTGTTGCTCCACTCTAGCAGTCGTCATATCCTGTTGTTTCTGTTCTGATATGTGATTTCAGGTCACCCATTATCAACACCAATTTAGTTGTCCTGCTTTATTTGGTTGGTCTAGCAACAGCTGTTTGAATACACTCTTTTCCTTACTTTCACAACCCTGCTGTGGGGCATAGACTG
>NC_056731.1:772283692-772441192 GCF_019279795.1 Protopterus annectens
ATGTGATTTTAAGAATGGTGTGTTTTGGGGTGACACTTTCATTTTTGCAGTTTGAAGTGAGTGAGTGGAATCAGGGTGTTTTTAGTAGTTAAGAGTTGGTTTTATTTATATACGGAGTATTTAAAAATGTGTATATGTTGGACACTGGGATTTGGCAGATTAAACATTATGTTGAGTGAGTGGGATTTGTTTCTAGGGAATATTTTTTCAATTTTTTTATAGCAACTTGTCTTCTGATATCTGGTAAAGTCCACAACAAAAAGATCCTCACAAACTGATAAAAACAACAAACCAGCCCAAAGGAAATGAAATGTAGGTAAGAGTCAAACACAGTCCAATATAATGTCGAAAAATATTTTATTAAAACCACATTGATGCGTTTAATGTTAACTGCCGTAATAGCTCTTTCTTTTCTAGATATAAGCCAAAAGGACCTCCCCTTATATTTACTTTCATTTGGTCAACTGCCATATATTTAAAAGTGTGGTGTTGAAATTCTATACCATGTTTGGCCAGTGCATTAGTATCTTTCATTTTCCTAATATTATATTCATGTGCATATATTCTGTCCCTGAGTCTATGTTCAGTCTTACAGATGTAGAAACAAGGACATTCTTGACAGCAGGCTATATACACTACATATTTAGAGCCACAATTGAACTTGCTCATTATATTATAACTTTTATTTCTGATCTTAAAACTATCACCTAATATTATTTTATTACAATAATGACATCTTCCACAACTCATCATTATTTCCCTTAAGGGCTGTCACTGTTTCTTATAAAGTGCCTCTAACAGATTTTTTTTAATTAAACCCTTTTCTAAAAAACAATTGTGATTTTTCACCCACTTTTTTCCTTAGTTAGTTGTCACTCAAAATAACTGAACAGTTTTTGTTTAAAATCCATTTTACTAAATTATGGTCACTACTATAATTTGTAGTAAAGGATGTAGCATACATGGTAGCTTCATTATAAATGTTACTATTGTCATTAATTGGTCCCCCTATTAATAAGCACATCAAAAGGTAATATGGGTATAAAAATACCCCTTTACCTTTTATGTGTTATTTCCAAAATTAATTAATTAAATATTTCGTCTGGACGTGCTCTTTCTTCAAACATAGATTTTAAAGTAGCAGATTCCTTAAGAAAATCTTCATCCTTTGTTGTCATCCTTGCTGCCCTTCCTAGCTGCCCCATTCACTACTGATCTTTTTGGGTGAATAGAATAGTGCAAGAATGTATTAGAATAAGTTGGTTTATGGTAGATCCTAGAGATGTACTTCTTATTCCTACTGTCCTTTTCCAACAATATATCTAAATATGCTGTACTTTGCTAAATGTAGAAGTGAAAATTAGAAAGTTTGTTGTCCCATTTATATAATCCCAAAACTTGGATAATTCTACTTCTGTTCCCTTCCAAAATGATGCAGATATCATCCAAATATCTAGTGTATAGCCTTAAATTACTACTAAATTCACTTTCTAACGCAAAGTTATGTTCCCAAAAGGCCAGAACACTATTACCAAAAACGGCCACACACGGGGATCCCATAGCAATTTGGTTATTTTGAACATAGAATTTTTTCTCAAAAATTATATAATTGTTGTTAAGGACCGATTCAAATAGTTCCTCATACAAGTTCAATTTATGAGATGACATTGGTGATCAAGAAGAGGAGGAGGAGTGTGAGGGCAGCCTCAAGGATCAAATGGTGGAAATTGAAAAAGGGTACTTGTGAGGTGGAGTTCAGGGAAGAGTTAAGACAGGCACTGGGTGGCAGTGAAGAGTTACCAAATAGCTGGGTAACTACAGCAGAGCTAGTAAGGGAGACAGCTAGAAAGGTGCTTGGTGTGACATCTGGACAGAGGAAGGACAACAAGGAGACATGGTGGTGGAATGAGGAAGTACAGGAGAGTATACAGAAAGAGGCTGGCAAAGAAGAAGTGGGATTGTCAGAGAGATGAAGAAAGTAGAGAGGAGTATAAGGAGATGAGGTGCATGGCAAAGAGAAAGGTGGCAAAGGCTAAGGATAAGGCATATGAAGAGTTGTATGAAAGGATGGACACTAAGGAAGGAGAAAAGGACCTGTACTGATTGGCTAGACAGAGGGACCAAGCTAGGAAACATGTGCAGCAGGTAAATGTGATAAAGGATAATGAGGGAAACATACTTACAAGCGAGGAGAGAGTGTTGAGCAGATGGAAAGAGTACTTTGAGGGGTTGATGAATGAAGAGAATGAGAGGGAGAGAAGGATGGATGATGTGGGGATAGTGAGTCATGAAGTGCAATGGATTAGCAAAGAAGAAGTAAGGATAGCTATGAAGAGGATGAAGAACGGAAAGGTTGTTGGTCCAGATGACATACCTGTGGAAGCATGGAGGTGTTTAGGTGAAATGGCAGTAGAGTTTTTAACCTGATTATTTAATGAAATTTTGGAAAGTGAGAGGATGCCTGAAGAATGGAGAAAAAGTGTTTTGGTACCGATTTTTAAGAATAAGGGTGATGTGTAGAGCTGTAGTTACTACAGAGGGATTAAATTGATTAGTCACAGCATGAAGTTATGGGAAAGAATAGTGGAAGATAGGCTAAGAAGGGACGTGATGATTAGTGATAAGCAGTATAGTTTCATGCCGGGAAAGAGCACTACAGATGCAATGTTTGCTCTGAGAGTGTTGATGGAGAAGTACAGAGAAGGTCAGAAGGATTTGCATTGTGTTTTTGTAGACTTAGAGAAAGCTTATGACAGGGTGCCTAGAGAGGAGTTGTGGTATTGTATGAGGATGTTGGGAGTGTCAGAGAAGTATGTAAGAGTGGTACAGGATATATACGATCGTAGTGTGACAGCGGCGAGGTCTGCGGTGGGAGTGACAGATGTGTTTAAAGTGGAGGTGGGATTACATCAAGGATCAGCTCTGAGACCTTTCTTATTTGCAATAGTGATGGACAGATTGACAGACGAGATCAGACAGGAGTCCCTGTGCACTATGATGTTTGCAGATGACATTGTGATTTGTAGTGAGAGTAGGGAACAGGTGGTGGAAACCCTGGAGAGATGTAGATATGCTCTAGAGAGAAGAGGAATGAAGGTCAGCAGGACTAAGACAGAATATATGTGTGTGAATGAGAGGGAGGATAGAAGAATGGTGAGGATGCAAGGAGTAGAGGTGGCGAAGGTGGATGAGTTTAAATACTTGGGATCAATAGTTCAGAGTAATGGTGAGTGTGGAAGAGAGGTGAAGAAGACAGTACAGGCAGGATGGAGAGGGTGGATAAGAGTGTCAGGAGTGATTTGTGACAGATGAGAACTAGTAAGATTGAAAGGTAAGGTCTACAAGGGGTAGTGAGACCAGCTATGTTATATGGGTTGGAGACAGTAGCATTGACAAAAAGACAGGAGTTACAGCTGGATGTGGCAGAGTTAAAGATGTTAAGATTTGCACTGGGTGTGACAAGGGTGGACAGGATTAGGAATAAGTATATTAGAGGGTTAGCCCAGGTTGGAAGGTTTGGAGACAAAGCCAGAGAGGCAAGATTACGTTGGTTTGGACATGTGCTGAGGAGGGGATGCTGAATATATTGGAAAAAAGATGCTGAGGATGAAGCTACCAGGTAACAGGAAAAGAGGAAGGCCTAAGATAAGGTTTATGGATGTGGTGAGGCATGCAGGTGGTTGGTGTGACAGAGCAAGATGCAGAGGACAGGAAGAAATGGAAACAGATGATCCACTGTGGTGACCCCTAACGGGAACAGCCAAAAGATGATGATGATGATGACAAGTTCAATTTCTCTTGAGAAATTCCCTTACTATGTAAAAATTCTAAAACCCATTGTAAACCAATGTCCTGGGGGATTATGGTATAACGGTCTTATACATCTATATTTACCAGATAATCATTATCATTATATTTTTGGGTCTTTATTGTTGCCAAAAATCCCAAGAATCTTTGCATATTTGTTTTTCTTGTTCTACATATATCTTCAACTCATAATCAAAAAATGTAGCACATCCTGTAGTAACTGAATTCCTCCCATCAACAATGGGGTGTAAAGGGGGATTTGTTTACATTCTTATGCAAATTGAGCACTCCAGATATAGTAGGAACTCTTGGAGCAAGTATATTAAAGAAATTATATTGCTCTACTGTTATAATTCTTTCTATCAGCATGTCCTGCAATTGTATAGCTATTTTCATCATAGCTTTATTCATCTCATTCAATGATACTTCTTCATAAGCTTCACCACTAAGAATTTAAAATACCTTGTTGTTGTAATCATAAATATTCATAGCTACAAGCCCTCCCCCTTTATCCAGCTTCAGAAGTCTGATTTTTGTGTGCTGATCAGTTGTATTAAATCCCTTTCCTCATTAGTCAAATTTTCCACCTTATTTCTATTAACCCCATTTTGCCCCATTGTGGATGGGAAGAATTCAGTTTCTATAGCATGTGCAGCATTTTTGGGTTTTACAATTTTACATAATAAGGGAATTTCTCAAGAGAAATTTAACTTGTATGAGGCACTATTTGAATTGGTTCTTAACAACAATTATATAATTTTTGAGATAAAATTCTGTTCAAAAGAAGAGAATCGCTATGGGATCCCCATGTGTGGCCGTTTTTGGTAATAATGTTCTGGCCTTTTGGGAACATAAATTTGTGTTAGAAAGTGAATTTAGTAGTAATTTAAGGCTATACACTAGATATTTTGATGATATCTGTATAATTTGGAAGGGAACAGATGTAGAATTATCCAAGATTTTGGATTATATAAACGGGACAACAAGCTTTCTAATTTTCACTTCTACATTTAGCAAAGTACAGCATATTTAGATATATTGTTGGAAAAGGACAGTAGGAATAAGAAGTACATCCCTAGGATCTACCATAAACCAACTTATTCTAATACATTCTGCACTATTCTAGCTGCCATCTTAAAAAGAATCAGTAGTGAAGGGGCAGCTAGGAAGGGCAGCAAGGATGACAACAAAGGATGAAGATTTTCTTAAGGAATCTGCAACTTTAAAATCTATGTTTGAAGAAAGAGCATATCCAGATGAAATGTTGAATAGGTTCATAAGTTAATAGGTTGGTACTAGGCTATCGGACCTAGGGCCTATGCAAGCCTAGCCATAACAATTCCCTGGCTATTTCTTCCCCCACTATTTACTTCCCTGGACCCCTCTCTAGCAGGGTGACTGACATGATCCCCGGGGTGAATTTCCTTTCTCCCATCCAATTGACAAGGTTCCTTTTGAAGAGGGCCAAAGAGGCTCTCTGCTTGACATGTATGAGTAGTCTATTCCAGAGTTTAGGGAGTCTCTGGGTCAGGAACCTATCCCTCCAGCATGTTTTGTTTATTGTGATGACAAGGTTTAGATCCCTGGAGTGTGTGGCTCTGAGGGATTGGTATTTCTTTAAGTGTAGCATGTCCAACAGCTCTGGGTTTGACATGACCTTGTATGTTAAGCAGAGAGCGCCTCTGAGTAAACAATATGCGACAGAGTACAGCTGGAGTTTTAAAGGTGGCCAGCATAGGGCATCTGCTTTAGGCCTGTGATTTTTTTAGTGAGGTATTTCTGTGGCCTTTCCAGTTGTTGCAGATGGGGCATTGTATTCTATAATGGGTCTAATGAGGGATGAGTACAGTGGGACAGTGACCTCCTTTTTTCTGGATGAAAAGCCCTTAGTAATGACGTGTGCCACATAGAAGGATTTCCTGACTGTTGTGTCGATGTGGTTATCAAAGGTGAGACCACTGTCCACCTGTGTCCCTAAGTCTCTTATCACACTTTCGGTGCTTAGAGTACTGCCACCTATGTGGTAATTCACGGGTACATGTTTTTTTTCCAAAGGGGATAACTATACATTTCTTGGAAATAATTAATTTTGGAAGTAACACATAAAAGGTAAAGGGGTATTTTTATACCCATACTACCTTTTGATGTGCTTATTAATAGGGGGCCAATTAATGACAACAGTAACATTTATAATGAAGCTACCGTGTACTCTACAGCCTTTATTACAACTTTTAGTAGTGACCATAATTTAGTAAAATGAATTCTAAACAAAAACTGGTCAGTTATTTTGAGTGACAACTAACTAAGGAAAAAAGTGGGTGAAAAATCACAATTGGTTTTTAGAAAAAGGTTTCATTTTAAAAAATCTGTTAGAGGCACTTTATAAGAAACAGTGCCCACCCTTAAGGAAAATAATGATGAGATGTGGAAGATGTCATTACTGTAATAAAATAATGTTAGGTGATAGTTTTAAGATCAGAAATAAAAGCTATAAAATAATGAGCAAGTTCAGTTGTGACTCTAAATATGCAGTGTATATAGCCTGCTGTCAAGAATTGTCCCTGTTTCTACGTCGGTAAGACCGAACATAGACTCAGGGACAGAATATATGAACATGAATATAATATTAGGAAAATGAAAGATACTAATGCACTGGCCAAACATGTTATAGAATTTCCACACCACACTTTTAAATATATGGCAATTGACCAAACAAATTAAATATAAGGGGAGGTCCTTTTGGTTTATGTCTAGACAAGAAAGAGCTATTATGGCAGTTAAAATTAAATGCGTCAATGTGGTTTTAATAAAATATTTTTCGACATTATATTGGACTGTGTTGGACTCTTACCTTTAAAAGGGCATGTAAGTCCTTTTGCCTTCTGATATGCTAGATTTTTACACAGGTTATCTTATTTTTTTTATTTTAGTTTAGTTTATGTTTACTAACTAGATAAATGGACTGATACACAAAGGACTCATTTCAGGCAATGCCTGGAAAAAAGGGAATTTTATTTAAGCTGTCCCCACATACAAGACATGAAGCATAATAAAGTTTAAATGTACTGTGCATCATACATCCGAGGCAGTCCTAGAAATTATAAAGAAGAAACACGTTAGGGAAATAGGAATAAAATGCTATGTGGAGCAAATTTTGATGGCTGTGTTATCAGGACCTATTTAGCACTTTCCCCTTGTATCAGACATTATTACTTTACTTTATCTTTTTTTTTTTCATTTCAGAAATAGAAAAGTGCTGTCCCTACATGCTTTGCTATGGACAGCTTAAGTCACTCTCATGGGCACACTGCTTGGGAGAAAGGAAGAATACCTAGAAATAATCATATTAAATTCTAGCAGTGCTACATAAATTCATGAAATATCAAATGGGAGGAAGTTAATGTAAATAGAAAAAAAGAGAGGACCTGATTCAACCCCTGAAGAACTCCAGGGGCTAACTGTAAAATGTCAAAGAGGACTTATCACTTTTAAATATAAAGGAAAATGTTTCCATGTAGGCGGTAACCCATTTTGATATTCAAGTATGAAATCTAATATTGTCTAACTTACAAAGAAGAATCTTATGGCTGACCACGTCATATGTTTTAGTGAAGGTAATGAACACAGCCTTAGTAAGTAATCCTCCATCAACTGCCATTAAGATATCATCTTTAAGGTCCAAATGGCTATTATGGTGCTTCTCGCTGAAAGTAAGCTATGATGAAACTGATTCATTTCTTTTATATGTTACACTATTTAACCATTGTTCTAAGTACCTCACTTGTTTCAATTTCAGCAAAAGAGGAGCTCAGTGAGATTGGCCTAAACCCATCAACTCTAAGAATTGGTGACGATTTAGGAAGGCAAATTACATTGCTGCTTTTTTTTCCAGATAGAAACAACTGAATACAGAGTGGAATATTTGTAACATGAATAAGGGATATGTAAAAGTTCTAAAGAAATAAAAGCAACAGGATACAAGCTATAATGTTTATTAGTTCCATAATCCATTTATTCATATTTCCTCTAAACAGCTCTCGAATCCAGCAGCAAGGGGTATCCTTTTTCTGCAGAAACATGCTCAGGCAGTTTTTAAAACAATATGTTCTACTCCTTAAGATAAATCTTCTTGAAGTAAAATATTGAAAAAAATAGTGAACTTTCACAATATGAAGGAGAAGGGAAAGGAACAGAGGTGACATATAGCTGAGATAATCATAGATTGAAGGCATCTCTGAAACAATCCTGAGAAAGAGAACTATTTTAGAGAGAAATACAAATGTGACAAGATAACTGGTTATTCAAAACTCTACCAGTTAAGGATTTTTTTTTCTGTTCAGAACCCCATAGATTTCCAAGTAGGGTTTCCCTTTCACAAATGTAAATATATAGCTTTAATCCTTCATATTGCACTATTTTTCAGAATTTCTAAGTAAGACAAATTTAGCCCTAAGTTCATGGGAGGAATTTTTTAAGCATACCATGTTTAATCTTTCAGCTTTAAAAGGGCATGTAAGTCTTTCGTTATTCAGATACCATAATGACCACCCCCTTGTGATCTTAATGATAACTAAGATGACAAAACCTTACAGCTTAAGGAGAATGACAGAGAGCTATATTTTAACATCACCAGGTGTATTAACAGTAGCTAGCGTGGACAATAGCTTATACCATTTTGTTGCAGATCCTGTCTTGAATTTAATAAATTCACAAAGTAAGTAACTGTACAAAGATTACCAATATGTACTGGTGGTACAGAAATGTCAGAAGTGGTCAAAGGAGAGCCTGGGGTTGCAAGATCAAAGAGAAAATGGTTTCTGAAGGAAAGAGATGTACTGGTACGCACATTGACAGGTTGGGAGAGATCAATATCAGATTGATTGCATATTATTTCATTTTCATAATAAAGTCACCTATAATAATTATTTACATTTTTAGTTTGGAAAATCACTGAAAATTTAGTCAGGTTTTGTTAAGATGAACTAGAAATTTTGTAGGCAGGAATGTATAAATGATCCAGCATGATTCTGAACATATTGTTTCATCTACTTTGCATAATGAGCCAGTTAGGTGCATGGTCATCTTTAGACATGGACGACTTCATTAAGTTACACTACATCTCATCTGTGACTCAAAAAAATAAAGCTTTTCTCCCACCATTCCTGTACACAGGCTTGGGACTTGCCTTCTGGCAAAAGAATCACATTTTAAACATTTTGGCTAGGTTTGGTAGTAACACATTTCAATGTGCAGATATCAACATATTTCAAGTAATGCAACTGTTGATGTCCATGGTTTGACATATATATATATATATATATATATATATATATATATATATATATATGGATTCCGTTCATATAAACAAAACCTGGAAGATCGGGACCAGATGTTCGACACTGTAGAACATCAAAACCCCAGAAGCTCAAAATTTAAAATCCCGACATTACGGGATTGTGTTTAGCGCTTCTGGTGTTCCGATGCCTGTAAGTATGTATGTGTAAGTGTCTGTTTGAGGGGTAGTGGTGTGTGTAAGTGTATGTTGTGAGTGTGGTGTATGTTTGTGAGTGAATGTAATGTGTGGGTGTTAGTGTGCCTTGTGTGTCTGTTTGTGTAATGTCAGAGTTATGAGTGCGAAATTTACACTCAGACATTACAGGACTGTGATGTAGTGGTGTTGATATTGCGATGCAGGTAAGTATGAATGTGGAAGTGTGTGTTTGAGGGGTAGTGGTGTGTGTAAGTGTGTACTGTGAGGGTGGTGTGTGTTTGTTTGAGAATGTAATGTGTGGGTGTGAGTGTGCCTTGTCTGTCTGTTTGTGCAATCTCAGAGTTTGAATAATAAAGAAGGGGGGTGTGGGGGGTGCAGGGGGGCTTTCCCTGCCTATATGGTTTGTAGTATTGTGTGTTAGGTACTTTGGGGTTGTTGTGTGTGTATGTGTGTGTTTGTGATGTTTGTGTTGGTGTTTCGTGGTTTTGGGTTTTGTTGTTGTGAATGTTCATTGTTGTGGGGTTTTGTTGATGTGGTCTCGTTGTTTTGGGTTTCGGTGAAGTGGGCTGTCATTGTAATGAAGTAGATCCATATATATATATATATATATATATATATATATATATATATACTGGTTTGCAGCAGTTGGTCAGACATTGCACTTACTGACGAGTAAAAATTGCAGTACACATACAAGGCAGATTATCATATGTACCCGATTTTATTTCTTGCATTAGTCTGCAGTGCAGAGGGGATAAAGGAATTTACCCTTTGAGCTGGAATATATAAGTAACAGGGAATGTGGGAGGGGAGTGCAGGGGATCTTCCTCCCTACAAAACAAATGCATTAAACAATGTTTTCTTTGTTTTTTGATCAGCAGATAATTGACCGTTTGTGCTCGGTCATTTATCTGACACTTATACACACACACACACACACACACACACACACACACACACACACACACACACACATATGTGTATAAATACATATATCTATATATATATATATATATATATATATATATATATGTGTGTGTGTGTGTGTGTGTGTGTGTGTGTGTGTTGGTACAATGTGGTGTTTATTACTGAAGGCAGGTTATGAAGTCTTTATTATCTGTGATATAAAATGATAACAAGAATTATTGGAACTGTTTCATACAGGGACTGAAGTCCAGATTTTTCATTTTTATACTGATATATTTAGCTTTAGGGCAGCATAGTGGTGTAGAGATTAGTGTTGTTGACTCACAGCAAGAAGTCTCCGGTTTGATTCTTGGCAGGGGTGCCTTCTGTATGGAGTGTGCATGTCATCCCTGCATTTGAGGGCATTTCCTCCGGGTGCTCCTGCTTCCTTCCACATTCCAAAGAGGGGGACTGGACACTCTAAATTTGCCCTAGGTGTGAGTGTGTGTTGCACCCTCTGAAGAGAGTTGGGCCTTGGGCCAGCAACCTAAGTCTGTAAAACCTGTAACTGCAACAGAAACAAGACGTGCTGAAAGTTGCTCATTGCCTGATGTACCACATGGTGTGTAAACAAGAGAGAGAGAAAGAGAGAGAGCGAGAGTCAGACATTAAACTTTAAGCAGTTAAAACTAAGGTGAAAAGCATATCTAAACTATTTCTTTATTTTTACCTTATGTTTTATTCTTAAGGCATTCTTTGCTTTCTAAAATTGTTAGAATTAAGCTGAACAACCTGTATCAAAGTCAGATAGGTCCACACTTTTGCCAGCAATTTGTCATTTAAATTATGAAACAACAAGGAAAGATTTATCTTTGGCTGGGCATTGATCCAAGAACCCTTACAATTCCTGGCAATATTTCTAACCACAGATTTCTCACAAAGAAATTTACTGGTAAATAGAGACCAGTCATTTAATGCCATATGGTTTTCCATACAATGTTTCAGAGAAATTGTTATGAACATTTGCATTTTGACTGTAAGGTTAGATTTTAAATGAGTGAGCTTGTTAAACGTTGCTTGCTACACCATTAGGTAAGCAATGCTCCCTTTCCAATGATTTATTTGATTAATCATAGTTGGTTTCTATTTTACTGTGGTCTTTGCAAGGCTGAACATAATTTTTATATGAAGTTTTAAACTATGCTTAGAGTTAATATAAATTGTTCCTGAATTTGATAACATAGTTTAAGAAACAATGTCAAATACTTTTTAACAAACTGAATGTGGGCAAGGTGCTGGTACCCTGTATTCTTGTTGAAGGGGTCTGATCCACTGATATTTCAGGTTGTTGCTAGCTTCAAATGCTTTCTACTCGCTAAACTAAATTTTCCTCACTGAAGTTAATTTGAATGAAGGGTAATACAAGAATCATATGTTGAACAATAAAACAAATTATCTTGTATAAATATTCCTAAAATTAATTGTCCGTATTTATTTATTCTTTTGTTGTAAAGTATCTGAAAATGGCATTCTGCATACTATAAATCATATAGTGCATTTGTATAAGATGCACATACCCACAGCAGAAGATGTTCAAATTCCTCACTTCTGAAGTAGCCTTTAGTTGTTTCCTGCCTAGAAAATAACAACTGTTCAGCTCTGGCTCTCCCCCAGCTCCTTCACTCCGACTGCTGAATGGCTAATTTCATGGAAGAAAGTTAGCAGTCAGGACTTTCTTGCCCATACAACAGCTTAACAATCCTAAATCAAATAACCAATAATAACAATGAAACATATAATGTAGAAACAAACAACACCTAATTTAAATCCCAAGTACAACTTTATAAAACATTAGGGGGGTGGAGGGCAGGTGTGGCTACTCTAGCAGTGAGGAATTCAAACATCTATTGTTATGGGTACAATTTACACAACTGTACTCTGTTCATCACTCCTACTACTGCAATAACCTGTAGGCTGTATGAGTTGATTACCTGTAGGCTGTATGAGTTAATTACCAAAGCCTATCCAACCTAGGAGCAAGAAAGATACAGATCTAGGAGCCCCTGCAGAATGTTTTCAGCAAATCTTGACCTGGATCTAAAAAATGAATCCAGTTTGCAATGCTTTATAAAGTATGCACAGAGAACCATGTACCTAGTTTTGGAATGCTTCCAGAGTATAACCCTTTCCAGTATACCATCAAATAAGAAAAGGCTGTTGTACTAGAATGGATTTGCCATGGTGCAAATAACAAAAAGCAATTGTAAAGAATAACCATTTGGAAATTGTCTGTTTAGACACACGGTGTCCCTTTTTTGTAAGTAGCTGATCACCTTTTCTATAGCTATGAGCTGTCTATACATGTCCAGAGTATTTCAAATCTTTTCTTCCTGGTTTTTATGTTCTGAATAAAAAAATGGGAGGCTGATGGCTTGACAGTCAAAAAAAGCCTTCCTGTGCGAAAGGCAAATGCACGGCTCAAAGACCAAATTAAAGCACCAAGAAAAGATGAGCCGGCATACTGTGTTCAAGGAATCACTTTATTGTAGATAAAACAGACCGGTTTCGGCTGGAAAATATCACAGCCTTCTTCAGTGCAAACAAAATACAACTGTTTCATCTTTAAATACACCCATCTAGAGGCTTATTGGTTCATCCTAGAATTGTTTATTTAAACCAGGTGGAAATAATCCACCCAGTTTTACAATCCACTTTTTTTCTTTGTTATTTAGAATTGAGTGCCACCCTGTTTTAATGGATTTTTTGCCCTTAATAATATCAATGACCATGAAAGAAAATCTGGCAGTAGGATGTATCAAATGATGTTTATATAGTGCATTGGTTGCCTTTTTTGTTTTTGATATTACTAATATGTTCCAAAATTCTGATTCTCAATGGACGAGAAGTCTGACCAACGTAGAAGGAACCACAAATACATGTGGCTTGATATATTAACCAATCGGTGCTGCAATTGGCAAAAAAGTTTATATCATAAACTACAGAGCTATTGCGACTAGAAAATTGTTTGGATTTCATAACCTTATCACAGTGGGTACAATGTCCACATGGATAACAGCCAACTAGAGGATCACCTGATAAAGTAGTTTGTATATATTGAGATGGTTAATACATAGACCCATGTTTGTAATGGTTAAAACAGGAACTAAGATTTTTGCCTTTCCGATATAAAAACTGACATCTTTCTGGTATAATGTAAGCTAGTTCATCATCACATTGTAGAATATTCCAATGCTTGTTTATACTTTGAATTAAGTTCCCAGTGTTCCTAGCGTATGTTGTAACAAACCTGATGGGTTGGGCTATTGAGATATTATGGTCTTTGTACCATAAAAATTCTTCTCTATTAGTTGAATTGACCAGGTTACTTGATTGTAACACATAACCCATACCATAACCCCTGGATTTAAACCTATTCGTGAGATCCTTCCTTTGATTTTGAAAAGAAGAATCATCAGAGCAAATACGCTTCAATCTAATAAATTGCGATTTGGGAATATTTCGGGCTATGTGTGGTGGATGGAAACTAGATGCATAAAGGATAGTATTGTATTGGGGGTACTTCCTGAATACTTCAGTACTAAGCGTATGATCTGGTAATCTATTAATGATCAAATCCAAAAACGTGATACTATTCAGATCATATTGGACAGTAAATTGTAATTCCCCTGGGTTGTTATTCAAATAAGAAATAAATTTATGTAACATATCTATCCCTCCCCTCCATACCATCCAACAATCGTCTAGAAAACGTCTCCAGATATCAATATGTTCTAAGTAGATGTTATTCCTATGATCATAAATGAGATGTTTCTCAACAAAGCCCATGGGTCTATGTATCAACCATCTCAATATATACAAACTACTTTATCAGGTGATCCTCTAGTTGGCTGTTATCCATGTGGACATTGTACCCACTGTGATAAGGTTATGAAATCCAAATAGTTTTCTAGTCGCAATAGCTCTGTAGTTTATGATATAAACTTTTTTGCCAATTGCAGTACCGATTGGTTAATATATCAAGCTACATGTATTTGTGGTTCCTTCTACATTGGTCAGACTTCTCGTCCATTGAGAATCAGAATTTCGGAACATATTAGTAATATCAAAAACAAAAAGGCAACCAATGCACTATATAAACATCATTTGATACATCCTACTACCAGATTTTCTTTCATGGTCATTGATATTATTAAGGGCAAAAAATCCATTAAAACAGGGTGGCACTCAATTTTAAATAACAAAGAAAAAAAGTGGATTGTAAAACTGGGTGGATTATTTCCACCTGGTTTAAATGAACAATTCTAGGATGAACCAATAAGCCTCTAGATAGGTGTATTTAAAGATTAAACAGTTGTATTTTGTTTGCACTGAAGAAGGCTGTGATATTTTCCAGCTGAAACTGGTCTGTTTTATCTACAATAAAGTGATTCCTTGAACATAGTATGCTGGCTCATCTTTTGTTGAGGCTGATGGCTTGACTCAAAGTAAACTCTGAAACCACTTTGAGTATGAGGGGTTTGTTCTTAAAGAGACCCTATACCATGTAAAAGCAGATAGAGCTGCCCTTCCATCAGAGCTTGTAACCCAGATACTCTTCTTGCAGATGTAAGAGCAATTAGGAGTACAGTTTTCCAAAGCAAGAACCTTAAATCAGCTTTATGAGCAAGCAAAATCAGACATGTCTATAGTGATATTGTCATCTTCTCCACCACACATTATTTGAGATCCCAAGGAGGAAAAATTCTTACAAGTCAATCTCAGTTGTAAAACTTCTTTCAGAAACTGTTTTACCACAAACAGAAAAGAAAGAAGGAATTCCATGGGTACACATACTTGAATGGCTGCAAAATGAACCTTTATAGAGGAATAAGAGAGGCCAGATGAAAGTAATTCACAAATATTTGAGCAAAAGGTGTATAAAATCCATGAAGGGCCCATGGTTATTTCTAACTAGAAAATTTCTTTCACTTATCAGTATAAGATTCTCTAGTAGCACGCATTCTTGCCTCTGTTAACACCTGCTGCACATCCTTTTGAATAAAGTGTCTAAAAGGTATCAGAATTGAATTTGCCCAGGCAGTCAGTTAAAGATGATTGAGGCTGAGTTATTTCAAACTCCATCTGTCTTTTGTGAGTAGATCCACTTGTTAAGGAAGCTTGTGGTAACTGCTCTTGTCCAGTTCCATATGAAGTGAGAATCAATGTTTCCAGGGTCAAAAAGGGGTCACCACAATTATTTTTGGGATATCCTTATGAATCTTCAGAAGTACCACAGATCTCAGTAGAAAGGGTAGAAATGCATAAAGGAGCATTCCCTTCAAATGGAATAAAAAAGCTTCAGTTTCCACACTTGCTGCTCTTGCAGTCCATTTTAAGATTAGCCAACTCCCCCTTTGGGGTTGAATTAACCTATCCCATTTGGTGTTAGATTGGCTTTACCCACCCCATGATCAATAATTATTTATTACCCCTAGTGAGAGTAACTGGGATCATACCATAGATAATTTGAGGGGACCCATGCATGGGATAAAGCATTTTTCGGAGGTGCTTCTGTATATTATCAGTACGGAGGTCAATCCTGGAGTAAATTTTCTATTTTCTATCCATAGATCCAAGTTGTATTTGAGTATGGACAGGAATGAACTTTGTTTTAAATTTGTTCCAGTGCAACGGTATCCTCTGTAAGATATAACTGTCATTCTGTTGATGCCGCAGATAGAAGGAAGCCAAAAACTGGAATATGATAATCCTGAGAATGCAAACTATGTAACCATGCATTTTTAGAAACAATTATATCTTTCTCATATGTAACCTGACAAGAGGAATCATAAGAATCATAGAGGCTATGAACCCTAGGATCCTGAGAAATGCTCTTGCAGAAGTCTGAGACTGATTGGAGCAGGTCAGAAAAAAATCTAAATAAAAACCTGTCTTCTCTTGTGTCAAAAAGGCTGTTTGAATAAAAGTATATATAAGGCAGCCCAGAAACACAGTCCTGTGAGATAGATTCATGGAGGATTTTGCAATAGTTATTGGGAAGCCCAGATTGGTCAAAATAGAGATAACTCAAGTTAATAACTCTTGACATCTGGATAAAGACTCAGCAAAGATTAAGCAAGTCATCTAAGTAAGTAAAAATGTGAATGCCATTCAGTCTGCAATAAGGTATGATTGGAGCTAGGCATTTTGTGAACACACTTGGTACTGTAGATAAACCAAAGGGTAACACAGAGAACTGATGATGTGACCCAGAAGCAGAAAACCTTAGAAATGTCATCAAGCTCATGGCTATGAAAATGCAGTAATAAGAATATTTTAGATCTAGTGTTAGCAAGTAACTTAGGGTAGGAAAGAGGGGTAACTGATTCTTTAAGGTCAACATTTTAAATTTTGTTCTTTAACATACAGATTTAGAAGTGAAAGCTCTAGTTCTGATTTCTAAGAGGTGCCTTTCTTTGGTATCAAAAACATTCTGGAATAGAAGTCTCTGCCCAATTTGACTTACTTGCACTGCTTCTATGACTCCTTGGGTAGATAAATACCAAAGAACCTGAAGAAAATATTCTGTTTGAGTTGGAGGATGGAGAGAAATGCCCCTGAATGGAGATTTTGTATTCGGTGCCATCACTAACTCAATTGCATCACTTTTAGCAACCAAGAATCTGAAACAATCTTTTTCAAAAGTGAGATGTTGACCACCTTGTGAACCAGATTTGTGGAGATGCTGGCCATAGGATAGAGAATGTGAGGGAAGAATGCTGGTATAGTCATTCTGTACTGCTGGTTTATCCCTTTTTCTGAAAACACCCCTGTTTCTTGTTATTTCCCTCTGCCTATTCCCTTGTTTGCCAAAAAAGACTGGTCTTGTTTATTTGATTTTTTTATGAATGAGAGGGGGTTATAAGATTTGTAACAGGTACATTAAAGATATTAGAAACTCCATAAGTCAATCCCCCCTTTATCATATTGATAACCTCTCTAGCAGAAGAATTAAACAATACTACCTTATTTAAAGCAGCATCTAAGATTTAAGACTTTACCTCAGCAGCAAACTTTTGTTTATGTAGACAAGTATATCTTCGCAACACTGTAGCAGTAACAGTGGCCCTAGACACAGTATCTGCACAATCAGACACATTATTCAAAGCATGTTTGGATACCTGGGACAGGATAGAAACCGCCTGGTTAAAGGACCACCTTTCTTCCATAGAAAGAGTGGAAGTCATTTCCCTCAGACTGTCTGTATGACAAAATATAAATTTCCACATATATGCCTGGTAATTCAGAATTCTTAAGACTAAAGTAGAAGAAAAAAAAACATTCTCTTATCTATGTAGTCCAACATCTTGCTTTCATTGTCAACAGGAGAAGGGTTTATGTTAATGACCGACCTGTTGCCAGTATGAGATGCAACTGAAATTAAATCTGGGTCAGATCTAAGGTGAGAGAAAAGAAATGTATTAGCCTGAGGTATCTTATACAGTTTATCTACTTTTTTAGGGATTGATGGCTGAGTGTCAGGATGCCTACAGACAGCATTTGGCATATCCCCCAAGGGATGACAGTATAGGAGGGATTGTAGAGGAATGACGTATATCTATCTGTAACATATAATTTATCTCCTCGGTTCAAGGGAACATCTATTTGTTCCCATAAAAGTACCTAATTTATCGTGGTTGTGGTCTGAATAAAAGAAAATCCCTCCACACGAGAATAACAATTAATTTCTTCCTCACAATCAAAGAGTTAGTCTTGAGAATCAGTGGGAGAAGAAGACCTGTCTCTGTTAAAGTCAGAATCATCAGACTCTGTCTCCTCATGAATTACTTTACAAGTGATAGCCACCTGTAATGGCTTCTGTGTGCCAGGATTCATTACCTGTAATGCCTCTCTTGCCAAAGTAAGAAGTCCATCTTTCTTAACTGTGAGTAATTCTTCTGAAGAAAAATATCGATTTTTTTTCTTAATAGGAATGACTGTGGAAGAAAACTGTCTTGAAGGAGGGACATATGTTCAGTCTAACTCTTTCTTGCCCCAGTTACCCCAAGATGAATTTCATGGATTGTCTTCCAGGCCTAAAGAAGATGGTTCTTCCATGCCTGTATTGGACACTGCAACAGCCAAAGATTACATGACTAACTCCCATTTCAAGATGGCCGAAAGCAGTACAACAGAGGATGCCAGAGAGGTAAGTGAGTGATCTGTGTAATAACCAATAGTCACTGCAGGTTCACCTACTGACACACAGACTGACCCCAGGATTCAGCAAGCTAAAATTCCATGTCTGAATAGTAGCATGGACCGAACATGGAGTTCAGAGCCTGTGAGATTCAGTAAACCAGGCTAGCAGCATACACAAGCCTGGCTGCCCTATTCTGGCATGGACATCACTGAATAATGCTAATTACCTCATTTGTTGGTGAAAACCATGCAAATGAGGTAAATTAGCGATTCAGTAAGCAGGCAGGCATTCGTGCCAGAATAGTATCTGCTGCAGAAATCAAAACAGAGGCATGACACCTCAAAGTAAAGCATATATTATAATCAATAGCCATGCCAATGGCCAAAAATATGGCCATTGGCATGGAAAGAATTGCAAAATTATAAAAATCAAAGTTTATTTTTTTTTTGGCTGATATTGGCCATTTAAGCATAGGGCAATGGCAACAAACGGGATCATGCAGAAAATTAAAAAAAAATGTGAAAAGACAATTTTAAGTGAAATCTGCATTTTGCCATTATAGTCTATGGCATGCAGAATTAAAACAATAACAGGGAACAGTGATTGCTAAGTAACAAGGGACTAAGGCAGAGCGGCATGCAAATGAGCAAATTTTAATGAATCACAAAGTGGGAGACCGTGTCTGAATACACCTAACCATGTAGGAGCTATAATTCAGCAGTGTAAGCACATATAAGTACACAGCTTGGAGTAACCTACACAGTGCCTACCATACCTCTTAACTGTACAGACTTATTGCAGAATGTCCAGAGGTTTGCATCATAATTGTGGTATGTATAACATGAAATAGTGTTTGCCTGGCAATTCATTGGCAAATCATGCTAGACTAAGGTTAGAAAATAATGACAGATTGTAGTGTCTTACTGCATAGCCATAGAAACATGCATGCTAATGCAAAACCTGTTAATGAATCACCTTTCTAGGTTTATATGGTTCATATATAGGTTCATATGTTCGTACTAGGCTATCTGCCCTAGGGCATTTATAAGCCTAGCCAGAGTGCATGTGGCTTAACCACCCCTTAGGATGAGAATACTATGCCCTTTTAGGGTTTAGTTTACTATGCCTCTGTTTAGTAGTGACACAGAGATGACTCCCGGGGTAAACCTACGATCTCCCATCCACTCGTCGAGATTTCTCTTGAATAGAGTCAGTGAGGGGCTCTGCCTAACATGGACAGGGATTCTGTTCCAGAGTGTAGGGAGCCTCTGGGTTATGAATCTGTCCCTCCAGCACATTCTATTTATTTCTGTGTTGAGGTTTAAGTCACTTGTTCTCGTGGCTCTGATGGATTTGGATTTTCTGAGGTGGAGCATGTCCATTAATTCAGGATTGGACATGGCCTTGTATGTCAGGCACAGATCACCTCTGAGTAGTCGGTATGCGACTGAATAGAGCTGAAGTTTTTTCAGTCGGGCAGCTTATGACATATGTTTAAGACCCTTTATCCTCTTGGTGAGGAACTTTTGGGGTCTTTCCAACTGCTGCAGGTGTCGGGTGAGATACATCCCAAATGGGGCATTGTACTCAATCATTGGCCTGATAAGAGAAGAGTACAGGGGCACAATGACCTCTCTTGATCTAGATGTGAAACCCTTCATGATAAGGTGTGCAATATAGAAGGTCTTCCTAACCACTTTGGCAATGTGAGTGCCAAATGAGAGGTTACTGTCAACCTGGGTCCCTAGGTCCCTGATTACCTCTTCCGTATTAATGGATTACCTCCTATGTGGTAATTTGTCGGTACCTTGTTTTTCCCAAAGGGTATGACTATACATTTTTTGGCGTTCAGCTTAAGGCCATGGCTCTGGCACCAATTATCCGTTTCTATGAGGCCTCTCTGAAGGATGTTTGTGTCCGCTGGAGTATCAATTATGGCGCCCAGTTTGCAGTCATCTGCGAACTTTGTCAGCCACAATCCTCCTATGTTTGCCTGTACCTCGGAAAAATAAATGCCGAACAAGAGGGGTCCCAGGACTGAGTCCTGTGGGACACCGCTTGTGACTGGCTTAGAGTCTGACATAGCTCCAGCAACTCTGACCTTGTGGGTTCTGTCCTTGAGCCAGTTTGCAACCCATCTTGTGACATATGGGTTTACATTTAAGCTGGTGAGTTTGTCTATGATGCCCGAGTGGGGTATTGTGTCAAAGGCTTTTGCAAGGTCAAGGTAGGCTGTGTGAACTGCCTTACCCTCATCAATGGCCTTAGTGACTGTTTCAAAAAGTCGACCAAGTTCAAAAGGCAGGATCTGCCCTTGACAAAGCCAAATTGGGTAGGATCCAATGTCTGTAGGTCCCCAATGTCTTTGTTTATGAGTTCCATAATGATCCTCTCCATAGCTTTGCAGACCAGGCTCGTCAAGCTTATGGGGCGGTAATTTCCAGGGTCCGTAGAAGCACCGCCTTTGTGAAGTGGGACCACTGTTGCCGTACGCCACTCTTTGGGTACGTATCCTGTGGTAAGGTTAAGATTAAACAGCAGCCTTATGTGTGGGTTTAGTTCCTCTTGGAGTTCATGTAGCACACAGCCCGGGACACCATCTGGTCCCATTGATGCTGTGTTTTTAGCTTTAGAGAGAGCGGCTCTCACCTGGGCATCTGAGATGTTAGGGAGGCTACACTTTGCTGGGATAGTTATTTCTCCTTTTGGGGGGGAGGGGGAGGAGAAATTTGCACTGAACCTGTCTGCCAGAATGTTGGCGATGTCAGTGGGTTCAGTGTATTTTGTGTCATTTTGGACTAACTCTGAGCATATCTGGGAGTTTCCACCCAGGTTTCTAACATAGCTAAAGAAGGCCTTGTGATTGTCTTTTGTGTCTTTTGCGATTTTTCTCTCAAAGTTGGCCTTGGATGATTTTATGAGTGATCGTAGTTTTTTGCTAGTACTGATCAGAGATGCCTTCCCTTTTAGGGATTTTGCTCTGTCATGTAGTACCTTCCTCCTCCTGTTGTAAAGTTTGTTTATGGCTGGGGTCCACCAGACCGGGCGCCTGCCTTTGGGGGAATGGGTCTTGGTTTTATGTGGGATTGCATGATCCATGCATTCTTGAAGGTGCCCATAGAAGGCATTTGCAAAGGATTCAGCAGTGTGGATTGTGGTTTCCACTGGCCCAGGGGCCTTGAAAGATACCACTTCAGTCTTAAGAAGTGTGAAGTTTGCTTTTGAGAAGTTCTTCACTGTGGTCTTTTGTGCAGGGGGTTTGTAAGACCAATACTTAAAAATGGTCCCTACATTTAGGCCTCCATCCCCAATCACTTATGGCTTTGTCCAGATGTCTGGCTCTCAGAAGTTGAGGTACCTGAAGGTTAGTGTACTGCCAGTGTATAAAAGGCTGCCCCCCCAATCCCCAAACACCTACCCTACACAGATAGGCTAACAGCACTGTCCCTCTACCCTGTTCCATACAGACTCTGCTGAGGTGACCCCTGTCTGGCATACAAAGCAATGCAGACCCTGCCTTGATGGGACTGTAGCACATCTGGAGCTCAAGGCCCACCCCCATCAACCTGTAGGCACAGCATCAACCTGGACTGTGATATCGGTATTGCTTGTTGGTGTGGCAAATACCTTTACCACACACTCCCCATCTGTGGAATACACTCCCTGTCAACAGTAAGGCAAGTGCCTCAATACCCCTAGTGATGTGATCCCTGTATAAGTGCACAGGAAACACAGAATACAATCCTGTGATCATACCTGTGTCCCTGCTGAACAGAGACTCTGTGTGCTGACATGTCTTAACATGGAATACACTCTAATCCACATGGGTTATAAGGACTTCAGGGCCAATACCCTACTAACATCATTTCTGTCAGTGGTTCACCACATTACTCTGTACTGCTCTGCCACTGACATACCTGGAAGTCACAGTGCTATGTGGAATATACTGCACATATAATGGACTTGTCTGCGCAGTAGAATGCACTCTGTACCCACACCCATACCTCCCAACCTCTGACAGCAAGACAAGGTCATAAATAAAAGTGGGACAAAGGCACAATAATAGGCATGTGGTGTAAATATTGCCCTTACATACTGAGAAAGTTGGTAGGATGAGGGAGTTTGCATTAGCGGGAAAAGTCTGAAGGTTATGTAGTCTGAAACAGTAATGGCTGTCATTATATTGTAATGTCAGTCTGCAATTATATGCAACTAACTTGCAATAAAAACACAAGTTTATGTAGACTGGACAAAACTTCTAGGCAAACACCAGGACAATCTGGCAAAAAATGTACAGTTGAGAGGTATGGCCACACCAGGATATGACTTCTCAGGTAAGAAAGATACCACACAAGCAGGAGATCCCCAGTCAGTATATCACCAAGTTGCTGGACTGTTTACACAGCGTCATCAGTCAACCGGCTGTAGCCACACCTCCCAACTGGCCTTGTTAGGCAAGAATGTATATAGCTGGACTCATAATACTGGTCTGTGCATCATACATTTTGTATTCTTCTGGTAATGCACTGAGATGATCTGAGGATGTCTGTCACTAGGTGATGACACAATACATTGCAGTGTCAGACTACAGATATGTAGGAAAATGTCTGCTAAACAAACCCAGTGCCCTTAGGAAAGTCCTGTTTACTTCTGAGAAGTATGTCTGTGGCCCACAAAGCCTAAGACCAGAGTACACCTACCTCTGGAATGGAGTCTCACTCTCACTGTAGAAGGTCACACTGGGCATGCTCCAACGCTTAGAGAATCACAGGCCATGTTGGAACCTACATCGGACTATATGACTGTATTGTGTATATATGTCTTTACATACAGACAGCTATGTACACCTTAACTATCCCTATACACACCCAGCAGACAGGATTACCCTTCACTAGCTGTAGGTGGCCTATATGTGATATATCTGCATTTGTTGCATGTGATACACAAACATATATATGGGTAACAGATAATATGTCAAGCATACACGCACATAGATGTGGGGAAGTCAGAGACAAACAGTGATAAAGAGAGGGACACAGGGGGATACACATAGAGTGAGTCACACACATGGATACCCTGAATGCCATAGAGTGATGTCGTAACTGGTCACACATGGCAGCATGAAGGTGAGCTCCATTGTGTAATAGTACTGAGGTGGGGTTATAATATCACATCACCTGCCTTTGTGTGTGTGTGTGTGTGGGGGGGGGCATGTGGGTGGGTGTGGGTGTGTGTGTGTGTGTGTGTGTGTGTGTGTGTGTGTGTGTGTGTGTGTGTGATTGTGTGTGTGTGTGTCTGTAGGTTTAAGTATTAGGAGGCTGTTCCCACTCAGTGCACTTCCCATTGCCTAACTTCACAAGATCTGCTGCTGTTATTCACCTTAGAAGTACCATTGGACACCTATCAGCCCTATACACTCTGTAGCGTATGCAATAGCAGCATAACACTATAGTATAAATAACTAGATAGGTAAGAGATCTAATCTTAGCCCTGGCAAATGTAAGTGTGTGTGATAGTGAGTGAGTGTGTGTTTGTTTGCAGGTGAAACAGTTTTAGGCCATTCCCACTGACAACACGTCCCAGTGCCCAACTTTAGCAGTCCTGCTGATGTCATTCCCCTTAGAAGTACCTTTACACAGCATCAGCCCTATAAGCTCCATGGCACAGCAATAACTATGTAACATTGTAGTGCAAATAACTAGATAGGCAGGGGTTGCATTCCCAGTTCTGGCAAATGTGTGTGTGTGTGTGTGTGTGTGTGTGTGTGTGTGTGTGTGTGTGTGTGTGTGTGTGTGTGTGTGTGTGTGTGTGTGTGTGTTTGTATGTGTGTGTATGTTTGTAGGATGAAGTATTTTGAGGACTTTCCCACCCAGTACACATCCCAGTGGCCAACTTTAGCAGTCCTGCTGATGTCATTCACTTTAGAAGCACTGTTGGGCACTTGTCAGTCCTATAAGCTCTGTAGCACATGCAATAACTGTGAAACACTGTAGTACAAATAACTAGATAGGCAGGGCTTCCACTCTCAGATCAGGCAAATATGTGTGTGTGTGTGTGTGTGTGTGTGTGTGTGTGTGTGTGTGTGTGTGTGTGTGTGTCTGTGTATAAGTGCATGTGCAAGAGTTTGAAAGTGTGTATATTTGTAGGGTGATGTATTTTGAGGACTTTCCCACCCAGTGGCCTACTTTAGCAGTTCTGCTGATGTCATTTACCTTAGAAGTACCTTTGGAGACTTGTCAGCCCTGTAAGCTCTCTAGCATGTGCGATAACTGTGGAACACTGTAGTGCAAATAACTAGATAAGTAGGGTTCTATTCTCAGTTCTACCAAATGTGTGTGTATAAGTGTATGCTCAAGAGTTTGCAAGTGTGTATGTATGTAGGACAAAGTATTTTGAGGAATTTCCCACTAACAACACTTCCCAGTGCCCTACTTTAGTAACCCTGCTGATTTCATTGTCCTTAGAAGTACCTTTAGACAGCACTCAGTCCTATAAGCTTCATGGCATGTGTAATAACTATGTAACAGTATAGTACAGATAATGAGACAGACAGGGGTTCTACACTCAGTTGTGGCAAATGTTTGTGTGTGTGTGTGTGTGTGTGTGTGTGTGTGTGTGTGTGTGTGCGTGAGACTCACATCAGTGTGTTTGTGTGGGGGTGTGGGTTATACCATTTTGAGGTGTGTACCACCCAGTGCAGGTCCCATTGCCCTACTTTACAAGGCCTGTTGATGTTAGTTACCCTAGATGTACCTGTATACACTTATCAGCTCTCTAAGCTCTGTGGCATGTGCAATAACTGTGTAATACTATAGTGGAAATAGTTAGATAGGTAGGGATTCTAATCTCAATATTGACAGCTATAGTAGTGTGCAAAGCTTACTCCTGTGGCTGTTGTGTCTGTAGGTTATACCATTTTAATGCCTGATGACCACCTACCTATGACATTACTTTAAAGACCCTGTTAATGGCATCTGCCTCACATGCACCATATAACACTATACAGTCCATATCAGTCATCTGTACAGATGTACATGGGATATCCACATGTTTGCAACCTATATGTGGTCTGTGTCCCCTGACAATGAGCATTGCTGTGATATCATTGCCAGATATGCCACAATTACTATACTGACACACATGTCAGCATCAGACATCATACCTTACTGATACATCATGCTGAGACAACGTCTGTCACACTATCACTTGTGCAGGTATGTAGGAGCAGTAGACAAGACCAGTCACTATGTCTGTTGGGTTATCCCACCATCCATGAAGGCATTTGAAAGATTACCTGTTGTAAGAGGTTGTGTGTTATGTCCCAGGCGTATGTATAATGTGTGTGGAGCATGCCAGGAGTATGCAGCAGTATAGTACATACAAGTAAATATGTAGGGTTACTAATATGTCTATTGCCAACTGTGTATGTGTTTCTATATGCACAGCCCATGTGGCTGTCTTCAATGTGTGTATATGATGGCTATACAATTTTGTGTGCCTCTTCCACCCTGTGAACTCCCCCATTGCCAACCTAATGTCAGTCCGTACAAGCACAGTTTCACAGTTTCTAACACTAAGCTACTGTGGTGCAATGGTTGTATCACTGTGTATTGTACATTAATAGATGGGTAGGTCATCTACTCTGATAAGTATCACCTCCATCTGCATGTGTGTCTCATTGCATGTCCCCATGCAGCATTTGTATGTGTGTGTGTGTGTGTGTGTGTGTGTGTGTGTGTGTGTGTGTGTGTGTGTGTGTGTGTGTGTGTGAGAGAGAGCTGGCTCTAACATGTTAAGGGCTTCTGAAACCACCATTGCCAATCTTAATAGTCCCTGCAATTATCACACACTTCAATAGTAGTGGCAGACACTGCCACACTACAGTACTGCTGTGCTATTTGTGTTATGTATCTAGCACTATTGTTTGTAAGACTATGCAGGTAGGGGCTGTGCTCAGCCCGTTCGCCAGCTGCCCCATGTACAGGATGATGACTCTGTGTGCACTACCAGCATGAGAGGCCAGACATGCATATGATATAGCAGACATACATGCTGGTGATTGTCAGGTTACACTAACACAGGCTGAACTGTGTCAGGAATACATACCCCAAACCTGTCATACACAGGACCAGGAAAACCCTCATCAATTGCATAATGGTCAAAGGGATGTGATAGAAATGGCAGGGGCAACATGTGCTGATAAGTGAATCTGTTGCAGTGAATGTAGTGGCTAAGCTGGTGAGGGAACCTAGTGCAAGTACTCAAATAACCTCCTCTGTATATGTGAGCCTGCAGTCCTACAGAACACCCAGGTGACATGTATACATTCTAGGTGGCTGTGTCAAGGGTATGTATGCAAGGTCACACTGTCTGCCACAACTGTCCCTCACACACTGTTGCAGATAAATACACCTGGTAAACATGTACATGTACAGCTGTACCTTGGCTATAAAAAGGTCACTGTGTTTCCACTCCACCTTATTCATCATTGCTACTGTCAGCAGGCTCATAGCCTGCAGACACACAGACAGCAGGAACACAACCAGAATACAGTACGTGACACTACAGTCAGTCAGAAGTACTAACAGCAATAGTGCATCATGGCTAACAAGGTAAATACACCTCAATGTGTACCCATAACTACTGCCAGCAGACAGCACCTTACACAGTATAACATTGCTACACTGTATCATAGTCACCCTGTGCATCACACTCATATGAGCACATCTATGCATTGATGTTATAGATAACAGGGTTGTGTTATACGTATCATCACATGCACAAGGTGTGGTGTGGGATTGACAGAAGCCTAAGCTGGGCCATATGGCTGACATTGTGTGTGTGTGTGTGTGTGTGTGTGTGTGTGTGTGTCTGGAGGGGTGATGTTCAACTGGGACATGCAGAGGAGCTGTACATGTCTGGTGGTGACTGGCCTTGGTTAGGGATGTGTGAGTGTTTGTCTGCACACCAGCAAGCAGTGTGAATGGCCAACAAAGGGCTATGTTGGACAGCTGTGGACAGTACATGGCAGGATGTATGGTTCACCATCTACTGGCAGAAAGGCTGTAACTGGTTCTGCTATGAGTATTACTGGCACCACCAGGCCCAAGGACAGATGCAGTACTAATCCCTGATGGTGACTGCTGTCTGCTGGACATGTGCCCCTGATGGGACTGGCCAGAACAATGTGCCTGTAACCTGCTCCAGTGTGATGTGGACAGCACCCTCCCTATAGTAGTGCTGTTGGTACTGCCACTACAGGACTGTGAATGTGCATGGCCATGTGGGCTCACAGCTGATCATGTTGCTGACCTATGTCAACCTGGCCAATGCCCTACTCCCACCACATGCTCAAGCACAGATATTGCACGGTTGAGCAGTGACAATGTCTCACCCCACTGTCTATCCACAACATTGGCAAGATGACATGTGGCATCACAACTGCTGTGGAGGTTGTCACGCATGGCAGGGAGTGCTACATTCATGACCTTGTTTATCTGTCTGTTGTAGTTATTATGCTCCTGTGCCTCCATGACGGACTGTAACATGCACCTGGTGAGACCTGCCATGGCACTTGTGACAGGGTCTTGCTGGGCAGCAGTCCTCTGTTGAACACCCTTGTCCATCTTCCTGTGTGTGATCTCACCTGCTCTCTGCCTATGGTTGATGTTTACACTCACACTGTCCATACTCAACACACTAGTTTGTTCCATGCCAGCACCATTAACCTGCCCATTATCTGTTGCTGCTGGGGAGTAGGCATATGTGGCCATACTACTGTGTTCGGGGAAATGGTGGGTGAAAGTGGGATACCAAACAATGGCACACATCCAGACACTGACAACCCCACCTGTGTCTCCCTATGACCACCATTGTCATGGGATTCCGCTAAGATACTGAGATCGGGTTGTGAGGGGGAGGGACACCAACCCCTGTGTTCACCTGCGAGGGGAGGACAACATATGTAAATTAATACCCTGCAGTATTATATTTGCTGATATATGTACACACACACACACACACACACACACCCATGCGCGCACACACACACACACACACACACACACACACACACACACACACACACACACACACACACACACACACACACACACACACAGTTCTGGTACTGTCTGGCACAGCTGTGACACCAATGGGTCTTTCAGGGCAGACCTGATGGTAGTTCTGCCTGCCGCAATCCATCTCTTTCATTGTTACTGTTAGGCTCATGACAAAGGGTGACAAATCCTACTGTGTGATGGGTCTAGTAGCAGAATGGTAAATGTGGCCAAGACCAAGAATATTGGAGTGATCTATACAGTGTCACCAAGTGCATATGCACATACGGTAAGAGCTGACTTACTGCTATACAGACCACACACAATGACAAAGTGTAACAATATGCGATGATAACAGATGAGGGTACAAGACTATACATTATCACTGTAGTACATACACACTTCAGACTCACAGGGATTTATTTCAGACAGCATTGCAGGACAGTCTGCAATACATACAGGAAACAAGTAAAGTACTAGGTGCATAGCCTCATAAGATGATGCCAGGCTATTGGCCATGATGCCCTCATATGCCTGGCTGGCCCAGACTTTCACCCATACCCCTTCCAAGCCAGCACCTGTTTCCCCTGTCCAGCTGCAACACACTCAGGATCCCAGGGGCATCTCATCTCTTTCCAATGCAGCCATCCAGCTTCTCCTTCAAAAGGACTATACACATTCTCTGCTAGACATAGGGAGGGAGTGTATTTTACAGACAGTGTATTGTGTGGGACACCACACTATACCACTAACAAGTACTATACATGTCCCAGACCAGATGAGGGCCTTGCATTAATGATGTGTGAGTGCAATTTGTCTTACAGATATGCAGAAATGCCATCAAGGCTGGTTTGGGCAAGGCCTTGTATGCCATACACAGGTCACCTGTGATCAATCTGCATGAGATTGAGTACAGGGACAGGTCTTTCAGCCTACCTGTATGGGATAGGTGTTGCAGACCCTGGAATTGCCTGGTCAGGAACCTCTGTGGTCTCTGCAACTGCTGCATTTGCTTGGCAAGGTACATGCTAAGGAAGCCATTGTATTTGGTAATGTGTCTGATAAGAGTGGAGTACAGGGATTTTGTGGCCTCCTGGTTCCTGGATGACATACCTGTATTTGTGAGGTGGGCCATGTAGACAGCCTTCTGTACAATGGTGCCCACATGGTGGGAAACTGTCAGGTTACTACCAACCAGGGTTCACAAGTTGCCTCACACCTGATTGCATGCTCAGTACATTATTACTGTCATAATTAGTGTGGATGAGATCTGCCACAGTAGGGAGAATGATGCCTCTCCTGGCATTCAGTTTGTAGAAATGCTTCTTGCACCAGTCATTAATTGGGTGAGGGCCTCTTGGCAGATGCTCACATCAGTAGGGGAATGTAAGACAGTGGCCAGTTTGCAAATATCTGTACACCTGGTCAGCCACAGACCACTGCTTTTGTCCTATACCTCAGATACATATATCTGAAACAGTAGAGGCCCCCAGACCAATCCTTGGGGTACACTGCTTTGGAAGACTCTACTACTAGAGGTGCACTTCACTACTTTGACCAAGTGGGTACTATCATTGGAGTGTCTCATCTGTTTCCCATGCAGTCATCCAGCCTCTTCTTCAGAAGGACTATATATGTACTCTGCTAGACATGGGGAGGGCTACCCATCTGGTAACATACAGGTTGGTGCCTAGCTGTGTAGGTGTATGTATTCTGGCCACCTGGGGATTATTGTGAGAGAATTGGGCTAGGTGATGGTAGGCACTGTTCACCATCTTCCCCTCATCCTTGTGTTTGTTGACCACTTCAGAGAGATCGACTAGGTTTAACAGGCCTGATCTCCCTTTGACAATACCATGCTGTGTGGGCTCAGGCATTCTGATATTGCCGATGTCCCTGTTCATAATGTCCTTGATATTGCCTTCCGTGCCCTTGCAGAGCAGACTAGTTAGGCTGATGTGCATATGATTGGCTGGGTTGGTAGATTGCTCTGCCTTTGTGTATAAGGCTGACAGTGGCTGTCCTCTGTGCAGATGCAATGACACCATTACTCAGGCTGTGGTTGAATACATTGCAGAATGGATCTGAGACCCCATGCCTGTGTTCATGTAGGATGCAGCCAGGGATGGTATCAGGCCTATGGATACTTCTGTGTGTTGCCTTTGAGATGGCATTATGGACCTGATTTCGGATGATGAGGGGAGGGGGGCAGGTGCTGTGCATCCATGTGTGTACCAATGGGGGAACATAGGGGTGATGTTTACACTTCACCTGTCTGCAGCCGGTCCCTTTATTTATGCCATATGTGTATGTGGTATTATTGACTGCCACTACAGAGCAGATGTGTGTGTTGCCTCTGGGATTGCAGACACATGTGTGTAAGGCATAGTGATTGGCCTTGGTGAATGTGTCCAATACGCACTCGAGATAGCCTTAAGGCAATTCACCTGTGAACTTATTTGCTTGTGCAGACAAAGGTGACATTCTTTCCAGTAAGGCACCTGTTCCTTCCCTGCCCTATCCAGAAATCATTTCCACCTATAATGGTATTTGTGTATTGCTGCTGTCCACCACGGACATTTACTCTAACTTGAGGGAGATGATGTTGTCATATTTGTAGGCCTGGACACAACTGCTAGTTCCAACTGATTGGATGTTGACTGTATAGCTACTTCTATCTACTCTGAGGAGATTTATAGTAATTTCTGTAAAGTTAATTTTGTTTGACACTGACAAGGGAGGGCAGGCTAAATGGTGACCTGACCTGTGATGGCTATGTGGTCAGATCTTACCAAGGTGGATGACACTGTAGGAGTGCTACAGTGTCTACCCATGTTGGTTAGGGCCAGGTACAGGTTATTTCCACCTGTCATAGGAGTATTGACAGTCTGATTCACTGCATTGCCATTGACAAAGCTGAGGAAACTCTGTGCATTCCTGTTCAGGTGGCATAGGTCATGCACATTATGGTTGGGTAGTTGAAGTCACCCAGGAGCAGGGTAGATGATTAAATCCTGATAGATTCCAGCAAGTCCCAATAAATGTGGTGGGTGTCCATAGTCATGGTTGGAGGCATGTAGCTAGCTATGATTTGAGTAGGTGTTTTGTCAACTGTTAACTCCACTCTGAATGTCTCCCGTGCATCATGCTGTTTGGCCAGACTGGAGGTGTGTATGTGTATGTTATGTTCAACACTCCACCTCCTGTGGTTTGCAGCCCTCTATTTGGGGTCTAAATGTATGATGGGATGAGTAACTTGGCAAGGTTAGTGTGCTCTCCACAGCTACAAAGCAGGTGTCAGTGACTGCACAAATGTCTGCATCCTACAGGACAAAGTACGCCTGCAATGACATGGGTTTCATGCTAAGATACCTAGCTCCTGTTAGAGCAGAACATCTGGACAAGGTTACACATCACTAGTGGGTAAAGGCCAGAAAATAGTATCACTTTATGAAACTATCTGAAACACACATAGTTGCCAGCAAAGATGGTGTCGGAGTCACTTGTCTAATCTGCGAGATATGACTTCTGACAATCAAAGGTATGCTATTATGTTATGACTTCAGTCTTTAATGGGTTGCCAGTGATGTGCCAGACAATACACAACTGTATGAGGCATTGACTACAAATAAGAGGCAGACATGTGGTCAGTCTGCAAAACTCTGGACAGTTGTCAGGTATGGGTTCAGTATATAGCATACAGTTCAACACACACGTCTGCGCCTGTTGTGTACTGTGCATATACCCTATATAGGTCTCTTACATTTGTAGGACAAGCATACGGATCATAGTAGCATTCACAGGTGACATATGAATATGTTCAACATCCCAGGTAGCTGGCCTAGCAGTGTCACACTCAGTATTGCACAACAGACACTCCATTAGTAGTTGTACATGAGCTGACCTTTGGTGGGGTAACTCAGGAGCCAGAGATGTAATCCATGTCAATGCAGACAGGGCAAGCAGGAATGACCATAGATGCCAGACAGCAGCATGTGAGTCCAGCAGGTCTTGTCACAACTTAGTGTTTAATGTCCTATTTAACATTATTATACCCCCCCTTCTGCATTCCATTACAAGCTTATGTGATTGACATATCTGTTATAATGCTGAGGAGTTTCCTCAAAATACTGCAAATGATTAGGTTTGTGTAGTCGCAGTCTGTCTTTGTGTAGATGGGTTCAGACCTGTGTTGCATAGGCAGCAGCTTGCTTGAAGGTAATGCTCATGAGCATGTGATGGCCTGAGCACCAATCAGTGTTTCCCACTTGCTACTTGCATCCAGAGCAGCTGTGTTGTCTTTCCATTAGCCAATGCCATAGCAACACAGTGTTATAATTAAATCTTTCATGTGGGCCTTGCCCCTTTTCCTTGCTTGTGTGGAGGATATTATGGAGGCGTGGGGGCTACAGCTTCACAGACAGTAGGTGGAAATACCTCTCAGGACAAGACATGAGGAGACGGCCCAACAACATGGGGGCAAAGCTCCAGAATTGGGTACAGATTGTAAGTATAGCTGTTATACACATAGAGGATTGCTAGATTAATAGGGTTTGTCTGGACATGCATTTACTGTATGACTTGATGTCTGACAGTGATATGTCTCTGACATACCTCTCAGTTGTCCAGATGTCCACAGACTGCCCAGAGATTTAATGTTATGTTTTGTCTCCTCCTCAGACAACTTCTGTTTTTGTGACATCAGTAGGATAATGTGAGGATTGTAGTCAGTAAATGTTGATATTTATTAGTGTTTCAGACATCATATCCTTTAGGGATGTTATGTTACAACAAACCCTGTAACACCAGCAACTGTTTCAGTTTGTAACACTATTATGTGAGCTATGTATCTGTTTCTGACCCCACTGTCCCCCAAGTATGACATGCTTTGTCAAGATGTCTTGCAGTAAGAGGTTTAGAGGTATGGCATATCATTATTTAGTGACTGCACTCCTGGTGTCATCCCAGTGACGTAGCAGACTCCTGGAACTGGTATACAGCAGTGGCCATAAATAATGGTCCCACACCCTGGACATTCTGTGGAAATCTGTACAGTTGAGAGTTATGTATGTCTGGCCATTGTTAACAGACTGCCAATATTGTGTAGCAATGTTGTGTGTAAATGTTTGTTGGGCTGAGTAGGGAGAGTAGCAGATGTGAGCATCATAGCTCCTTTTCTATCTGACTGTGCATGCTGTTTCAGTTGCTGGTGGTCTGTCAGGTGTATATGTTTCTGGAAGCAGACTGGAAACTGTCTTATAACACCTCTGGATTCCCAGTAGACTGTGAGTTGGGCCAGTATATGTCAGTGTAGTGTGTGACTGGCAATCAGGATATGTTTGTTCAAACAGTCATTCTACTCTAGATTTCATTTGAGGACTGGTATGTTGCTGTGACTGTGGTGCAAATGGTTGTGGGTGGACATTTTTGCACCAGTATCTGCTTTTCCCTACAGTTCCATCCCTGTAGTGCATGCTATATTTGGAAATACATGGGTAATTCTCAAGAGCTGAATTTGAGTAGTGTCATGTTGGTCTTACTGTGGTTCAGAGGGTGCTGGGTGAAATGGTTGGCAGCTCTCACTGTTTTTTCTCTTCTATTACATGACTGCAGTCATATCTGTCCACTGTCCAGATGTCTAGACACTGTCCAGATGTGTGGCTCATATGTTTAGTCTGTTCCCCATAACAGTTGTGGGTTTCTGAAAAATTACTGGGATAATGTGAGCATTGACATCAGTAAATAATAACATTCATTTGTGTTTCAGACCTGGAGTCTATCAGGAATTATATGTTAAATCAAACTATGCTACTTTAGCATACTTCTGCACATATAACAGCCATATTTCAAAAATGTCACGATTGTTTGGCCTTTCTCCCCCAATTTGTCAGGCTTTTTTGCAGATGTCTTGCAGTAAGAGGTTGGTTATCTATCTATATATCTATATATGTATAAATATATGTATATATATATATATATATATATATATATATATATGTATATATATATATATATATATATTTATATATATATATATATATATATCGCACACACATATATATATATATATATCTATATATATACATATTTGTATATATATATATATATATATATATATATATATATATATATAAAAGAGTACTACAGATATATATTTTTCCCTTATTTGAAATGACTGTAGTGCATGATATGTTTGTAAAAACATTGCAAATTTCTACAGTGCTGATAGTGTAGGGGTATGTTGCTATGCTTGTAGTTCACAACGTCCGAGGTTCAAGAGTTGGAGGTGATGACTTTTTTCATTAATGTTAAATGACCAGAATGCATGATATATTTGTAAAAGCATTACAAATTCCTACAGCTCAGATGGTGTAGTGATGTGTTGCTGTGATTGTAGTGCACAGCATCCTGGGTTCACGGCTTTGCAAGGCTGATTATTTTGTTGATGGGCAGAACAAGGGCTGATGGAGACAGAGTGATTTAGGCACTTTTAAGCAGTTGTAAGTGGGTTTGCACAGTTGTGCGCAGAGCTAAGCGATGCCAACAGATGTTTAAGCCCTCTCAGCTTTGCTTAGCACTGCTTACTCCTTACATTACTGAGCAGTGTGCAAATCCATTTAGCTGAGCTGACTGCTACTTGGCATTCACATTTAAGCAATGCTTACACTGACTAAGCATACCTGAGTACTGCTAACCATTATTCAATTTTCATTTAAAAAAATATCAGGATAATGATTTCATTAATCATTACTGACATATTAGTAAGTGTATATGATTTGCTTTACAAGACATCCCTCTGTGTGCTTTCATTACATTACCATGGGGTGTGACTATACTGTATGGGACACTTGAGTATACTTGGGTGATTTCACATGTTATATGCACTCACACTTACAGTTTAGACCAACTACACTACCCTGATTGACAAATATAAATTACTACATAGTTTAAAATTAAAATAATAATTTTAACACTACTTTCCAATGTAAAAATAAAGTGCCTGCCCTAGTATTCGAACCTTGAACACCTGCATACAAAGCCAGAACTCTAACCACTATCTCAGGTGAAGACTTGAATTGTATATTTTTATTTATCTCCTATGGGATGTTTCAGCAATGCTGAGCAGAGGGCAATAACATGCAAACCCACTCAGCTACACTTAAACATATCTTAGAATGGAAAAAATATATATAAGTTCATAAACTCACTTTATTTACACATATCTGTACTCCTCAGTCACAGTACAGGAATTTGTGAAGGGACACATAAGGACAAATTTTAATTATTGGTCTTACAAAGTTAGGAAATGTGAGTGTGGTTTTCTAGCAAGTCATTTGCAAATCACTTGGGGTTTAAGTCAAAACATACTGACAGACGTTGGGGTTTCAGACTTCATACCTTTCAGGAAATCAGTGCTAAAATCAAACCTTTTATTCTATCAACTTTCTGGGTTTGTCAGTGCAATATTGAAAAAGTGTCCCTATTTTTGTGTCTTTGTCCCCCCATTATTTATGGCTTCGGACAGCTTTTTTGCTTTAGGAGGTTGAGAAGTATGAGAGCAGGCATCTGGGCATTCTGCAGAAACCTGTACAGTTGACAGCTATGGCTGTACAGCACTTTCAAATGACAGACATTTGTGTTTCAGTCTTCATACCCTTCAGGAAGTCTGTGCTGCTGCCAACCTTTTATTCTATCATCTTTCTGGGTTTGTCAGTGCAATATTTAATAATTGTCCCTACTTTTGTGCCTTTGCCCCCCTATTATTTATGGCTTTGTACAGCTTTCTTGCTCTAGGAGGTTGAGAAGTGTGTGAGGCAGGCATTTGGGCATTCTGTGGAAACCTGTACAGTTGACAGCTATGGCTGTACGGCACTTTTACAATGGAAGGGGTGTGTGACAGAACCTGTCACACACTCCCTACATTGTTTATGGCTCCCATAATTATTTCAGTGTCCGTGGACACTGAAGTAATCATTTAGTTCATTTCAGTGTCCATGGACACTAAAATTATTTCAAAAGTGCCATACGGCACTTCCTGAGTGCAGGGGGCCTGTAAGATGTGCATGCCCTGCTTAGACATGCCCCTGCACTCAGCAGTGTTCATGTCTACATAGCCATAACAGTAGAATCCTGGGGTTAATCTGCGACAACAGTGATTTTTTTCTTTCTATAGTGGGGGAAGCACCAGCAGGGACAGGATAATTGTCCAAGCCATGGAAGGGGAGCCATAGCTGTAAGCAGTGCTATTCCATGTTGATCGGAAGATAAATTGTCATTGAGTGTTCAGAAGCACTTTTATCAGTTCCTTCAAAAGAAAAAGAAAATCACAAGCAGAACACAATTTCCTTATTAGTAACCCATTCAAATATTTATACACACTGACAGAAAAGCAATAGAGCAGGCAGGGTGTTTTTTTAAGAAGTCAAGTATAAGCATTATACTGACACATATAATACTGCTAGTCTCTATAGTGAAACTTTTTTTCCCAAAAAATTCAAAGTTTACACAAGCAGTATATAAATTCTCATAAAAATTGTCTCAAATTTATTAGTAGATGCTAGTAATTAAAAATATCAGTCCCTACCATGAAACCTCCAATATTTTGAAAAAAAATACTGGGACTCTTAAAGGGAAAACACTGTTTTTAGTAAAAAAGTAAAATATCAATTACTTTTCTTAATAGGGCAATACTTTCTGTTTGAAGAGATTACTCAGTGGTAACTTTCCTAGCAGAAATAAAGCTCTTAGTCAATTTCTGCTTCTGTGAAGCCTGAGAGATGCTTCTTCTAGTGACAGCAAGAAATTACTGAAGAAATCTTCACTCACTGACAATTTCTATCTTTGCAATAGGCAATCAACAGTCAAAGTGAAGGAGTGGGAATAAAAGAGAACTTTTTGAAGCTGCTGGTTGTTGTTTCCTAGGAAGGGAATAATTCATATAGCTTTTCTAAAGGCTACTGCAGCAGTGAGAATGATGAACATCAAAGACAGACTCTTCTTCATGCTGTTGTTAATGTTTGTCTGATTTAAAATCTTTATGTTTAAACTGAATATTAGCTCAACACTATATGTGGCAAATTTGTGGCTATTTAAAACTAGACTCAAACAACATTTGGCACTTAACTGACTATGTCAATGTATCAAGCCTTGCTAACTCTCTCTAGAATGTGTAAAAATCTGTTAACCAGGTTACTGTGTAATTTAATTTAATCCTGATTTACGCTCGGGATTAACTCTAATCTGTGGCACTTGTTTAACTAGCTTACTTATGTAATCACTGTAAATAGTCTGTTTGTAATATGTAATGCTGGTATTATGTAATGATGTATCTGCTTACCCTTGGATCTTTTCTCCCTGGGCCTCCGATGAAAATGGACATGCATCCAGTCAGATTATCCCAGTCAACAAATGTAAAATAAAATAAATAAATAAGCATTATTTGTTTTTAAGTAATACAGCTCATTCTTACAATGTCCACACTATTGCTGAAACACTTATTAAATATAATTTTATCTCACTTTGTTTTTCAGTCCAGACTGTAACATGGCTATGATTCATTTTATTAAATGAAAATGACGTTTTGCCACAAAAAAGAAAAAAAACTCAGTGAAGTGACATTCACAAATGAACCCAAGCAACAAACTTGTTAATTCACATGGAGGGGTAGGGCACTCTACATTCACGTACAAATGGAGACCAAAACAATCCCCCAATGTATTTAATACTCAAGTTTGCATTTGCTTCTGCTTGCTAATGGCAGCTTGTATAAAGTAAGCAGGTTTGGCTTCCTTTATAACACTTCATTTAAGAGACTGGACAGGAAGAAGAAAGTTTACATCCATAGGTTTATAGGTGTATAGTAGCCTAGCTGTGCAAACCAAATTTGAACTACACATTGGATTTATACAGAGGATGATGTACTGACTGCCTCTCTCCATCAGAGGCATTGCAGCTAGACCAGAGGTGAATTTCTGATTATCCATTCATTGGTCCAAGTTGTGTTTAAATAGGGATAGGGATGAACTCTGTTTCACACAGGTGGGGAAGCCTGTTCCAGAGAATGCCCTATTTATGTCACAAGTAGAATTTATGTGTATTGATCTAGAAGTTCAGAAGCTGTTTGTTTTGTGGATGTACAAAAGGTTCATAAAAACATGGTCCAGGGATGCCTTGTATGCCAGGCAAAGATCACCTTTCTGAAGTCTGTATGATACCAAGTAAAGAGACAGAGCTTTGAGGCAATCAGCATAGGACATTGTGTTTACTCTTTGTATTCTTTTTGTAAAGAACATTTGTGGATGTTACATTTGTTGCATGTATCTGGTCAGTTAGATACCAACGGGGCATTATACTCTATGATGGGTCTAATGAGGGTTGAGAACAATGGTATGATGACCTCTCTGAACCTTGATGCCATGCCCTTGCTTATAATTTGAGTAACAGAGAAGTATTTTCTTATTACCTTTGACAAATGTTGGTCGAAGGCTAGGTTACTATCTACATGAGTTCCAAGATTCCTGACTGGTGAATCAACTATTAAGGGTGTTTTATTGATAATGTAGTTAACTGGGGTGACAGACTTCCCAAAATGTACTATAATGCATTTCTTGGTACTGAGATTTTAAACCATGGCTTTGAGTTTCTCTGTATTAGACCTTCCTGAAGGATTTTCTCATCTTGGGGGGGAGGGGGATTCAATGACTAGTCTCAGTTCTGTGAACCTGGTTAGCCAGAGGCCATTGACATGGCTTTGACACCTGAGAAGTAGATGTTAAAGAGGAGTGGGCCTAGCGCACACCCCTGGAGGATTCCGCTGGTGACCTGCCTCTTTGGGGAGGTGGACTCACTAATTCTAAACTCCTCAGTCTTATCAGTGAACCAGCTAGCTAGCCAGTGTTTTATAAAGGTGCTAATACTTAGTTCGCTTAGTTTGTTGACAATGCCTTAATGGGGTATCGTATCAAATGCTTTAGCCAGATCTAGGCAGGCAGTATGCACCATTTTCCCCACATCCATTGCTTTTGTGACCTTCTCAAAGAAGTCCACCTGATTTGTTAAGCATAGCCTCCTTTGACAACGCCACACTGAAATGGATCCAGTGTATGGAGGTTCCCTATGACCTTGTTGATAATTTCCATAGTATTGCAGATAGGACTAGTCAGATTAATGGGTCTGAAGTTTCCAGGATCTGTTGAAGGTCCTCCCTTAAGAAGGGGGATGATAGTACAAGTTCTTGTCCCAGACCTCCATTCATGAGGTACAAAGCCTGTTTTAAGATTATAGTTGTGAGGCTGCTAGCCCAGCTAGTTAGAATTTTGTAAATAATTCTATGTCATTGTAAATATTAATATGATCCATAGGCTTGTCTTACAAATGTAAGAAAACTATGTTATTTGTGTATTAAACCGCTGGTGTAAATGTGTATGCTAAACTGTATGTTATGTGCTGAGCTTCAATAATATAACTACAGTGTACCCTGCTGGAGAAGAGCATTGATGTATATGGTCTATGTGCCTGTGCAAATGCATGTTTTCATAGTAGAAGCTGGGACATACAGAGTTAACTTGCAAAACTCTAAGAAAATAAGTTGAAAAGTAAAGAGTTTTACGATGTGCTATAAAGTTAGTTAATACAGCAAAAAGACAGGATGTCTAGAGAGAGGGGGTTTTCTATTGTCTCCAAATATAAATAATTACAGGTTTCAGAGGTAAAAGTATTTAACTGTTTTATGACTTCCAGTTCCAGGCAAGCTTCTGAGAGTAAGTCTTTTGACACAGAGGTGACAAAGAATGATATAATCTGAGATAACCCAGCAGAAATGTTTGATAGTAATTTAAGAAATATCTCAGAGAGTGAGCCTGCATTTTGTATTTGTCTTTGGATCTGACAACATTCTCTCATCAGTACTTCTTGTCTTGCTCTGTAAGTAACTTATTTAAAACATAAGTTCTCTTAGAGAGAGATAGAAATATAGTAAGATCAGTCTAGATGTTTTCTGTATTTATGTGAGACTGTCCTGCAATGTTGTTTTAAAATATTTCCTGTGATTCTGAACTCTGTAGTCACTGTGCTGAGTTATTGAATATTGTCTTTTTCTTTTATTATTTATTATTAAATATATTTGAACCTTTTAATTGTGGCTGGTTTGTTTAGAAATATTTACGCTCTTAGATTACTTGCATATGTATTTGGTGATTCTATACAGGTCACTGTTAAATAGCCTTGCAAGTTTGGTCACACTTACCATTTGGATAATAGTAACATTGCACAGTACAATTGGTTACCCTTTGGGAAGGGCCTTATAGTAGCTGATAAAAAGCTGGTTGGTGGCAGTGATTACTACCTTATAGTCTGGGCAGAAGGGACATACCTAGTGAACCTGTGCCAGCCTTCCCTAGGAGTGTCTGTATGTTTGTATATAAATCAAATCCAAAGTGTGTGTGTGTGTGTGTGTGTGTGTGTGTGTGTGTGTGTGTGTGTGTGTGTGTGTGTGTGTGTGTGTGTGTGTCAGCAACTTGGGCAGGGACAAAAAGCACTGCTTGGACAGAGAGGGTGCTGGAGGTTTTGGCTTGATCACTCGGCTGAGATCTTAACCCTATAGCTGTGCCAGTGGGGATTCTTATTGGGGATCTGGAGAGAGAGGGAGAAACCAGCCCCAGACTGACTGTGATCTCTGTGTGCTCTTAAGGGAAATTGTACTTTATTGTGTGTGTACTTGTCATCCTCCCAATTTGCACATCCCTCACTGGTGTTAGTGGTGACAATTGAGGCTCCTTAATTACTGGTCCAGTGCAGGGGTGTCACAATAATTACATAATAACTCCAGGGATCCTGTGAATGTTTGTTGGGCTGAATAGGGACAGTAGTAGATGTGAGTGTCATAGCTCCTTTTCTATCTGACTGTGCATGCTGCTACTGTTTCTGGTGGTCTATCAGGTATATATGTTTGAAGAAGCAGACTGGGAAATCTCATGTAACACCTCAGGATTCCCAGTAGACTGTGAGTTGAGCTAGTATATGTCAGAGTAGTGCATGACTGACAATTAGGATATGTTTGTACAAGCAGTCTTTCTACTCTAGAATTCATTTAGGGTACTAGTATGTTGCTGTGACTGTTGTGCAAATGGTTGTGGGTGGATATTTTCACACCAATATCTGCTTTTCCCTACAGTTCCATCCCTATAGTGCATGCTATATTTGGAAATACATGGGTAATTCCTCAGAGCTGATTTTGGGTAGTGTCGTGTTGGTCTTACTGTGGTTCAGTGGGTGCTGGGTGAAATGGTCATATCTTAGACTGTTCAGGATGTATCCTGGCATGTTATCAGGGCTAACTGAGGCTATGTTCTTCATGTTAGTGAATGTAACCAGTACATGCTCCCTAGCTGAAGGGGTTATGTTTGAGGGTATATTGGAGGGATAGTTGCAGATGAGAGGGGGGTAAATTGAGAACTGAATTTGTCTGTTAATAGGTTCACTGTATTGCCAGGCTTGGTGAATGTGGCAGTTCAGCATATTGGTATGTGCTACTCTTGAGGCTTCTATCATAGCTGTAGACTGCCTTACGGTTATATTTCACTTGGGAGGCTATCTCAACCTCAAAGTTGGCTTTGATTGACCTAATTATACCTCTTAGTTGCCTATCTACTTTGCTGACAGTTTTTAACTTTATAGGAATCATTTTCCTGATTTTTGCCATATTTTTTCTCCCTTTTTTGTCCTGTTTAATTTGGGATGCTGCCAGGGTGGTTTGCTTATGGGCTAGTTCTGCACTTACTTCTGGTAGGTGCAGCAGCCTATATGCAACCACTGACATGGTTGTATAGAGTTTTCTTGGGGTTTGGAAGAGCATTGAAGTATGCGGACCATTACTTAATTAAGAAAGGGTAATTTGCCTTGGAATAGTTCCTAACTTTACTGATTTTAATGGGATAATAGAGTTTATTTGCATTTCAAAGGAGACAGTTTTATGGTCGGACCTTACCAGGGAGAATGATATATTGGGGTGGGAGTGCAGTGTTCTCCCATATTTCTGAGCATTAGGTCAGTTTAATTTCTCCAAGTCTTTTGGGTTTAAATACCATGATAGGAATAGACCCCTTCCTAAATCAAAGTATGATTGAAGTTTATGAAATTAGTATTGTTTCAGTCTTTGATATCAGCCAAAAGTACTCTTCATAGTACCCACAATGTGACAGAATTTACTCCTTCTGTAATTCTTGCAGGTAACATATCTAAATATGACTGCAAATCCTTTTTATGAGACCTATTGCTCCTACTACTATTGGAACAGTCTCTGTATTCTTCTTTCAAATTTCTGCCTACAAATCCTGGTATTTATGACTTTGTGTCTCTCTGTAGGTAAGACTGTAATCACTGGGTGTAGCAATTCAATGATCATTTTCACTTTTGGCTTCTTTTCATGGACTACTATATCTGGTTTTCTTGCATCTGATTTTTGAACTGTTGGTAATGGATGATCCCATGTGATATAAACTTCATCATTTTCTTTAATGTATTGTGGCTCATCTTTCCAGTTCCTGTCATCTATTCAGTATTGTAATGTTTGCACAATCCCCAATGCAACAGTCTTGCCACATTATTATGCCTTTTAGTGCACATGCCCTTTTCCATTAGTACATTACACCCAGCAATAACATGTGCATCTGTTTCCTGTTCCTTTTTACAGAACCTGCATTTGTCTGTTTCTTCCACATGTTCAATGGACTGTGTAAATCAGTATGTATGTAGTCCACTGTCTTCAGCTGCCAATATTAAGCTTTTATCTTTTGGTTTAAATTCACCTGTCCTTAACCATTCCTATGTCAGATCCTGATTGACACATGGTTGTTCTATGAGTTTTGTGTACTTGCAACTATATGTATGCAATTTAGCATTGGGGATGGACTTCCACCAGTCAATCCCCAATCCTAAATTAATCTAATATGCAGATGACTCTGCAATCATCTGTTCTGCCATCTCCACTTCCTCACTCCAAAATTAACTCGAACCCTTCTCTTCCACCGAACAATGGATGTTAGATAACCATCTAGCTCTCAATGTACCAAAAACTAAACTTATGTTATTTACTCCCTCTAAAAACATTACTATAGACAAGAACACTTTCTCTATCACCAGCCAAAACAATACTCCACTCGAAATAGTACCCTATCCCAAACTATTAGGTGTCCTCATCGATGAACAGTTTAAATTTGATATCCACATACAAAACAATATCAAGAAAACCCACCAGAAACTTGGCATGGTTTACCGCCACAATCGCTGTCTTACTCCCTCCACTAAGTTTGTTCTCTCTACTACATACCTCATTCCCTTCATACTATATGGTGCCCCTCTTCTTACTAACCTACAAACTTCCCACAAGACAAAACTCTCTTCCTGCTACAACAACATTTCCAAGTTTGCTACAAATCCTCCACCCACCTCTGCAAAGCCCTTCACAAACTAAGCTGGCTAGAGTTCCCCAATTACCTTACCAATACTCAACTCACCCAAGCTCAAAAACGTATCTCCCATCCATCTCTCTGTCCCTCTCTTGCCTCTTCCCTCAAAATGCATTTACCTGATAGAATTCTGAGATCTAATAACCAGAATCTGATTGAACTTCACAAACCTGCTCATCCTCTAGGCAAACAACTTCTATCCTTCTCTCTATTGCGGCTTTAGAACTCCCTGCCACTTCTCATCTGCACCACCCATAGCCACTCCACCTTTAAATCCCTGCTACATTCCCATCTTGTATCCCTCTGGGAATGCTCCTGTTCTCACCCCACTAAACTGCCTCTGCCTTATACCCTTTCTTCCACTATACCACCCTCAATCTTTTCATACTTCCCACTAACCTACCTCTACTCTTCCCATCCTCTCTTCCCTCCTTTTTACATCCCTCACTCTACATCTTTGTACTATTTTCTCTCTTCTTCCCCAAAACATCTTCCTGCTCTCCCCATAGCTCTCATATTATACCTTTGCATATCTCCTTCACCCCAGTGATATATTTCCACCTTACAAACACATTTGTAAATATTTGTAAATATGTACTAACAATCTTTCTCATATTTTTTCTTAAAATGTCTTTTTTTTTCGAAAATGGACTATATCACTGTATTACTCATTTGTTACTGACTTTTCTAAATTGCATAAGGTCCTACATCTGTATAATGTCTTACATCTGCAGAATATCTGTATTATACTACTGTGTTGCTCATTTCTTATGCATTTTTCATATTTGTATAATTTGTGATGGAGTTTTTCTCTCTGGGACTCCATTGAAAACGAGCTTGTCTTGGCCCAATGGACTATCCCGGTAAACAAATTGTAAAATAAATAAATAAATAATTAAAATGTCTTTTGCACATTTCTTGCCTTCTCATCGGATCCTTCTCCTTTTATTCTTTCTTTTGTATTTTGGCACATTCATTTGCTGCCTGATTTTTGCCTACTTTATTTATTTATTTATTTATTCATTTAGTTGACATTTGTTAACAGGAAATGTCCAACTGAGCAAGAGCCCTTTTTCATCAGAGACATGGGGATAAAAGCTCCACAGAAATTCAATAGCATATTACAAGAGTAATCATATATGAATTAATACATTAACAAAGAATTCCAAAAAAGTTTTGTACAGTGCAATAAATCAAACATTTTATGATTCCTAGCTGCGAAGAAATACTCTAGCTACACTTAATGGATTCTTTTTGATTTGATTTCGATTCTCACTTGGCATAGATATGCTTTTGCCAGACTAAGCTGGAAAATCATCTTAGACTTGTTCTCCTCTTGTTTTAAAACTTTCACTGTGTTTGGATTTGTTCATGTCAGCAGACATGTATTGCAGATCTATACATGTAATCAATTTTGAGGAGGACAGCACCTCCTTCCGAGTGAGGAATATGTAATCTTTTTATACACTGATTTTTTTATATATCATTTGATAAGCATAAAGCATTTTTCCTGTTTTCCTATTCAACTGATCCAATACTTTCTGGGGCCAATCACCCCCAAACTATATGTTAGTACAGGAAGAACAAATTGAATTATAGCTTGAACTTTGCTCCTAGATGTAAGGTCAGGTTTGAGTATTAATTTTAGTCTTCTAAAATATTCCTTGATGAGTTCTGTTTCCATTTGTTCATGTTTTATTGTTAATCTTTCACCAATTCCCAAATATTTATACACTCCCTCCTGCTCAAGTTCCTTTATATCACATTCCTTTTCCAGACTGATATTTTCTTTGTTGCTGCAGCTTTCCTGCTTTAAGTGTTGCTTTTGTACATTTATCAAGACCACGACATTCTTATATCATCTGAAAATGTTTTGACCACTTTCAGTTGTGCGTTCAGTTCCTCATCTAATGAACCATACAGTTTTAAATCATCCACAAAAAGAAGACAAGAAGTCTTTACACTTGGTTGTTTTCTGGGAGCCAAATTGTAGCCATGACCTAAACTGCTAAGTAGACTACTTAATGGGTTAAGGGCAAGACAAAACAGCTATGGTGACAAAGAGTCATCATGGAATATCCCCATTTGCATTTTTCTCCTTGGAGTAATAATTTGTCCTTTATTATGGCTTAGCAGCAAAGTGGTTTGCTAATGTTTTTTGGTCACTGCAATGTAATTAATCAATGTAGGATGTATCTTATACATCTAAAAGCACTCCTTTATCCATGAATGTGAGATGCTGCAAAATACTTTTTTGTAATCTATCCATGCCATACCTAGATTCTTCCCCTTTTTACAATCTTCTATTATGATTTTGTTTAACAACAAATGATCCTTTTTCAATATGAATTTCTTTTGTTGCCGATTTGTTCTACTGCCGTGATTGAGATTTCTGCTAAATGACTTATAAACTCTGTCAGCATCAGTTACAGTATATAGTTTAAACATCATTGGAAGGCAAGTTATTGATCTATAGTTTTTAATACAGCTTTACGGTTCACTCTTAAGATGGAGTATTGTTTTTCTTATTGTTAACCAGAGTGGTGTCTGTTTGGGATGTGCATATAAGTAATTCTTACTTAAGACTAAATCTTTGTGTAAAAGATGTTGATACTTTTAGCCAGAAGTTAGGTACTGCATCTGGGCATGGGGTTGCTTATTAGGAGTTTTTCTTAATTTTGTTTCAATTTCCCTAGCTATTGTTATTCTATTTCAAATCCTGTGCATTTGAAGTTCTTGCTGTTTCTTTTACTTCTTCTATCCATTCAGCATCTTTCTTATGTTTCAGAGAGTCTGCATAGATAGTTCTCCAAAATGTGTATGTTTCTTCTTTTTTTGGTGGTGCTTCTTTTCCTTTATCATTGTTTCCTCATTCTCTACAAGACTTTTTGTCATTGATGAAATGCTTATTTTGTACTTTTCCTTTATATTTATTTATATATGTCTCTTCTAAGTTGTTCTGCCTATGCTGATAGCTTTAGTTTATTATTTGCAATAGTGTATGATAGATCTTTGTCTGTTTTGATACTGCACATTGCTTTTGTCACATCTATCTTTGTAAGTATCTTCAGCTATCTTTCTATCTTTAGTGTAGTAAGCCAAATAGATGTTAATGTATGTAGCCACATAGATCTTAATGTAGTTAGCCAAATAGATTTAAGTGTAGTCAGTCAAACAGATAAAAGTGTAGTTAATCAGGAATGCATAGCTAGAGTGTTATGTTGTACTGCTATTTTATGTTGTTTATGCCACCAAGTCTCAATATTACCTCATGTGGATACTCCGCAACAATATTTTCAGTTTTATTACAGTTTTTCTACAAGCTGAATGTTGCATAACTTTATGCTTTTTGTACCTTCAAAGTAACTATTGCCTCTATCTTAGCCTTTCTGACTTCCCCCTTATTCTCACTGGTTTTACTGTAACTCTTCCCCCACTTAACTCCTGTTATTACTTTTTTTCCAGCTAAAGCCGACCATTCTGTGCGTAGTCTCTCTTCTCCTAAGAAAGGATGCTTCTGCTGCACCCTGCCCAACCATGAAAAACAAAAATATTCTATTTAACTGAGTATGTTTCTTCTTATGTGTGCAAAGCTTTTGCTAAAATCTACTAAAATCTGCTATTAATACAGTTAAGTGGCCTGCACATGAGCAGACTCCCTAAGATTCAGCCCCACCCACCCTTATCTTACTTTTACTCTCCTGACTAGTCTTTACAACTGGGGAACAAGGTAGTGCTAATCTACATTTTTTCAAATGCATATTTGTACTCCAAAAGATTATAGTCTAGCTGTTAACAAGGGCGATCATACTTACCTTCCATAAAATGCTGTAACTGATAGTTTTTTCTCACTAGGTTTGAGCATAGTGTTGACCAGGTATCGGCCTGCTCTGTTCTGCCTTGCTGCACTTGGGCTCCACTCCACTCCTCTACCCTACCGTATTCCCACCCACTCCCACATCAATTACATTTATACTTGGCTAACCCCACCCACATTCCAGCAGCAAATAGCAGCCCATATTGAAACACATAGAGTCTAGTAAATAAAACCAGCCCATACACATGTGCCAATCACAACCCCGAAGTCAGGCAACAGGGTTTGATATCTAACCCATCCAATCGGTAGCCTTCAGATAGTTAGCCTATAGTATCTGACCAGTTTGTATTCCAACTTAGGGTTACCACCTGTACCAATTTGCGAGGGACAGTCCCTCTTTGGGCAGTTGTGTCCTGCCAAAAAATTGTAAAAATGGCAAATGTCCTGAGATTTTAGGACAAAATTATTTCATATATTTTATGTAATAGTTGCATAAAACAGCTATTATGTATCTGTGACACCTAAATGTTATAAGAAACAGAATAAGCAATTAAAATGCTACAAGAATAAGCTTTTATTTACACAAAAAAGTGAAGTTCTGTCCTTTGTACTGGCCAAGGGTATGTTTTGGCCTGCAAAATCTGACGTTTGTACCAAAAATGTCCCACTTTGGGCATTTGAAAAGGTGGTAACCCTATTCCAACTGAAACCCTCCCATTTCCTTTCCAGTCAGTATTTCTTTACTCACTGTCCAAACTCACTCCATACACTCAAACACTATTCTGACATCCACCCTATTACTACTAAAACTTATACAAGAGTCATCACATACCAATAAAATGAAACACCTTAATAGGAAACTCTTAAATATAGCTATCATACACATCACCTCTACTTCACTGCTTTCTCTCCTGTCCTTCCTAACCTCACACAGTTTCCTACTAGCCTCAATCTATAACCCTCCTTAGCAAACATCCTCCCTATCCCACCTAGATAAACCTTTAAACTATTCTATAGCTCCAAGCCTCATCTACTCCAGCCATTTAGATTACCATGCACATAACCTCCAAACCCCAGCAAGCACATTCCAAACCTATCAAAAAGATGCCAAGCTACAATACAAGTTCACCAAATTCCTCTTATATCTTATAAAGCAATTAAACTGCTCCAGAGACATACATCCAAATCCTGGTCCCACCCTCCCACCCGATACAGTTAGCAACCCTATCACTGTTAATCAAGAACTATTACACAGAAAAAAAAACAAGTTTTCCCTTTTCGTTAATATGAATGTAAGAACTATTGCAAATAAGGTTCATGACCTGCATGCCTTACTCTCCCTCTACATGCCTGACATTGTTATATTAACTGATACCTGGCTAAAACCCAACAATAGTAATAATGAAATTGTAGCACCAGGATACAATATACTATGCAAAGACAGGTCAACCAAAAAGGGTGGAGGAGTAGCTATTCTATTTAAAAATCACCTAACACTAGACCATCTTGAACTTGACATCTCTGACTTTGGAAAGGCAGAACTAATTTTCACTAAATTAAAACTCAACTAAAAAAAAAAAAACACATCAACATCATTAGCAGTTATATACCACCAGGAACCATATCCACACAGCACAAAACATACTACACTGGGCCTCTAATTAATTCTGACAGGAAACAGTCCTGTTGGGTGATTTCATTATTGACTGGCTAGACTGCTGCTCTCTGAATCCAACATCACACATTAACCTGCATGGATTTACCCAACTGATCACATCTCTCACAAGAACTGACAAATCTTTCAAATGTCAGTCTGTCCTCGACTAGATTTTGGTTAACAACCCCTCCTTATCATCACAGGCAAGTTGTCTTTATGGTGGTCTGAGTGACCACTTACCAGCCTTCCTTGTACATTTTTGTATCTTCCAAAATAAGGAAACCACATACCGCACAATCAGAAACAAAATAAATTCATCTCAGCCCTAAAAAGTTGTAACTGGGATTTTCTCAAACAGCTGCCTCTAGATGATGCAGTTAACTCCTTTAATACTACTTTTCTAGACATTTTAAACTGCCATGCTCTCCCCAGGACCATTAGCCAACTATGCACCCTGGCTGAGTAAGGAATGCTGATCCATACTCAAAGCTAGAGACAAGGCCTGGGAACAATATCACAAATGCAAAACCCAAATTACAAAACTTGCATTTCTAGAACTTCGAAACAAAGTTAAAAAACTTGTAAAACAGGACAAAATCAACTACTACCATAATATTCAGAAAAAAACAGCATTATAACCCTCAAAATTTTGGGCTGTGGTTAATAACATACTATCACCAGGCAAAGCATCTACCCCCACTCCAATCTCAAACAACTCTGAAAATATAGCAACCCAATTTAATGCATATTTCACAGAAATCATCCTAGCCCGGGCAAATTCTAAAAACATCTCCAACAACCTTGACCCGGTAGCTCCCCAAATCAGCAGTCACCAGACCTCTCAACCAATTAGGGACAAATTTGAACAGAATTAGGGAAAAATCAAGAAAAAATCAGGGACAATCAGAGACACTTTTAAAATATTAGTGCTATTAAGTTGAAACAATGAGAGAATCAGAACATATGAATTAATACACCTTTTCTGAAGTAAAAGACCTTTATAACTCTTAATTATTGTCATTATTCATTAAATGTAATTCACCACCTTTCTGCCCAAAGTCAGTAGTTTTAGGAGGGATTCAGAGAGACAGAGCAAAAATTTGAGTCAAAATCAGGGAAGTTCCTGAAAATTAGGTACCGGTGAGAGGTATGGCAGTCTCCCAAAATAGCCCCAACCACTGTACATTACAACCTGTGTCTGTAGATGCCATAAAAAACTGCTGCATAAACTAAAAGCAATTACCCTACCTACAGACAATCTCCCAGCTGAATTTCTGCAAATTGCAGTAGAAGGAATAGCATACCCAGTAGCAATACTCATTAATACATCAATATCTGAGAGCATAGTACCTGCTATCTGGAAGATATCCCGCATAATACCGCTACACAAAGGAGGCAATTCCACCAAACTTAGTAACTATCATTCAATTGCCATCCTATCACCCTTATCTAAAATCCTAGAGAGAGTCATCCATACTCAAGTCATGGACTACCTTCACACCCATAAAGTACTATAAAATATGCTACCTTGATTTTACCCCTATCACAGTACCACTACAGCCCTAATGTCCTTTACTAACCACTATAGAAAAATAGGACGATTCCTATCTGCTATATTTTTAGACGTGTCCAAAGCCTTTGATATGGTAAATCACAACGAATTAATCAAAGTCCTCTCCTCCCTAAACCTTAGTAGCTTCTGTATTACCTAGTTCCAAAACTACCTATCAGGGTGTCAGCAGGATGTACTGTGGCAACACCACATCTCCTCTCTCCTGCCAGCTTCCCTAGGGGTTCCACAAGGCTCTATCCTGGAAACTCTACTCTTCTCCCTCTTTACCAACCAACTCCACACCTCCACTCATCATGCCTCTGTGATACAACATGCAGACGACTCTACTCTCGTATGCACAGCCTTCTCCTTACAAGACTTCCACACCATAACCCAAGATTTCTTTCTATCAGTTAAAATGTTTAAGTCTCAACTCATTCTTAACCCCCATTAAACAAAGCTCCTTCTCTTTTACCTGTAATAACTCCCTCTACTCATCTAACCTTCAACCTAGAGTCCAAATACAAAACTATTATCACTGCAGTAATGCATACTAAACTGCTAGGGGTGGAAATTGACAACAATCTGAAATTCTACATCCATATTGCCCAAACTATTAAAAAAGTTCACAAAAATCAGGTCTCTTTTACAGAAACAAATAATTTTTAACTAGATCCACAAAAGCTACCATCACCCATACACATCTCCTGTCAGCTGTCCTATATATCTCCCCAGTACTAACTAACCTCCGTAAAACTGATCTTACAAAACTAGAAACCTATTACAATAAAATTGGCAAGTTCGCTACTGATGCCACACACAGGTCACATCATTGCACTGTTTTTAAACAACTAAATTAGCTATAACTCCCTCAACTATTCCAATATAAACAGCTAATTTTACCCCTAAAATCCTGCATCAATCAGATAAAATCCCTGCTCTCAAAAATGTTATACAACCATACACCACTTCTAGAGCCTTCTGTTTCAGTGACAAACTCCTTTTGGAAACCACCAAATCTAATAACTCAGCTGGGGAATCTCTCTTCTCAAATGTCATTCCTAAAATATTGAATAAACTACCTGCCTCTTGTTCCTCAATATAGTTTGTTGTTTGTCTTTTCGGCTTTTCCCCGGTTAGGGGTCGCCACAGCAGAACTCTGGTCCGCTAATGACTGGCAGTTGATAATTATGGTGTTGAGTTGCCAGCCCAATGCCCAGCCTTCAGCGAAGGCCCATTCATGTATGTCTTTCGGAGGCCACTCAACTGCAGGGAGGACATGCAGACTCCACACAGAAGGCACTCTAGCCGAGAATCAAACAAGAGAACCTCTTGCTGTGAGGCAACAATGCTACCATTGTACCACCATGGCTTCCTCAAGCTACTCCATAGTACAATTCAAAAAGCTCCTATCTACTCACTTTGAAAACACCTGGCTTTTTCTTGCTACCCTCTTAGATGACTCTAAGTTCTGTATACCTAAACACACCTTGCTCATTTAGTGCTTCCGTACTTCATTCACTTATCAGATTTCCACTCTGTCTTGCCTTCTTCCTTACCTAAATGCATATACTCAAGTATCACAAGTTATGTTATTGCCACCTCTAAAATACTACATTGCCTGTCTATGTACTATTGCTGAATTTGTATGATACTGGAAATTCCTTCATTTTTGTTAATTTTGTTAATTTGTTCATGTGTTAATTTTGCTTATTTTGGTTAATTCTGTCAATTTTGTTAAATATGTTAATTTCTAAAATGTGCGTCTCTCTTACTGATGGAGATTTTCTTCCCAGGCCTCCGTTGAAATAGGACCAGTATCCATTCAGACTTTCCCAGTAAACAAATGTAAAATAAAATAAAGAATTTTTGTTGATCTGTTCCCTCTTCTATACTCTTCTAACAGATAAACTTCTTGTCTTAATTGCTTTATAGTTTTCTATATTCACTGCTTCAGTGATGGCATTTGATTTCTTCCCTTCTGTTTCCTTATTGCTCTGTGTTTTTGTGGTAAGAATGTATCTGTTATTTAGTTCCACAGTAATATATCCTATTTACTTCTGTTATATCACATGAATTTCTCTGAATAGTCTTGATTACTGTGTTCATCTGTTTTATCAGGTTTCTAATATGTTGGGTCTTACTGACTTTCTGTAATCTAGTTCTTTCATAGATCTTAATATGCCTATCCATCTTTATCAAATCAAGAAAATCTTAGATTATTTTCTTCTAAACTGAGGGCATATTCTTTGTTCTCTGTTTCCTATGGGCATTTTATAGAAGGTTCCAGTACATCTTCCTGTGACATATTCTTTTCAACTGCATCCTGCATCATCAGTTGCTCTTTTATATTGGAACTCACTGGCCTATCACTATACGACATTGACTGCATCAGAGATGCCACAATTACCTGCTCCTTCCCTTGCTGTGCAGCTCCAAATTAACTTTTATACTGATTTCCTACTGAAGGCTCCATAGTATCTTCTTGTGGCAAGTAATCAGATTCTTCTGTTTGTAAATATTTCTCCTAAATTTTGGGACAAATTGTTCCATCATGCTGTGTCATTACCAGAGTTGGATTTTCTACACTAAATCCGTCACATTGCGGGTAATCCATAGCATCAGTTTCTATTTCTTTAACTTCTTCATGGCTAATTCTCTTTTCTACTTTTCCCCTTTATTGTCTTATTTTGTTTGTATTGTGAAAATGTCCATGTATGGATGCCTTTGTTAGTATTTATCTTCAAATATCTTTGGTGCTAAGATCTTGAAATGATCAGCGAGTGCAGCTGTTTGCATTTCAGCAACCCGTATCAAAAACATATTTACTACTTACCAACCACATACCTAGTCCACTGGCAATTCCTACTTTCCCCATAAATGAGTGGACATTTTCTACTAAATGGTCCACCAACCATTCCTCTACTAACTCTAAGATGAAAATGGCCAATTTAAGTTCCTTATGAAACCTGGGGAATCAGAATGTACCTTCTGGTGGTTAATCTATTCAGAGATCAAGCATCACACTGAAATCTGCCCATCACAATAAACATAGCTTTTGATAAAAAAAAAAGATTTAACTACTTAAATGCAATTTTTTAAGAGGGGTAGTGTCATCTTCATCCTACTAATAAAACCATCCATCACCCTGTAGCATCTCTTTATTCCTTAACTCAGAGATTTATGAATTAGGATAACAGCCCTTCATCTTATCATCTCACACGAGACATATCATTGTACAGACAACCAAGCAGGCACCTTTATGAAAGATGGTTTCTTAATATTAATTTTCTGCAGCAGTATTAGCTGCATATGGTCTTTAAATAAGCTATGCATACAAGCTTTAGACCAGCAGGGTATTGCCATGCCCTTCACATTACAGCTCATCCATCTAATCCCTGAGGATCTTCTGCCATTCATTAACAACACTCCATGTTGGCTTGCATTAACTGTATTAGCTAAAGAACTGTCTAAAGAAAGAAGTCAATAATCACCAGACAATACAACAAAGATGAATAATAATCTCTAGCAAACTGTATTAACTAAATTAGCCAAACAATAGTAGGCTAGGTACAGATGGAGATGTAAAAAATCATAAGTTGCAATTAACTAGGAGAAAAGAGAAAAAAACAGCAAACTGCTATTGACTCTACTCTGTAGGATGGCTTGCCCATGGGGGAATTGTTTCCTGCTAAGTCAAAAGAAAAAAATGGGTGGTATATCCAGGAGATTGCCTATGGTTCCATGCCTGCACACCTTATGCTGGAAAATTTCCATCAGAAGTACTTTTGTTAAGACACTTGGAGGGCACTAATGGCTACCTGTTAAGAACTAGACACTGATTTGTCAGGCCACAGTTTTAATTCAGTGGCAACTATATTATTAATGCAAATACAAAAGCTTCCTCAAGCATAGAATAATTTCAGACCTTACAAGCAGATATGACAGACTAGAAACAGTTATGCAGAATAATGCTTTTATAACACAGGGTACTACCAAAAGCTAAAGTATGTGTAGAATATTGAGATTGCCTATCACACTCAAACACCTACATAAAAGAAGGGTGTTGCACAATGTGCAGCATAAAGTCATGAGGTCAGTTGCGCCAACAGTGCTTGAGTGAATGTAGCTATAAGTTCATTACAGGTTTCTAATATGTTGGGTCTTACTGACTTTCTGTAATCTATTTCTTTCATAGATCTTAATATGCCTATCCATCTTTATCAAATCAAGAAAATCTTAGATTATTTTCTTCTAAACTGAGGGCATATTCTTTGTTCTCTGTTTCCTATGGGCATTTTATAGAAGGTTCCAGTACATCTTCCTGTGACATATTCTATTCAACTGCATCCTGCATCATCAGTTGCTGTTTTATATTGGAACTCACTGGCCTATCACTGTACGACATTGACTGCATCAGAGATGCCACAATTAACTGCTCCTTCCCTTGCTGTGCAGCTCCAAATTAACTTTTATACTGATTTCCTACTGAAGGCTCCATAGTATCTTCATGTGGCAAGTAATCCGATTCTTCTGTTTGTAAATACTTGTAGCTATAAGTTCATTACAGCAAACCTGATCACCCCAAGTTCCTTTCATCAAGTCAGTTGCTTTCATATGAATCTCCAAAGATGTAAAGAAAAGATTCTTGATGTCATTGTTACATCTACAAGATTTAGTGTCACTTAAGAGGGCATAGCTTTTGTTGCCCAATGGTAATGAGGCAAACAGGGCCGTTTTGGCCTTCTGATGATGTTGTACTGGTGTGCCTGCAAAGTGCTTTCCTTTTTCCCTGATTTGTTACTTACCTGGGAAGCTTGTTTGAGGTATGTCTCTTTTCTTTAAGGCAGAGTTGGAAGAGGTCTGTGCATGTACCACTTCCATGTATGAGGCTGGTGATTCTGTGGCCTGTTTCATCAGAAAAGATTTCACCTCTGCTGGATTCAGAAAAATAAAGCGTAGGCTGCACTTAGATAATGCCACTGTGGCAGGGTAGGGTAATCGCACCTGGTAGCCCAACTCCCAGTATTTATGTATGAAAGGAGCTAAAGTTTTTCATATTAAGTAGAAGGAGTTGCTGTAATCTGGGACTGCTTGTACCCGGTGACCTGTAAGCTTGAAGTTATTCCCCATTTCATGGCCTCTGTGTAAAATCCACTCCAGAACTATGTAAATTAAACACTTGATTGTAAAATAAAATGGAGCATTACACTGTTTGTCTTGGAAGCCCAATTCTCTAGGTTTTCCATCTTTAGCACCAGCTCCTGGTAAGCATGTGTCTGTAGATCCTGCAAGTCCAGGGAATGTGTTGCTACTATGTCTATTTGTTTCACTATAACTTTTTGATGCATCTGTATAGCCCTAATAACAATCTTTGACTGTGTCCTGTGGTTAGACCTGACTTGATATGTTGAAAATCCATAGCTTAGTTGTTCAATATACCAGCACCACCACATAAACCAACAAAATAAAAACACTCTTTGTGTTCCTCATGGTTCCCAGCAGTTCCCTCCATATATCCGTTTTATAGCGGTCACGTGATTGTTCTTTGCTATAAAACTTCCTGAGAAGTATGTAATAGTATCTGATGAACTTTCAAACTATTGAGATGAAAGCACTTATTTACTGTATGTATATTTTTATGACTTTTTTGCTCATTAAAGTGTGTTTTTAATCTTCACTTGTGAATGGGCCTTTGATAATACATGCATTTGTGGATTTAATTGGATGGATATACGGAGCGAACTGTTGGGAACCATGAGGAACACAGACAGTGTTTTTATTTTGTTAGTTCTTCATTGTATCAGAAAGGGCTTCTATTGAAGAATGAATAGCTTGTAGCTCTTCTGACAGACTGACACAGTAGCTGAATCTACCACCGTAGTGCATAGTCACTCATAATGTCATCACTACCATAGTTAATAGCTGCATCAAATAAGGTGAGATCATTTACTTTACATTAAACAACCATTCCAGGTGATCTTTCACATGGTAGGGTTATGTTATATCTTTGTTAAAGCACCTGTAAAGTAGAAAACATGTTAAACTTCTCCAAAAGAATGGAGCCAATCATATTCACATTTGGTACTCCATGTGCATACCCAAGCACTCTTCAAATGTATGTATTATTTTAGACCACATAATTCAGTTGTGAAGAGTGAATCTGTGCAACAGTTGCTGGTCAGGAAGGTGCCTCTTGCCTTACAGCTTTGGGGTTCAATCCTGACAGTCAATGACTGTATGACATCGGTATTCTCTCTCTGTGTCTGCATGGGTCTTTTCAGGGTGCTCCTGCTTTCCTTAAATCAAATCATGCTGGTTAATTGGTTAAATGTTAAATTGTCTATATATTAATATTAATGATCACAGCTAAAAAGGGTCTATAGACTAGCTTGCATGTCTAATTAACAAATGTTAAAATAAAAATAAATAAATGAAAAATAAAGAATGTTCTGGTCTTTAAGTAAAAGGGACCTACTTGTATAATCATGATAATGTAGCCTCTACTTTCTTACCACAGGCTGTCAGGGGGTTCTAAATGATCTGGAGACTCCCTGGGGACTCCTCTCCTTCCATACTACAGCACTTGCTTTTATTTCAAGGATCCAGGATCAGTTACAGTCTTTTTGGGAGTTTCAGTATAATGACCCAACTGATGACTGTTACAAATGGATAGCTTTAAGTAATAATTTTTACAACCAACTGATGACATGGCCATGGAGGCTTCATGAGTGAAGTTTGGTTCAAGAGTGACCAATGCCTAAAAACAGTGTTACAAAAGAGTAAATGGAAACTTAAGCACTGACAACAACCAAAAGGCAAAGGCATACTATACATAGGGAGCTGTACCCCCACATCCCTACTCTTATCTACACTAAATCTGTCAACACTCTGTCTTTGAGAAAAGTGATTTATCTGAGATACTGTAGTCTTGATCTCTGGAAAAAAATTAATCAGTTTGAGTGACAATCACTTGTGTTGAATGTAATCCTAGTATCAAGTTAAGGGACTTATGTTATGAGTAGAATGAAGAATAGAGTGCCATTGCTATTGTCCTCTCCCAGTCATTCTCTGTTACATCCTCGCTGAGGGAGTTCGTTAAATAATGTAGTCTGACTCTCAAAGCTGGGGCCTAATGGATTCTTTATAAGGCAGCAGCAATGACTGAGTGCCCTCAACATAATGTTTCTCATATTTTCTCCACTGACTGCAATTATTACTTACAGAAGAACAAAGATAAGTCCACAGTTTAATTTATTATCCCTTTTGTCTAGCTAGTATAGGATTTCCGAAGCATGCCATTCCAGAGAGTTTACATATCTGCAGAGGATACCAGAATAAATTACTTTGAGTAAATTAATGATAATGACTGTCTTAGCAAGAGTTCAGTACTAAACTTACCTTTTCTCATACAAAGCTCATAAAACTCTGTTTCATGGAAGTATAGCTTTACTATATATTTAGTTAAATATACAATATTTTGACCAGATTAGGCTATGCCAATGGACTCTTTTCATGCAAAACAAGATTTAAAACCTAGTAAATCAAATGGCTTTGATGGGGCTTGTGATGAAATTTATAATGACCCTTTTATTTAAGGCGTGTACCTTCTGTTCCTTTGATAAGATCTTCTACCACCCTCATGAAAACAAGCCACAGTTGCTATGATAACAAAACATGGAAATGACTTTCTTCTAGCTAATACTAATAGGGCTATTCCAGTATTCAAAACAGCCTAGAAAATTTACATGCATGTGTTTTACCATTATCTATGTTCCATCTCTTGGTGCATGCAAACCAAAGGGGTTTTATTTAAAGTAGACAGACAAAGGACAAAGTACTTCTAACCTCAGCTGAGGCCAGTGCCTGTTCTTGCATTTGGGGTTGATTTTAAAAAGTCATTTTACAAGTTAAAGAAGGGCCTGTGCATTTGCTGCCAAAACCCTTCTGGCTTTGTGGTTATATTTATTAAATCCATGTAAAAACTATAGCATGGCTTGTCCTTCTTTGCAATTTTTTGTAATTTTTTTATTCCACAACAGGTTCCAACAGGGTACTAAATGAGACAGCGGTGTCCTGTTTTCTTTGGTGTAACAGTGCATTTTTTAACAAATATAATGAGGGAGTTGGGCAAAGGAATGAATTATTTAACTGACATAATGAAAGCATTCTTTTTACATTTCCAGAACTATAAAAATACCTGTTAAAGTGATACAGACAGTTCAGTCTTTTGCTGTTAGGCGTTTGTACTAACTTAAACAAAACTGCTGCCCCCACAATGTCCTTTGACTTCTGTTAGGTTGCAGGACCTATGGTAATTTAAATATGTAAATTTGGCTGTGAAATACTGGAGCTTTTTGGTCTCCTTGTACTTGGTGTTAGTAAATCCCAGACAAGTTGTAGACATTAATTATTTTTGAAGAAACATTTGGATCATTGGGAGGCTAGATGGTTAATTCATGAAGAAAGGATAACACTTGTTAAGCCTGTCTTTACTCACAGATTCTATACCCTCTTCAGTCAGCTACAGTGGTACATCCTGGTTCCTAGCATACCAGCAACTAGTTTGATGGCCACTTCATCTTCTACCATTTCCTGTCGCTTTGCCAGTCAGAGACATCTTTCATCATCAAATGGCAATTGGCTAACCAGCTTTATATAATGTAAAACCTTAAATATACTTATCACTTCTTCTTTCCCTAGTTAGGGGTCACCACAGCAGATCACCTGTCTGCTCATGACTGGCAATGGAGTTTTACAGTGTTAAGTTGCCAGCTCGGCACCCAACCTGCCACAGAAGGCACACACACACACACCCACACACACACACACACACACACACACACACACACACACACACACACACACACACACACGCACACACACCACACACACACACATGCCTAGGGCCAGTTTAGAGTGTCTAATCAACCTACAGCATGTCTTTGGGATGTGGGAGGAAACTGGAGCACCCGGAGGAAACCCACATGACCACAGGGAGGACATGCAGACTCCACACAAAAGGCACCCCAGCCGAGGATCGAACTTTAGAATTTCTTGCTGTGAGGCGACAACACTAACTGCTGCACCACCATGGCCACCCACATATACTTCTCACTGAAATGTAAAAATATGTTATCCTAAATTAAGACCTCCCCATTAATTTGCATTTAATATATTTAAGGCATTTTGGAACATATTTTATTTAGCTGTGATTATTTATATTACATGACACATTAAATTAGCATACTGAGCCCTTACTAAAACTCCACAAGCTCATCTGCCATGTTTATGTTCACCTCAGCCATTTATGCTGTGAAACAGAGGGTACTAAGGTGAAACTAAACAAGACAGCATGATATGTCAGGATCTTTGCCTCACAGCTCTACAATCTTGAACTCAGCCTCTGTTTAGGGGGAGTTTCATCTGTTTTCCACACAAAATTATGTTGCTAGACTGGCTATACTATATTGCATTTACCTTTGCTGTCATGACATGAGTCATAACTTAGAAGAGTCCTTGGACTAGCTCACTTATCCAGTAAAGGAATGATAGATAAAATAAATGTGCAATAGATTAGCTTACAGGGTTAATATACGTATGCACAAAAGTAAACAGGTGCATTCTTCCTCTGAATTTACAAATGCCTCAGTAGCTGAATAAAAAAAATATATACATGTGCATAGTTTTGTGTATGTTGTTTCTCTTTCATATCATTGTACTTCTCACAATGATTTTTGTAGGGGCCTCAAAATATAATTTAATGTCTCACCTACACTTTGACAGACTAAAATCTATCAAAGTCTGCTGAAAATATTGGAATGCAAAAGTCTTGCTATGGAATTCCTGCTATACCAGATTTCCTGACTTTTGTATGCATTCCTTCATTCCTTTCTGGCTACTATAGATGTCTGATTTCTTCCTATCAATCAAGGCTGTATAGAAATAATCAAATTTGTCAGTTAGTTCTGTTTGTCCATGCACTTTGAGCCAAGAATTACACCACATATGACATCGCAACCAGTTTATAAACAAATCACGTGACATTTACAGCACAAATATTAATACTTCTGTTATATTCCCTAAACACAGAAAATACTGTACATTTCCTTACATTTGTTAAAACACCTGTAGAACATTGCAATCATTTTGGGCAGCACTGACTGCTCACCCTCAAAGAAATCAAGCAGTGTTACACCCTCCACTCACTCAATTTCAAAATTGCAAGACAGCATACCTTGGCTCACATCACAAGCTAAGAAGGAAAGGGGGAACAGAAGAGAAGTTCACCCAAACCACTCATGCCTGCCCAAAAAACACCTCCACAATCTTCTATACACCAGGCTGGGTGGGCGGGAATAACTAATATCCTACTCCAAAAGACTGAGCTAATCCTGCACAATAGCTGTTTGCCTACTCAAGCTATACCCCTCCTCAAATTATCTCACTTCCTCTCAAACTATTCCTTAAATATTTAACCCTGGCTTCCCCAACTTACACTATATCTTTTCTTCTTATAAATTCCTATCTAGCCCACTCTTTGCTCCCCCCACCTTCCCCACTCAGGTACAAACTTCCCCCACCTCAAAGTGGCCTTGGACAATTTTTTCTGTGGCCAAACTTCATTTGTCCAAGCACTATGAGCCAAGAATAACACCACATATTCCATCCCAACCAGAATATTAGCAAACCACGTGAATTACAGCACAGATATTTGAACTTCTGTTACATTTTGTAAAACACAGTAAATACTGAATATTTCCTTACATTTGTTGAAAACACCTGTAGAACATTGCAATCACTGGGGGCAGCACTTACCACTCAACCTCAAGGAAAACACACAACATTACACTCCCTGCTCACTCAATCTCAAAATTGCGAGACAACATACCTTGGCTCACCTCATATGCTAAAAAGGAATGGGGGAACATTGGTCTGCCAACCAGTCAGTACACTGACTGTTCCCCTTTCTCTTTCATAACTGCCGAACAACATCCTGTTAAATCAACACCATATGTACACTAAACAAATCCAGACCTACCCATATTTCCTATACCAAACTGGATCTCTATTGACAAAATCTTGATGCTTAATCACCAACACCTAATTCACCCAATGTCCTTGACACTCTGTGATTAACAAAATGTTTAGCCCTCCCTAATGTTACAAAACTAGCAGCCTGATTCCACACAAGTTTGGGTATAATCTCAAACTGCACATCACCATTTGAGGATGCTGTTGTTTTAACCTAATTAAATCACCAACAATCAAAGCCAATGATTGCCTTTTAAACACCCAACCTAAATCATTACCCCCTAAATGAATGATCAAAATATTTAGGACTGCAGCACTACTTTTATCTTTTCAAACTTAACAAACAGTTGAAGCCAAAGTAAGTCACTAAATCTACGCCATACAACATTCCACATTGCTTCTGAAAACCACAGCATGCTTCCTGCAGGCCTCATGATCGATCTCTTCTCTGCCCAGAATACAAACAAACAAATTGATATATTAACAACTCCTCAACTTCTTATCTTATATAATCTAAATAATCTATGAGGCCCAATGTCCCAATCTCTTAATGACATCTATCGACTCCCATTCCTCTGCCAAGTCAGAAGCTCTCCCAGTCCGAAAAGAATGTACAGAAAAAGTGTTTCACACATGCATCCTTCTATCACAATGAACCCAGCACTTCACTCATTCTAAATACTCCTATAGACATAATCACAGCCAGAGCTGTATAACAAGTATATTCCAACAAACTACTCAACAACAGCTGCAATCTCTTCAACAAAACCCTAAGCAATTGTCTGGTTACTGAAAAACATCCGTGTTCATGCTTCTCTCTCAGCCTCTCCCATGCATTCAAAATTCTCACTACCAACCACTCATTTTGTGACATGATCCAAATCAACCTACCTTGCTGCCACACTAAGAGCTAACAAGTGAACTTTGATTGTTCTAACCGACTCCACTAGTGACCATCTGTACACTAAGTAATACATGACTAACTCCAATGACTATCTCTTATGCTGAACCAGCATTTGACTAACAGACCTGGAAAAAGCAGCTAGTGTATGCCTTCCAAGTAGACTTGGCCCAATATTGTTGTATTAACCATCCCACTGTGGATTTATAAGGCTGTATCCAAATGTTCAGATTTGTCAGCTTTTTTTGTTCCCCATTTCAAATTGTGCATGCTTCTCAAAATCTTAATGAAATCTAGAAAAATTCTCACTATTGATCCAGTTGGTCTTTTATTAATCTAAAATCCGTTGCATGCTTTGTTTTACATAAACTATGCTTTATATATCCATCTTGGATGTTATGCTTAATTTGGACTTTTATGTACTTTGTTTAATTATCTCTTTACATAATTTATCAACTACAAAAGCTAAGCTAACAAAATAAAAAGGCTATAGGCTTGGTCTTTATGTGTAATTTAAACATTGTCTATATTAGCTGTTTTCCACTCTGCAGGAAATTAATCAGTATTTGTTCTGCTTTTGAATAACATTCTTAATGGAGTGAAAATCTGCTCTCCGCCCTAAGTTTTAGCATACTATCGGTTTGATCTATGCAACCCCCAAAGGAAAAGGTGATAAAAATAGTTGCATGGAAAGAAATGCACTGAGGGTGGTTTTAAAAAAGTGGCCTGCTTGCTGTCTTGCTTTTCTGCCTTTAAATATCATTTTGAGTTTTATAATTACAGCAGTTTCAGATATAGTATACCAAGCTAACAGGGCACTACACTAACATGCAGTGTACATTGATGTCAAGAATCTCAATGGCAACACCCAGATTTGCTCTGAGTTACAGCACAATGGCACAAAAATTACAGAACCAACTGATATTGCCAACATCCTGTCAGATAGGTTCAGTGCTAACTTTACCCCCCTCTCGCACCCTAAAGGGCCCACATCTATACAGGAAGAATGCAGAGGCCCTGTAATCACAACTATACAGGTAAAAGGTGCACTCTCTAAAGCCAAAAACACAGCATCCATGGGACTGGGCAACATCCTAGTCTGTGTTTTACATGAACTTCAGAACTTACTGGCTCCCCACCTAAGCACCATGTTCAATCATAGCCTCACATCAGGCTTTGTGCCTACTGAATGGCACACAGCAACAGTTATCCCACTCCACAAAGGGGGAGCCACCACTTATCCCAGGAACTATTGCCCTATTAGCCTGATAACCCTGGTCTGTAATGCCATGGAACATATCATTATGGAACTCATAAACAAAGACATTGGTAACCTCCAAACTCTGGACCCACCCAGTTCAGATTTGTGAAAGGCAGATTATGCCTCCTGAATCTGATCGACTTATTTGAGGCAGTCACCAAAGCAGTAGACAAGGGAAAGGTGGTTCACACAGCCTATCTTGACCTTGCCAAGGCTTTCAACACCATCAATGTTCTGCAATTATAGCTAAACTCACTAAACTAGGATTAAATCTCTACTTCACAAGATGGGTTGCCAACTGGCACACTGACAGAACCCACACTATAAAAGGTGCAGACTCCAAATCTGATTTCTAAACCAGTGACAAGTGGAGTACCACAGGGTTCAGTCCTGGGACCTCTCCTGTTTGGTATCTACTTCTCTGAAGAACATTCTAACACAGAAGGCCTTTGGCTAAGTTCGCAGATGACTGCAAACTAGGAACCATAGTCAAGTCCCCAAATGATGTGAACATCCTACAAAAGGGGCTCACTGAGACAGATGCCTGGTGTCAGAGCCATGGCCTCAAGCTCAATGCCAAAAAGTGCATTGTCATCCCCTTTGGTAAAAACTCTGTACCCATGAACTACCACATAGGCAGCAGTCTACTTAACTGAATGTGTGATAAGAGAACTTGGGACCCAGGTGGACAGTAGTCTCTCCTTTGATAATCACATCGCCACAGTAGTCAGAAAATCCTTCTATGTGGCTCACTTCATCACAAAAGGGTTCTCATCCAGGAAAAAAGAGGTCATTGTTCCTCTTTACTCGACACTCATTAGACCCATTATAGAGTACAACACCCCTTTTGGAATATACCTCACAAGACATCTGCAGCAGCTGGAAAGGCCACAGAAGTACCTCACAAAGAGGATTACTGGCCTCAAACAGATGCCCTACACTGACCGTCTCAAAAAACTCCAGCTTTACTCCATAGCATATCGCCTACTCTGAGGTGACCTTTGCCTAACATATAAAACTATGTCAAACCCAGAGCTTTTGGGCATGCTACACCTAAAGAAATTCTAATCCCTCTAAGCCACATGCTCTAGGGACCTAAACCTTGTCACCACAATAAACAGGACATGCTAGAGGGATAGATTCCTGTCCCAGAGACTTCCCATACTCTGGAACAAGTTACCCATCTATGTCAAGCAAAATTCCTCATTAGCACTCTTCAAGAAAAATCTTGATGAGTGGATGGGAAATATGAAATACACCCCCGGGATCACTTCTGTGGTTCTGCTCAACAGGGGCACAGGAAAATAACTTTCTTGGGTGGGAACCTTGTTGGTTAGGCTTACTTAGGCCCTTGGGCTGATAGCCTAGTACTTACCTACGAACCTATGCTATCTGGGACTGCAAAGGCTGAAAACAATTGCAGGAATACCTTACTCAAGCCAAGATTAACCAATGCCAAAAGAGATGTGCAGGGAATAGGAATTTGCCCCCACAAATCAAATGTGGAAGTGTTTGGCCTGAAACACTCTCACTAGTTCTAACACACCCCTCCAGGTCTTCAATACAATGCAACATTTCAACAAAGATAGGCTTTATGCATTGAAATTAATCTGGGATGATGAAGGTTTTAGTCTGTTACTCACAAGAAAACTGTTTCAGATAAACATGTATTGTGGTAAACACAAATGAGTGACACAAGTGTAGAAAACAACCAAAGGCTTCACAACACCTTATTGCCATTTCCAAGTTTGCTTCTTACTCAGTGTCCTGGTGAGCTGGTTTATGCTATTTAAAACATAATACCAAAGTCTGTATCATGTACTGAGGACAGTAGTAAAATATATTTAAAACACGTGTTACATTTTGGGGGTTATTATAAAGTATCTGAAACTTTACAAAGTGCAGACTTGGTTTGATTACTTTTTATGAACATTTAATCTAGCTTTCATATATGGTATACAGATTCAGAGGGTAAACTTAAAGAACCAGCATGCCCAGTGATGAACGTTTTGCAGTGTGTTAATCATAAAATGTATGTAAAAGTTTAAAGAGTAGGACTCTTAACAAGAAAGATTTCTGGAGCATTTTAGATAAGATAGATGATTTGCATGAAGAATTTAGCCACCTTAACTGCTGTAACTTATTTACATGCCTCATTTCTTACAAGATTATAGCAGCTTAACTTAAATATTTTACACTTCAACATCTCATTATAGTGTCAGTTTCTTCCTCAAGTCTGTTTTGTGTGTCTATATATGTGTGTGTGTGTGGGGGGGGGGCCGCGCTCAACTCCACTGTTGGATTTTAGTTTCCTCCAATGGACTTATATACAGTTATGGATGAAGGACATTGTTATTGCTGTCAGGGGAGAAGTTTATGCAAGGCAGCACAAACCTTAAGGGGAGTGAACCATTCCTAAATATGAATGATGATTATGGTAATACCTCATGTGACCATGAGGCATGGCATCTGCTCTGATCCCTCACCTCACTGTTGAGTTTAATCAAATTTCATAGCTGTGATACACAGATATGTACTTGAATTTACCTTGCACTCACACATACACATGCATATTTATGGGCACTGTAGAAGACTGCCAGTTCTTTCTTTGGTATACCTTTAAGATGTGAGAGGAAACAAGACATTCTCATAAAAGTATGCATGAGTACTGGAAGGATATGTAAACTCTGCAGAGAAGGCATCTTAGCCAGGAACTAAAAGAGAGAGAGACAAGATCTGTATGCAGTAATGCTAGCTGCTGCATCAAGGTAGTTAAAGAAAAGCTTCTTTCAAATGGCAGTTTACAAAATGTATTTACATTATATTACACTGACTAATCACAAGCATCATTTATGGAACAATTGTTGCCATGTGATTTGTATATATTATGGAGAAAGATAGGAGACAAATACAGTCACTGCCTATACCAGTTGGTGCTTGATTCATATAGACAAGTATATTATAGTTCTGACCTACCAGACTGAGGAGGTAAGTCTAAAATCTAAAGGACAGAAATCTTAGGGAGAGAGCAGTAGGGCATGCTGTAAGAGAAGTTACAGGGATGTAGAGACGGTTAACTCCTCAATACTGATATACAGCGGAATGACGGACAGCAATACTAGTCAAACCTCGGTAGTTTTCAAACAGCTGTAATGCCAGTTTCCTTGTAGCCAAGTTTTTCAAGGCACAAATACATTATTTTTTAGTTTTCTCAAAGGTAATGCATAGTATCTTTATCCATACCTATCAATGAGAAACAAAAACTCCATTCCATGAACAGGAAGGTGAAAGACGGATGTGAAAAGAAATAAAACATATTTGACATTGTGTGCAATTATCATTGAATATATGTGCTCCTAAAGTGTTTCATGTCTATCCTGAAATATGATGCTGGAGAAGAATATGGCAGTGATGATAACTAAACACTGTACATAATATAAACAATAATGAAGTGATAGGACACAGTTTCCTGGCTGTTACATATCTCACAAATGAAGATGTGTGCTAATCAGCATACACCCTGCAAGAGAAACTGGGAAGTACAAATATCAACAGCATGATATAAATCCTAATGAGAATTTGCATGTACCATACTTGGACAGTGCATGCGATGGTCTGTTTATGCAGATTATAATTTTCCTCCACTATAATCTGACAGGGCATGTGAAATGCTATTCATGCAGATTATAATTTACAGGTACCATACTCTGACAGGGCATGAAACAGGCTGCTCATGCAAATGATTATTTTCATGTACTATACTCTGACAGTGCATGCGATGGTCTGTTCATGCAGATTATAATTTTCATCTACAATACTCTGACAGGGCATGTGATGCATTGTTTGTGCAGATTATAATTTTTATATGTCATACTCTGACAGGGCATTTAATGGGTTGTTCATGCAGATGATACTTTTTTATGTACAACACTCTGACAGCACATGCGACGAGATGTTTATACAGATAATTTTCTTGTACCGTACTCTGACAGTGCATGTGATGGGCTAATCATGCAAATGCTTGCTGTTCCTTGAGCTATTGAGGTAGAACCACAGCCTATGTTTAGTGTGTTGTATTTTAAAGATGCTCTTACAGCTGTAGCAGTAGCAGCAGCATATTAATTTGTTAGGCTCAAAATAAACAAGCTGTATATTCTGGCTAGCCCAGACTATTTAATAAGGTGCATAGTAACTTAAATTATCAAAAAGCATGCCAAAAATTCTGATTCCAAAGACATACATCTGCAGTGTTTATCCCTGGCCTCCACTGAAAACGGGCTCTGTCCCAGTCCGACTTTCCCAGTAAACAAATGTTAAATAAAAAAATAAAAATAAAATAAAAAAAACTACCAGCTGAAAGTAAAACAAGTTCTGGAACGTGTCTTTCTGCCCCTACAAGAGTCCCAGGATGCATATTCCTCGCTGGACAAGAGGAGGTCTAATATATCAGAAGCATTGCTCTATTGATTTAGTAACACATATGTTCATAGAAGGAGGAAAACATTTGGAAAACATTATGGGATGGCAAGACATCTGGGTCTCTTTTTTTAATCATATTTTGGCTGATTTATATCCTCACACTTTATTAATAAGGTAGTATGTTTAAATTCTTAAGCTATGCCCTTTATAGCATTTGGATTTCATGTACTCCAGTAACTTAAATGTATAGGTTGTAAGAGTAGAGTCTTTTTTTCTTCTGTTCTTACTAGATTAACTGTGATTTTACAGTAGACCTTTAGCAACTGTAGTTAAGTAGCATGCTTTAAAAATGGACAAACACGGATGTTCAACAATCCTAATTTAGCCCAAATGTTGCAAGAAATGAATAACAGAAAATTAAATAAAGGAGTCAACCTACTAGGTTCAACTCATCAGGAACTCAACTAAATAAAAAAGATGCATATAGTACAAAAAAGTGTTTATTTTCACTGCACCTCCTTATATATACTTGTTCCATGGTCTCACAGATGTGACAAAAGAAAAATTCTCCCAAATAAAGGAATCACTGTTATCACACCATGTGAAACCACAATGGCAATGATTTCATGTGCGAAACAGAAATCAAAGAGTTCACCCTCGGGATGCAAACTCAAGCAGATGCAACTTTTTCCATTGTGACTTGACAAGGTTTAGAGAGGTCAGATTGTTGACATGTGGCCTGTTTCTGTTGACCTATTCATTCATTGCTATTGACTTTGCTTAATACTGCATCCTTCATCAAATCCTTCCTTTTTTTGTCTTGTACTCTACTTCTCTTAAACTGGTTATCTATCTGCTAGACTGAATTGAAGCACAGGCTTTCCTCACTTCCCAGTATCCCTGTGGGTATGTCCACAAAAGTCTGTTTTTAGTCCTTTATTACTTATAGGTTGTATTAACTCGTTCTCCAGATACATATCTAATGTAAACAGGTTTCTGTATGCTGAGATGATGCTCTTAATGGATGACACGGTTATCTGCATCATCAGTTTTCTTTAGAAACAAAATTTCCTTCCAGCATGCATGTGGCCCTCCTCCAGACAAAACTCATTATTGACCCCACCCCCATTAAAATCAATACAATGGCTATTGGTTTCCTTCAGTTTTAAGTCTCTTATCTTTCAAGTGTTCTGTAAATACTATTCATCCATTTTTAAGTAATATATCTGAAAACATTTATTTTTTGTAGACTTTTTCTGTCTGAAGACATTACATTACTCATTGAGTATGCTCGGAATGCCATTAATTTTGTCTGAACGGGTATGTTAGTGTGGCATTTTTCTTCATTCTTTCGAAGCTACTTCTCTGTTTCTTAATTTTCAGACACCTGCTTTAATCCTTAACTCTTTCTCTACTTCAGTTTTCCTTGACACTTTTTGCTTTCACTTTTTATTTTAATATAATCTATGTATATGCTGTCACAACTTCTCTTCTGCAGGCAAGTTAGTCCCAGATTGAGTCCAGACTGTAATGTTATTAAAATAAGATACAGAATTTACAATGACCCTTAATATTAATGAGAGAAATACCATTATACCAAATGCTGCTGCTTCCAAGCCTGGATAATCTACTACTCAGCATATTCATTTTCCATTCATACAATAATGCAGATTATCTGTATTCTAGTCCTATCAACTCTTTGCAGACAGATGGGGAAGAAGAGGAGATAGTTACATATTTTGTATTCAAGGGCTCAGAGATTTCTGTTGTTACATCAATAAACTCTCCCTGGATAACTGCACTGAGATCCAGCAAGATCAAAGAACGCTATACTGAGCAGATGGACTTGTCCATGCAGGATCCACAGTAGCACATGTTCCTTTATTCACACCTTTTGTGAATTCTGGAATTCATGTTTCTATAGTGGGTATGGCCCTTGACATTGCTGCCATTTGGTGGAATTATTCCAGGATACTGTTTCCCAAAATGATGGTTCTCAAATTTCCAGTAGTAAACTATATCTGAAGATGGTGATTGTAGACATGAAGTTAAAGATGTTTGCTTCTTTGAATGAAAGTTCTGGCAAATCTAGGTAAGACTGTAATGAGCAAAGATGTCACATTGTGAACAAAGGTCAGTACAGTCAACACAATGGTTTTGCCAGTAGTAACATGGCTTTGAGATCTGGACTATAAAAATGGCTGTGCATGGGAAAATCGCTGCTTTTCAATTGTGGTTTTGGAAAAAAACTTTTAATTGCTTAGACTTCAAAAAGATAAAATCAGGCAAAAAAACAAAGAAAAGAAGTCAGGAACTGGTTATCTCTGCACTAGTTTATTTAATCACAAATTGAATGTTTTCGTCCAGGTACAATGGACTTCATCAGAATGGCATATCAAAAAGGTAAAAATAATTTATAATATCTGAAGAATCACATGATCTAAATAAAACAATTAAACAATTAACCTGGCAAATCATTTAAAGGCACAAAGTTAAAAATATACAAAATGTATAAAAATGTATATAAATACACAAATACAATTTCCCTCCTAAATCTCAAATCTCATAAAAATAGCTTACAAATTTATAAAAAATAAAACTTGACAAATAAATGACAAGAAGAACATTTCATCCTGATGTATCAGATTGAATAAGCTGCTTTTAGAATAAGAACACTGCTAATCAAGACCATTTCATTCAAACCTGGAAAAAACAGTAGCATTGGATTTTAATTGCCATTTTAACTCTTTAAACTCCAAAAACAAAAAAAATGTCAGTGGGACCACCCCATTGATCCAAGCTGATGTGGTCATTGAGAAAAAAATATATATATGTGTACAATTATTGCCGATGTGTTTATATAAAGCTTTCCTTTCATTGTTTTTCTGAATATCATGGCAACGTTGTTAAATTAAAGTTCTCAGTGCCTACTTAGTTTTACCTGTATAAAAACAAGTACATGATTGGCACTGTGCCACATCAACCACTTCTTTAGTTCCTCAAGTGATATTTTTGCCTCAAATTAACCTCACTATACCTTTCAAGAAAAAAGCTGGACTCCACCAGAATGTATTGGCACTGTGAACAGTGCTCTCACTTATCCATCCTATCACAGCCCATGTGGAGGTCAGTCCATTCAAGTAATGCTTTAAAATACACATCCTTTTTATAAATACTTAGGGTGCTTGTCCCACTACTTTAATATATTCCTGATAAATACCAAAAAGGCTCCAATTTTTATGTACTATCCTTTGAATGTTGTAGCAAAATAAGTGCTCTCCTAAATTCACTCTATGTCATATCAGTGTTCCTAGATATAGTAGTAAACTTCCAAAAATTGCCTGTACCCAGCAAGGGACTGAAGTAACCCAATAATCTTTTACTTTTTACTTCCTTAAAAATATTATTAAAAATTAAAATTAAAATTACAAACATTAAAAATATTATTAAGGACGGACTCAGGGTACCCTCTCCTCTCAAGTATAAGTTTAAGTTTTACACACTTCTAGTGAAATGTAAAATCATTGGACACCATATGGAATAATCTAACATACTGTCCTTTAACCAAGAACTTTTTTGATGTATAGGGTGCCAAATACAAAAAAGCAATATCTTTTGGCTTTTCCCAGTTAGGGGTCGCCACAGCAGATCGCCAGCCCACAGACTGATTAGCAGTAGAGTCTTTATGGTGTTGAGTTGCCAGCCCAGCACCCAACCCCAACCTTTACAGAAAGCACACACACACACAAACACACACACACACACACACACACACACACACACACACACACACACACATACACACACACACACACACACACACACACACACACACACACACACACACACACACACACACTCTTGCACCTACCTGCATGTCTTTAAAACTCACTCGACCACAGGGAGGATGCACATAGGGTGCCAACTACTATGATGCAATAAAGAGATGGAGTATGTGGGGTTTCTATATATTGTAGATTTGAACCCCTTCAGGATTTTATTTTTATAAATAGAAACATCCAGGTAGTTAACCTGGCCAAACTGCATGTCCATGATAAACTTCAAAAAGTCAGTGGGGGTGTGGAAGTACTGAAAAAGATGGTCCAATCTTGACACAGTATCTGTCCAAAATATAATGATGTCATCTAGGAAGCATCCATAAAGAGACCAACTTTTACAATATTCAGAAGTAAATATAAAACTGTCCTCCCAATAAGCAAGAACAATATTTGTAAAAATTGGGGCCCTAGCCACCCATTATTTCTACTCCTCTGCATTGCCTAAAGAGATGGTTTTTGAAAATAATAAAGTTTTTCTCCAAGACTGCCTCCATGTGTGTTCTGTTATAATTTTTGTATGCTCAAAATCAGTGTTAAAACAAAGATACTCAGAAAATCTCTCTTGACCAGTGTAATGGGGGGGGGGGGGGGGGGTATGCAAAAAAATATCCTGAATATCAACGGTCACAAAAGAAATCACCCCATCAGAATACAAATCATTGCAAGCATTGGATAGAAAATCACGAGTCCTTGAAAAGATATTTGATGTTGTGCACTGCCCCCTTAACTTGCTGGTTGATAAACCTTGCTATTGGGAAGGTGTTGGATGCTTTGGCATCCACAATGGATGCAATAGAGGATCTGTCACACTCTTATGAATCTTCAGAATGCTAAAGATAGTGGGAATCTTAAGGTGGGAAACATTTCAGATACAGTAGTTTGTTCATTAACTTATAATTATTCCAATGATATATCTAATCTATGATGCTATATTCATCTGACTGATGGAGGCTTCCTCATATGTATAGGTAAATAATAAAGCTAACATTTTATTAATGTTGTTGATATTTATAATTACTAAGCAATCACTCTTGTCCAGGTTTATCACTTTCAACTGTATTGTTGGTGATATCTCTCAAAGTTCCGACTTGGTTGGACTTAAATTTAAACTTGAATATATATTCTTTGTTTTTTTTTTTTTGGGGGGGGGTTATTCTTGGCTGCATGCCTTCTGCTTCTTGTCTTATAAAATTGGTCAATACAAAAGAAGCACATACTGTTCACTGGAAGGACTTGTGTTAACACTAAAACTCATATGTTTTCACCATGTAATACAAACATTCCCTAGAGAAGATACTATTGCTTGGAATGACTGAAGGCAAAAAGCACATTACATGACAGAGGCTAAGACAGAATTGCTGACATAATGAATATGAATTTTCAGGGATTACACAATCAGTTGCTGACAGGCATACATGGCATGCTTAAGTCATTTAGGTCACAAAAAGTCAGACCTGAGTAAATGACTAACCAACAAGAAAAATCTATTATATTACTAGAGAGTCTGCATTGCATTATCCTTTTTGTTGCTTATATAGTCTCATTTGTATTTTATGGAAGATTTTGCCTTTTATTCTTTTTTAATATCATGACTAAGGGCATAGATAGACATACTTCTCAAATGCCTTGGCATACAGTTTTATTGGAATAATGTATATATTTGCCTGCAATGAGATGTGCTACAACTGATATTAAAAATATCCTGAGATAATAATCATGCTTTTACTTTATTCGGTTATAGATTCTATTAAAGAGTCAATTTTCTGCATAAGCTTGACATGTAATGTATTTTTTTTGGTACTAAAATGTTTGCTATGTAAGAACATGTGCTATTTGATGTAGAAAGGCTACACTTGGAGGAAGAGGGGAGCTACATTATCAAAGTTGGTGCAAAATTCAAAAACGTCTGCCTTTGCCACTCATCAGGACTGAAATGTACTTCAAATGGATCAATTTAGATAAGAGATAAGTACTGCATTATCAAAGAAAATGCAAGCATGCATAAGAGAATGTATGAATAATTTAAATACTGTCGTGTGTTGAGTTTTGAATTTTACCAGATCTTAAAATAAAGTGCAGGCACATTTAAGCTTACAGCAGTTAGGCTATTGCATCCACAGCTGAAGTCACTGTAAATATAGTAAAAAACTACTTGTTTACATCCATTTCCCTTAACAAGCACTGCTATGTCAGAATCTTCCTCTTGTATCAATGTCTGAAGCTCCTCTGCTCCTGGTGTTACTCATCATAGCTCCCCCCAAAACATCTTGTCAGTTGTTTGCCCTGGTCTGTGCCCTTTTGCAATCTGTCTTCCCTTTTCTGAAACATACCCTGCAACACAATCCCTTTTTATACCTTTACCCCCATATTGTATTATTTACCTTCCAGGATGAATATTGTACCTTTTTGTAAATTCCTGCATTTCTTTTGTCTATTTGAGTTCTCAGACTGACCTTCTTTTGCCCATCGGCTCATCTCAACACTCTCTTCCTCTGCATGCTAATGACATATTTATCTTGCTGTATCTTTGCCGTCCAGATTTTAGCACAGCTGTCCTAGCCAGAGACAGGGAGTTACTCTGATAATCTCACTTTCACCTGTTCCTCCCCCAGTCTCACATTATTCCTGCTCCTCCCCCATTCTCATGCTAGTTCATACCCTTACCCACTGCTTTCTGAACCATGTGCTGTAGTCCTGGATATTGTCCTTTCTTAATTTGCAAGCATATCTTCACCACATTTTGCTCTTTTCCTTGTGTATCTGTCTTACTAATTGCAAAATCACTGGTACCCACATGCACAATGACATGATTATAGCTCCTGACATACGTGAAAGGTCTGCTACCTTTGTTGCTAGTCCTGCCTAACGTTGGTCCCATGGCAGATTTCATTGACAGCTACACATTTAATTTGACTTGCCTGCCCACTTGTTGTCCCTTATGATTTAACTTCAAATTGCTGCAGCTCCTTCCTTTCCCTTTCTGACCTGTCATTCCTTCTTCAGTCCTTTGCATGCTACTTAAGCTAGTCCTGTCACCGAGTTCTTGCAAGCTATATGTCTTGTATGCAGAACTTCTGAAGCTCTGTCCTATTCCACAAGTGCTTATATTCTCTGAGATGCCTGCAATTCCAGCATCATCTCTTGACTCCTTAAAGCCCCTGATCACTACTCCTGCATTGCTCATTACCACTTCATTATCCTGTTTCTATTTCTTGTTTCTGTCTTCTCTTTTTCCTCTCTAGTCCTATTATTTCTTTTTTACTCCTCTTGTCCTTTTTCCTCTGTTCTAATTCTGCTTTGCTAATTGTTAACCCTTTTCTCCATCATGTTTACTCATATTACACCCAACAAGGTGCTGCTGTTAGCTTCCTGATAATCTGACCTCCCCAATTCTCTTTTTACATTGAACTCATTAAGCTTCTCTCATCCTCATCTTCCTCCAGGTGATACCCCACTTCTACCTTACAGTCCTAGTCTATCCTGTCATACCTGGAACATTTGAAAAAATTTTCTTCTCTCACATCTTCTTCAATCTGTTTTTATCATTTTTACTTCTGTCATTGTTTTTCTGCTTTTAGCTGTTTGATATGGTCTGTATTGAGTGATATGTACTGAATGTTTCATAATGCATGCAAACTTCTTTATGCTAGCAACTAGTTCTGCTTGGCTTTCCTGTGCTAAATCCTCATCCTTGTGACATCACTACCTGTGGCAGTAGACAGTCATGAGATCTGTACATACATATACGAGAGGAAAGTCAAAAATATGTTAAGTATTGCAGACGTACTTGGATGGCCTGAGCACAGTATGGAAGATGAAAGAAGTCTGTGAATATTTTATACCTTAAGTAGTAGAATAGACACATATGTGAAAGAAGATTATTAAAACCATAAGCAAGAGAGGGAAAAGAAAGTACTACGGTGAAATAATGCGCATTTAAAGATTGCTATAAATGTATGAAGTGCAAATTTTGTGAAATAGTTATTTAAGAGCACACATTTAAGGTGCATACAAAAAAAACAAAGAATACTGTATTAATGTATTGTGCTTTTCTAAAGGTTACATTTACAGCAATAGATTGTATTTAAACATACATACACCCCTACACACACACACACACACACACACACACACACACACACACACACACACATATATATCTATATATATATATATATATATATATATATAGCTATATATATATATATATATATATATATATAAATAAATATCAATATATAAAGAGATACATACATATATGAATGATTACATTCACTTTTTCCAAACTGACAGTGTTCAATCATGCAATGCCAATCATACTCCACACCAAAACTGCACTTGGCAAACCTCCGAAATGGGCTTTAACATGGGTCCTTAAGGAGGAAAGTGCCTGTCTCCTTGCTTTTTCTCTTCACAGAACTGAGTTTCAATGAACTGTGATTGATGTACAATGAATCAATCACAAATCCATTCAAGACAAGATAGAGGGAGAGAGCTTGCTGTACATGAAACAAGGAAAGAGAGGAACTGAGAAAATAAGGGTGAACATACTGGAGCAATTTCTAATAAATTCTGAGGGAATGCCTTATCTGAATATATTCTATAAAGTAGTGGTAACCATGAATTTAAATTTACTGAGATGTAGCCTGTAAAACACAGTGATGTATTGAAAAACAAAAACATGAAATAAAGCAGAGAAGTCTTCTGGCAGTGATAAATGAAGGCCTTGAGATGCAATGAGTGTAGACTCAATTATTACAGGTGAATGCATTTTACAGGGTCAGTTGTAAAGTAATTCAGCATGTGATTTGAACTGATTAAGGTCTACAGTTAGTGTTATTTAAAAATTATGTAAGTAGCTATAATTTCATGTTAAGCCTTGCAGAAGAATGTTTTCCCAACAGTACTTCATTTTTTGGCTGCCTTCTGATATTTTGTAAACAGCAGGTTAAATATTTCTAAACTGTGGTTAAACAACTCATTCTTACTTTCTCTGCAGTATGCACTTGGGTAGCTTCCAGGCATCATCATTATACGGGCTTCATGTGATACATATCCTGTATTAGCAGGCCTAAATACAGATTTTTAGTAAATGGCTAGCCTCAGAATACAACATTTGCTGGAACTGTACCTAGATAGAGGATTCACTGTCTCAGCGAGGTACCAGAATGTACATAAACTTTATCTAGCAACCCCATTTTTACTTTGGAAAAGCTTTGGGGAGATATGTAAGAACTTGGCTCAATGAATCAACCTTTTTATTCTTTACTGGAACCTGGAAAAATGGTTTGGTAGAAAAGCAATCATAATTCTTCATTCAAGCAGTGTAAAGATCTTTTTCTGATTTCTGTTATATGTTCTTTGTCATTTTCTAAACAGAGTTATGTATCAATAACATAACAAGTTAAGTTTTTCTTCCTTCCTGGACCCAACCCAAGTTCATAGTATTCTTGCAAATAAAAGTTCTTATTCTGAAAGGAATGTATTTTCACAATGATAGCTATTTGTATCTCACTGGAGAGAGCAGGTTTAAGGTACCTTTGATGTTTACCTTTGCCACACCCAGATGGATAAGGGGAAAACCACTGTAGCAGCATACTTTGTTGTAAAAAAGCATCATACCTATTTCTATTTTTTTTCTATTTCTGTTTTTTTCTGCCAGCCAAGCTAAAATTATATTAGGGTTTATATTATATTACCAAACGCTAGAAATAGTGCATGATCGATTATCGAACCCAAATGCATGAAACCACAAAATGTCAAAGGAACAGATCTGATCCCAAAAAAAAAAACATGTACAGACAACATAAAGTGGGGGGCTTTGCCCCCTACATCCCCCACCTTAAATATACCATCTCTGAGATTGCACCACAGTGAAGAAAACAGCAAAGTCTGGAGAATGGCCCAGCAAATTTTGTCCCTGGGAAAAAAATTCACTCATCCGTTCCTCCAATATTCTGTGGTTTCGTGCATTTGGGTTCAACAAATGAGCGTTCGCTATTTCTAGCTTTCGATCATGTAATAGGAATCTTTATATTATGCTATCCTTGCTGCACTTTGAGAGATATTCATGACCTTTATAACTACATCCTAATGTTATGTAACCCTGCTTATTTCTTAGTGCTCTGTATCTTTGATAGATTGTATTCTACATCTTAATACCTGACATTTGCATTGAAATTCCATCAAGAGTGAGCTTGATTTTATGACAGTCAGAAGTTCATTCTGTTGTGTGTTTATTAAAGTGGCTGCAAGTTTCAAACATATACATTTTTCCTGTTTTGTCCATTTGATAACTCTTAAAATGAGCCATAAGAAGAGGTGTAAGTCCCTTTTGAGTTGTTGCTCTGGGTCATGAGTTGTTCTAGTATCCATTACAATTTTACTGTTTATCATAGCACACTCCAGTCAGTCTCTATACCTCTTCTAAGATTACTTTTCATCCTTTAAAACCTCTTCTAAATAAAACATACACATAATGTTCATTCCAGTCATTTAACAGAAGGAGATAAGTACTTTTTTTTGCTTGTTTCATGCCATGTAGGTAATGCATTTGAGGGGAATCAGACACAGAGCTCAGCAGCTGTGAAATTTATTATAAAATATACTTCCTAGACAAAAAAAAAGAAGAAATTAAAAATGTCAGTGCTGGTAGTTGCTGAGAAATGATTAGAGTCTAGAAGCTCACTATAAAGTTTAACTCAGGATGCTGAAAAAACTCATTATAGGGATCATTCACTCTTCCCAGGGTTATGTGAACTTGGATAGACCTCTGCAACTTTCTAAATGTCAGTGTTTTTATTATCAGCTTTATAAATTAGACGTTAATTAAACAGTTGCACTTAGAAGTGTAGGAACAGGAACTGTTCTTTATGAATACAATATTTCAGAAAAAATATCTGCTGCTCCCACTGCTGTGGGAGTTTAGATATAATCTGTTCAATGCCCTATTTGACTAGGTATGATACTTAAGCTTGATTAAATGTAATAATTAAACCCTGGTTAATCAATAATGTCCACTGGATAGTATGTAGATCAGTGGCTAAGATCTTTACTTAATAGGCCCAGGCTTCAGTCCTTATTTATCGTCATTGTTTCTGTCGAGTCGGCAAGTTCTCCACATTTTGGAAACTCTTTTCCTTCAGCCCCTCCACTGCAAGCCAGGTTAGTGACTACTGTAAACTGTCCTTACATAAGTCATTTTTTTGTTATCTATGCTTTCTCCCTGTAGTCTGGGTAATTTCTGAAAAGGGTCTGAGGGCACTTTAGTTGCTTAGTTAAAAAGTAAATTTTAAATTCAAACTTGCTGAAGAATTCCTGAATCCATTAATACAAAGACTTGGTGTATTATTATTATCTGGAGCATTTCTCCCCGGGCCTCCGCTAAAAACAGGCTCTGTGGAACCTAGTCGTACTTTCCCGGTCAACAAATGATTAATAATAATAATAATAATAATAATAATAATAATAATAATAATAATTAACTTTGAATGAGATTTAAAGTCACAGTCCAAACCACAACCCAAACAATGTTGGGTATTATTCTTTTACCAAGCTCACAAATGTGCAATTTAGAAACAAATTGTTTATATCGGAACCGGCAGTCCATTCCTCTGAAATGGAATGGAATAGCACAGAGCAGTGCAGCCAGCCTGGTGAGTGTCTAAAGAAATATGCAATACTTGGGGATGGGTTAACTGCTCAGATAGGCAGCTGGTTAGGTGCGCAGCTGGGCAGAGCAACTACAAGGAGAAGTGCATATTCTAGAAGTGGGATTCTTACATTTTAAGGATACACAGTACTGCAGAGTATGTGCCTGTGCAAAGAGCAGACCTTGAAGCACTCAGGGAAAGGTGATACTAAATAAGAAAAGTACAAAGCATTACAGTCTGATGAGTAGCCATGTAAAATATAAATCTGTAAAGAGGTTTACCTTTTCCAAACCCAGATGGATAAGGGGAAAACCACTGTATCAGCATACTTTGTTGTAAAAAAAGCATCATAACTATACAGGTGATATGATGGAAAAGTTAACCTATTTTTTTTTCTAAATGTGTGTTAATGTCAGCATGTGTTCTACATATAGGTATATATATATATATATATATATATATATATATATATATGGAGTTCTAATTCAAAACATCAAATTCCCATAACATTGAAACTTAAAACACTGAGACCATAACATCAAAAACCCAAAACATTGAAAATTCATAACATTGAAAACACAAAACACTGAAACTTTGCATTACAGCATCCCATAACATCAAAAACTGCAACACACAAGTAAATAACACCCCCTCCAGGTATAGCAACACCAAACTAACAAACACACTTTTTAATATGTTTCTGCAGGGGGTCAAGCCCCCCTGCACCAACATGTGGGGGGATCTGCACCCTACACCACCGTAAATTAAATATACCGGCTCCAAAAACACACCACAGTGGAAAAAAGTTAAATTTCCTAACCTGTATTGCGATCACCATACATAATGTACACATAATGTCTAAATCACTTACCTGTATGGCCTAAAAACACATACAGATTGGCAACATAAACACTTCCTCCCCAACTCACTTCGCCCGGCACTTCTCAGAACACTAACTTAACTTCCATGAAAGCAACAAATCCATCACTTAACAAGACCAATATTTGCCAGTTACCCAATAAACTTTCAAAACACAATGTTAAACAAACCACAAAGCTGTAAAATGTACCAACCACCATGTTACCTCACAGAAAAACTAAACGATGTAAAGTGATACCACAACATTAACAAATTACAGTATAACATTTACATGTTTGATGATACACTACTCGATGTTATACATTTTCAGTGTTATGAACTTCAATGTTATGAGTTTTCAGTTTTTTGGGTTTTCAGTGTTATGGTCTCAATGTTTTGAGTTTCAGTGTTATGGGAATTTGATGTTTTGAAGAATTATATATATATATATATATATATATATATATATATATATATATATATATATATATATGTGTGTGTGCATGTGTGTGTGGTGTACTGCAATTATTCTCCAAATTCAGGAAAGAGCAAACCTGTTGAGTACTTTTCTGGCATCAGAAAGGTGCTTAACAATCATTTTGCTGAGCACCTATAGGTGTTAAACGTCTACTCTTTTTCTTTAGTTTAACAGTGACTAATGCTGGCCACCGCAAAAGAGCAGCAGCAGCTTTAGAAGCTGTTAAATAAATCACTCTGAAACACATTTAAGAAAATATTGGCAGTGTGAAGTATCCAGAAACTATTAAAACAGTTAATTCTTCAAAAAGACATTATTTCTATCTGCTCTCTAAAAGACAGTGATAAATATTTTATTATTTTATTATTTATTTCAAAACTGTACAACACTTATCACTCCTGCAATTTTTTCTTCCTGTAATTGATAGTACATGGAACAGATAAAGCTTCACTTATTACAAAGCATTATGACTGGGCCCTTTCAGTCATGAATCTTATTACATGCTGTTAACACAGATATGAAGATTCATCTCTCAGGCTTCACTCCAGAACCTGTCAAAGAGAATTTCTTGAAATCTATGCCTTGAACACAGAATAAGCTAAATAAGTTGTTTGTGACTGGAGGCCAAATCATAATTTTCGATATATTGCTACATTTCCTTTTTGTGTGTGTGTGTGTGTGTGTGTGTGTGTGTGTGTGTGTGTGTGTGTGTGTGTGTGTGTGTGTGTTTGTGTGCACACATGTACAGACATGTATGTGTATGCGCGTGTGTGTGTGTGTGTGTGTGTGTGTGTGTGTGTGTGTGTGTGTGTGTGTGTGTGTGTGTGTGTGTGTGTGTGTGCAAATGTCTATGCCTGTGTGTGTTTGTACCATTTCTGCATGTGAGAGATGTCTGTCAGGTGATCATACTCATGTATACAGCAGTGCCACTTTAATACTGGTGTAATTACAAGTGAACACCCCACCGTAACCACCTTAGTAATGTGTGCTAACCCTAAACCTGCCTCTGCCCCCACCTCCTAACCCTACACCTTACCTTAAAAAAAATCTTCCTGTAACACTTCCACCACTTAGACAAATTATAGGCTAGTGTTATGGGGGGTTTAGTGTAAAGATCAGAAAAGGAAATTGTTTTCCTTGTTTGTTCTTTTGCACTTGTGGTGTTTAGGATTTTCTTTATTATGTATGTTCTTATTTATGTCAATGTTTTGTGTTTAACATGAGGTAAGTCATACGTAATGTAATCGCCCATGGATATGACTTAATCAACATTTTGTTTACCCATGTAGAATGCATTACAAGTGCGTATAACAAAATAATCCATTCAATAAAGCATATATTGAGGTTTTGGATCTCAAAAGCTTTTCTGGCATTGATTATAGTAAAGTGCTTAGTATCACAAATATTATTACAGAAGCTGCAATTATCACATGCGCTATGACAAACATCATTACAGAAGCTACAATTATCACATGGGCTATGACAAATATCATTGCAGAAGTTACAATTATCACATGGGCTATGACAAATATCATTACGGAAGCTACAATTATTGCATGGGCTGATGCTCCACAGCTTGGCTTTTGAAACAAACACAGTATTAAGTGTCTTAAATTGGCTCTTAAAGAAAGGAAATATCTGACCAGGATTTCTACCTTTCTTACAAGAAATGTTACAGTATTAATTTAAGATGGATCCAAAAACTATATCCTTGATAAGCATGCCCCAGTATTTTTGAATAATAGATTAATTTAAAAAATGGCATGTCTTGGGAACTCCTTGAAATTCTTAACATCTGTATAAGAATTCAACACCATTTATACATGTTCTTCAAGATATTTTAGAATTTACACCTATACTGAATAAGAATTTCAAGAAGTTTAATGTATTAACAAAAGGTTTCATAGGTTTTTAAACATAATTTTTAGGGATTCTTTTAAGAGAAGATTTAGATTAATGTTATTTGAATGATTAATTAAATCATTCTTGTGATTGGTGGGGATATAAAAATGTGTTTGTTATGACTTGCTGGTCCTTTCTCAGTGATAACAGTTAAAGCGTTTCTGTGGATTACTGTCTTGTTCATTGCTATATAATAAATCTGTGTGCTTTCCACTTATAATTGGTTCTATTTGTGAACTGTACCTTTACAGTGCCTTGTTTTCTATGTTTGGTGTGCTACTACTTTCGGCTAGTAGTTTTTTGGTGCTGGTTTTGGTTCATTCTTTTGAGGTGTTTGTGTGTGTGTGTGTGTGTGTGTGTGTGTGTGTGTGTGTGTGTGTGTGTGTGTGTGTGTGTGTGTGTGTGTGTGTGTGTTTGTGTGTGTGTGTGTTTATGTGTGTGTGTGTGTATGTGTGTGTATATATCTACACACACACACACACAAAACACATATATATTCATAGATATATATACATATATATATATATATATATATAGAGAGAGAGAGAGAGCGCGAGAGAGAGAGAGGGAGATAAGAATCAATACAAGTTATATGACAATCATTAAATATTCAGGGAAATTTTAGACAGTTTGAAGAGAAAGTAAAAGTCTAATATGAATAGGAATTGTAACATGAAATGAGGGGGAAACAGGCTTATGGTATATTTAGAGAGAAAGTCCTGGAAGAGAATTTGAATAGTAAGTAAAGAATGAAGTGAAGAAGGAAGAGTAAGGAGGTATAAGGAATGAAAAGGTACTTGTTCACATTATTTGCTTCACTTTTAACTGATTACATACAGATAAATACAGTACTGGGGATGGAAGGAAGTGTCTTGTGCAGGATTTGGGAATACCGAATAAGTGGACACAAAGGTGACAGCTGGGATTCAGTACAATAAATGCAAAGTACTGACATTTAGATTCAAGAAACTGGTGTGAAGTATCAACTTGGGGGGGTGCAACTGATGGCAGCAGAGCAGGAAAGGATCTGGGGGTGCTGCTCCCACTTCGACTGGGCCACTGAAAGCAGAGTGGGAGGGCAGTGCATGCAGAAAACAAAGTGCTGGGAAGTTTCCTCAGGAGGACTTTCTCGAGAAACAAAGAGGTAGTGCTTCTCTGGAGCCTGAGTTTGACCACACCTTGAGCACTGTATGAAGTTGAGGATGACATACTGTATAAGGAGAGGGACATCAAATTGCTGAAGGCTATTCAGAGAAGACACAGTAGAAAGATCATTGGAACTGAAGAGAAGGGATACATCCAGAAGCTAGAGGAGCTAGAGATCCTATCACTTCCGACTAGATGAAATATGAGGGAGCTTAATTTTCATACACAAAATCATGTCAAGGAGCTAGGAAGGAGTCATATTGAACACAAAGGGATTGCTTTCACTTATCATGGGTACCAGAACTTGAGAGAGATTTGGGGTGCATGGCTAGGCTTAAAATGTCCCCAGTGGTCATTAGCCTAGTACACATCTATAAACCTATGAGGGGGAAAGAAGGTAGACATGAAGCAGATTGTAGGGACTAACTGCTCTCTAGATCAGCAAAAGCACTTTTAATAGAGAATGGACTGCTAGAAGGGGTGGCAGAAAATGAGTCCAAAGAAATATTCAAGCGAGCATTGGATAGATAGGCAAGAGTAAGGGAAAATTAATGATGGAGAAGTGGAGACAGAATGTTAAGGCACTTAAATGGACAGACTAGACAAACTTATTGTCTCTTCTGTCATTAAGCAAATGTGATCTATAATCAAGTCATACCATGTGAAGAACATCCTGACTGGGTAACTGCCCCCATTACAACCACCATGGCACCTGAGAGCTCTTGTACCCCATCAGTGGGTATGACTGTGGTGATGCTTTGTAGGATATGAGGTGTGTGCCCATTATCAATAATCCCTGTTATTCAGGTGCATGTGCAGCACACCACACACTGTGAAATGCATAAACAGTCATTGTGCAGGTGACAGTACTGATGCCTGTCCCTGTATATGTGAATTAACACAAGGAGTAAGGGCCTGCAACTCATGGCATGAATGTACAGTAGCTTGTAAGTGGGATGCTGCAGCTATCTGAAAAGTCCTGCTTGAGTGGTTCATAGTCTGAATACATGCCTTCAGATTGCCCCCATGACCTTGCATAAGACAGACAATGTGACTATTATTGCTTTGTTATCCTGTGTTGTCTTGTGAGGTCACACTGCTTACAGTATTCCTGTATATTGAGCCAATCCATCAGCTGTGCCAGTTGAAGCAGCAGCATCTGTCACCAAGGTAACACTCACTGAAATATGGTGAACATTGGATGTGTGCATCATTGTCTCCAGCTGCACAACTTTTAAATGCTGTAGGAGAGATACTCTCCAACATACATTCCTGTTGTACATGGCTGATTACAACCCACACCTGCAGCAGACTCATCAATAACCATAGTCAAAGAAGAGTCATCAACCTTTCAGATAGAAAATACATCAGATGTGCAGAGATCAAACTTTATATTGAGCACATATGGGTCACTGCTTTGCAGTGTGGTGAACAAGTTTACAGGAAACAGGCATCATATGTGTAGCTACCACTTGTAGGGGAACAGATTATTATGCATAGAGCATAAATATAGATTAGAGAAGTCCAGTATTAATCAGATATACTTACAGCCTGATTATTGGCAACAGTCAGATTCTGTGCAATACCTCTTTGGTGTGTACTGGTCATATATGGCCTTGATTGTGCATTACCCAACCTTCTGTGAGTTGTGTGACACAGTTTTTAGCAAAACACATGCCACTTACTTGAGTATGTGACATACAAACATATGCACTAAGGTGCACCAATTAGATCTATGGCAACCTCTGTGCAGTGTGTGTCGTACTTCTCCTTGTTGCCCCCGTTTCCATAAACTACAATCTGTCTGGCCTTGCCATATTTTCCACAAAGTAAAGCTCTCCTTTATCTTCCTACTGGCCATGGCTCATGCTTTAGATGAAACATTAAACTGAGGCTCCATCTGTTTGAGTTGGTGGTAGCTATGGTGGATGTAACAGATTCCATGACACCTATTGAAAAGAATAGGATATGTTCTCTGATGCCCTGGTCAAATTTCTCCTCACTGTATAAATGCTGCATCTCCCCTGAAAAGCAGCTACTAGCCTAGTGGGACTAACCTGGTCCACAGAGAATAAATAAATAAATGGCCCTAAATGGGAACAAAAAATGTGCCACTAAAAGATGTGTGACACTCTAGAAATGAATTCAGTAATCTGCATTTAAGTTTGGCACTGGCTCTTCACCATCTGTGAAAGAGAAAGGACCTTCGTATGCATGTAAAACACCAACATTATACCGTGTTAGCATTCAGAGCACACAGAGTTGTACCTTGTGTCCTACTCCTAACGTGACATTTACATTAGCTGTTGTAATGAAAGTGCACTGCAAAAGACTAGGAATTTACCTTTCTGCAACTGTGCTCCATGTTCAGTGACTGTCATGCACCAAATTGTTACACTTTATATAATACAGACTGTACTGTAAACTACAGGTGCATGTATCCAAGTGCATAACACAAGATATACATCAGTTTGGGCTCCGTAAACAGCCATGAGCCGGTGTCATCATGAATGCATCATTGAACATATGTTTCCATGTGCATCTGCACAGTACAAATCACAGCTTATATCCCATCATTGTGCAAACATACATTTCAGTATTACAAAAGACCCATTCTGTCTGGTAAGGCATCACAATGCACTGCAGTAGTATCCGTATGTGCACTATATACTCATCATATCACTACATGCTCACTAGTGCATATGATGACAGGTAAGGTATCTAGTGGATGTCATATTCCCTGTTTTCTACAATGAGTCAACCAAAGCATCCCTCTAGTACTATACCATAAAACATACTTAAAATTAAAAGTCTTTTAAGCATCCAGCAATGTCACTGATTTTATTTTAATTCTACTAATAAAACAGTTATGCCTGAGTTCACTCTTACTGTGGATGGACTGCAGAAACTGTCTTAAAATGTTTTATTTGACAGCTAAATTATGATGCATGATGTTAAATTAGGGTAATTTATTATGAAAATGATTTTCTGATTAAACAAATTGACATAACAATGATTGACATAACAAATTGTCTTTTAAGACTTAATTATTTTGCCAACACATTTTACACCACTTCTAATCTATAATTATTTATGGGCTTTCTAAAGACTCATCAGTCCTGATCCTTTCATGCCTACAGACAGAAATAGTTTACATAGCCTACATAAGATGATTTTCCAAAACAAGAAGATAATCTCCTTCTGGGGTATAAAACATATTCCAGGTAGGACTTGTCAAGTGAAAGTTATTACATTAATGAGAAATAAATTACACTGCAAGCTTTGAGAGAACTTTCTGTGACTATTACAAGGTTGCTTTTGTCAAACAAACATAATTCCCATAGCAGTTTTCACTAGTTCTAAACTGGAATTTCAATGCACTATTTTTATGATGTTAACTCATGAGTATTGAAAGAGCATTTTTTTTGCATGTAGAGCAAAAGGTGACTGCAAACTGAGTGCAAATTCTCCTTTTTAGGTAGAAAAATGCTCTAGAACTGAAATGGAGAATGTGAGTTATTTTATTAAGGAAGTACTAGGAAACATAAGCATATTGCTTATTTTGAGAGAAAAAAAAATCATGAGTTTATGTTCTTGTATTAAAGGTCGCATCAAATCTTTGTCCATTTCAGTAGATTTATGCCAGAATTTCAACTCATTATTTTATGACAGCAATACAAGCATCAATGTTATCACACATATGCCATGCGCACAAAAGTAGCTTTGTTATGCAATGTACCTCTCAACCTGCTAGTAACTCTAGAATAAAACAAAAAAGGGGGTGATGGGTAGAAAGGCCCACAATTATAGGCAGGTTTTAAATAGAAAGTTGCTAGAATAACAGGTTTTACATTAGAATACATTTTCTGAAGGAAAGTCTGAAACTCAAATGTCTGTCATTACTTACTCACTTTTAGTCCTCTATGATTTGACATGAAAACAATTTTTTAATGAAAAACAGACCCAAAATATGAGGTAAAGATCTAGACATTTTGAGAATTTGAAAGATATGTTGGGCAATATCTCCTTTTATGGAAAAATGCATTCTGGTTAGTAGTATAGAAATGATTTACAGTACATTATGTTAGCTTGATAACTGGAAGAGACAATTAGCCTGTGTAGTCTTCCTTTAACTACATTCAATAGTCTACCTCCCTTACATCTCTAGCTTCCTCTTTCCTTTTTTCCACCAGTCCAGTGCCCCTTGTGAATGCTTCCTTATACTCCCTGTCTACCATCCATTCTCCTACTCCATTCCATTCATCCACAACTCTTTCTGTGAAGAAATGTTGCATATCTGAGCAGTAGTTAGCCCTTACAATTTGTTGCCTGTGCCAACTCCTTCTTCCTCAAGCTTTCCTTTCCTGTACATCCCTTTCATATCTCCCTGACATAATCCTATGTGCCTGTCATCTCTAATGATAATCTCTTTTTCTCCCTTTCTGTGTGCTTGTATCCTTTCTCCCCATCCTCTGAACTTTTCTAGTAGATTTCTTCTATATTCTTTCCAACAGCTGACATCACTCTCCTTGTATGGCCCCCAGAACTGCTCAAGGTACTCAAAGTGCGACTTGACAAGGGCCTGGTAGACGAGGCAGATTACCTCTTTGAATCTTTGATTCTGTCCCCAGCATTGCATTTCCTCCACCACCCTCTCACACATCTCCTTGTTATCCAGTTATTATCCAGTTAGTAACATCCCCAGATCAGATCCCTTCTTTGCTTTACTGTCCCCACTCCTATTATCATTGGTTAAAGCTTCATACCTGAGGGCCTCTGGCCAAAATGGTAGTACTTTTCATTTCTTTACACTGGATCTTAAGAGCTACCTTTTATTTCACTTGGTCAGCCCTTCCTCATCATTTCTTATTATTCATACCATCTGACCCATCTCCCACTGCTGTGCCTGACTGTGTTTCTCAGCAAAGATGGCGATTTTAATAATTTTTACCTCAGATATATATATATGAAGAGTGCATACTGAAGTATACTGGATCCTGAACTGAACCCTGCGGTAATCCATTTGTCATAGTTCATTTTCCTGATGTTGTCCATCTAATCATGCCTGCATATATCCTACCACCCAACTAGGAAGTGACAATTCATGGTTTCCTGTGACCAAGTCATAAAGCTTGATAATATTTGACTAACAATTTCTCCTGACTATGATCTTATTTTGGTTGCTGTCCACAAGATTGTTGTGCTCTATCAAAGCATCAAATCTTTCCCTGAGGACTCATTCCATGATGTTCCCTGCCACTGTTGTTAGGCTAACAACCAGAATTCTAAACCATAAAAATTATGCTGACCACCTCAAAGCATTGTCCCTACTCCCTATTCTGTCTAAGACCCAATTTTGTCATTCATGTTACACATTCACAAGTCCAGTGATTTCATTAGACACCCTCTTAACGTATCTTAATCTCTTTTGCAAAGAAAATAGAACTTGTTGGATGGACAGGTATACGTCACAAAAAATTCTTCTATGGAACTGTCTTCCAATCCACTTAAAGCAAAGTACAATTTGGATGAATGGATGGGCAACCACAAATTCACTCCCTGATTTAGCACCCATGCCCCTTATGGATAGGGAAGCATGTAATTGTCCCAGCATATCCTTATTTGGCCTGTTTCTGTGTTATTCGTAAGGAAAATATAAGGGTTAAAAACTACCATGGGAATGTAAGGCTAAGCTTCTTAAAATTCTCACAGATCAATAGCTTAATAAGTATCTATGAACCTATTTTTTTTTTTATTTTTATTTTACATTTGTTAACCGGGCTAGTCCAACTGGATACAGGTCCATTTTCAGTGGAGGCCCAAGGAAAAAAGCTCCGCTATCTACTACATGGTAAAAAAAAAGTAAAATACAAAATACACAATGGATATAAATCACAAATAAGCAAGACAAAATACAACAATTTCAGGAAGATACAATAGAAGGGGGATAGAGAGACAACCTATGAACCTATAATTCCCACATCCTCATTGTACAAAAGTACCACACTTTTTTGTTATTTAGTTCTTATGCACTTCCACAGTGCCCAGCCATCTACTGAAAAATTTTAGTAGGGGCATATCTCTCAACTTCTTAGTGTAAGAAATCTGGGCAAAGCCATACATAATGGGGAGGATAAAGACTCAAAAATACAGACAATTTTTAAATATTGCTCTTATGAACTTAGAATGTTGATAGAGTAACAGGTTTTGCATTAGCATGAGTTTTTTGAAGGGCATGAAGTCTGAAACCCAAATGTATGTCATTATTTTCTGACTTCAATCCTCAATGATTTGCCAGAAAGTAAAAAAAAATGTATGCAGTACATACTAAAAAAATGATGGAAATATCTGGATGGTCTGCTAAAATTGGGGCAGTTTAGAGCTATGGTCAGAGGGTCTGCCTGAATAGTGGCATAGCTTACCTGGCCCATGTGTTTTGTTCTTTGTTATGGAACACAATTTTCCTTCAACCACCTCTTTCTCTATCCTGATGTTTGTCTCTTGTTCTCCACACAGTACCCAGACCTATATTTCTCTCACCATGACACCGTATCTATGCTTTTTTGCCTAAAAAATAAAGCAAAATATTAATTCAATACCACTGCTTTTTCCTGGTCATCTGTGACATCCACCTGATTTTTGCTTAACCTGGCCAGGCCTGTTTTCTTCTGTCTTTCTTTCTGCAACATGCCTAAAGAAGCATTTGTTCTACCTTGATCACTCCTGCAAACCATTTTTAGCTTACATCTTTGCTATCTTAACCTCCTTTCCTGCATTTCTGCTTCCCTCTTTGTACATACTTCCAGCAGTTCCTCACCTTTCTATTCCAGCTCTTTCCCTAAACAACAGCCTTACCTTCCTATGTAGCAACATTGTTTTTCTTTATTTTCTCTTTTCCTCATTTCCTAACTACTGCATCCATGACCAATTCCCAATTTCCTAAGTACTGCATCCACGACCTATTCCCATAGCTTGCTTATGCTCTCACTTTGCCCCATTACACTAACATAATTTTGACCATCTCTCCCAAGTAATCTTATCCTAGCATCCCTAAAATCAAACATCATCATCTTTGCCCTTGTTCCTCATTTAAAACCACTCTGTGGCTATTACTACCTTTACTGGGCATCCCTGACCTCACCACATTAGTTATGAACACACCTGGAATTCTGTCTTTTCAAGTACAATCTCACACCAGTTGGATTAATTACTTAAACAGATTAACTACTTATGGTCCAAGACCTTAGTCAACTCCCACTCTATCTCTGTCCTGAAACTAAAAGTCTTTCAGTATTGTCCTGGCAGATGCAGGTGCCCCATGACTATAACTTTCTTTCTCATAGCCTTCTCCTTTTCTCTCCTGTCCAGTTCTCGTTCTTCTCCCATGGTGTTTATTAGAACTAATACACTCTTTCTGTATACTAGCATTTCTCCCTTCCTCTGCCTTAACCTCCAGGTTCTGATCCTGTTTGCTCCCTTGCCTCATTCAATGGATGGGATTGTTCCTCACCTTTGATGCTATCCTTTAGGAAGTTCATTAATCCATATTCCACTCTCTTTTTTTCCTCATTCCTAAATAGCTAATGGTTAGGTACTTCTATGGCTTACTCCCACCTGTTTTGGACAATGATTCTTTGATACCAACAATGTCCACCCTCCCCTCCTACAACACTGCTTGCAGCTTTGCTGTCCTCCTACCCATCTTCTACTGTCTGAGTACTGTCCACACTTGTTATCTGTGACCAACTCTGCCCTTCCATCTGAGTACAAAGGTACAGTCATTGAAAGGTACCTTAATCAATCAGCTCTGTGCAGTTCTCTCCCTTATGGATTTATGAGACTGGATCTGGAAGAGAAGGCCTTTGTCTCTGTCTATGTCTACTAGATCTCTGTCCACTGTCCTACCTGTCCTTAGCCTTGCTCCCTTGTTTACTGCCATAGCCAGGGCATTATAATCCATAATCTTGTTCTTTATCACTGTGCCGGCTGTGATACAAATGACACTTTAGAGAGTACTACATCAAGCACCCTATCCCTGAATCTCACTGCTTCGTCTCTGACCTTGCTTCCTTTAACCTGAACCATCTCTTTTGACAGACCATTAGTGTCTACTTGTAGTACAACATACATCCACCACTTCCACTTGGAGACCACAGTTGTTACCACAACTATTTTACAAAGTCTGATCCTTGATAATGGTTTTACTGTAATGTGGTTTCCACTTTCTCCCTTGCCAACACTCTAAATGCCCTTGAAGAATGAATTAAAAAAAACTTTTTTCTTCCCCCTCTAGCTCTTGCCTCTTTACTTTCTGTCCTCCTTCACTCCCTGCAAACTTTTCCAGCTCCAACTCCATTATATCTCATTCATATCACTCTGCTTGTTGCCTCACTCCTTGCAATGCATGTTTACACTTTTCCCACCCCTCCTGCACTCTTCCTGCATACCTTTTCCAGTTATCTGTCACTTTCACACTCTCTCCTTCCTTCCCACCTGGCTCAGAGTTCCTACTTGCCTGTTTCCACCTGCTGTACCTGTCTGTCATATTATCTTTGGGATTGGTTTAGGCTGTTTCTGTGAAGTAAGATTCATGAAATTTACCTTCAGTGAAGCTCATGGAATCAAAACAGTTTACCTGACAGAAAATAATCTTCAGAGTTAAAGTTCATTGTTTCCTGAGGTGTGCAAAACCCCATGCTGCCATGTACTGTGTCCTGCATACACCTTAATTTTTGTTACCCACATTCAGATCATTACATTTGGGGAAAAGATGTTTACCTCCTTGCAACAACATTAGTATAGTTTGGCCTTTTCTGCTTTATATCAGTCCACAAGACTGCAAAATGTTCTAGCAGTCCAGGGTTAAAAGGTAGCAATGAATCTGAATATTGAAACAAACTCTCATGAAGATCAAGGTGTCTGACCTTTGGAAAGCTGAACATCAATACTTTTTGTTAAGGACTAGAAGAGCTTAATAAAACAAGGAAAAGGAATTCCCCTTCAAAAATTATACAGGAAAATTACAAAAAACTGACCTTAATAGATATTTTTGCTATGTCCTTCCCCTAACAGTATAAATTGCATAAATGCATTATGAGAGCTGAGACTTAAACAAGCCTGTACATAATTTAATATTTTGCTAAAATATGTTCATAGGTTATTACTAGGCCAACTGCCTTTGGAAGGCATTTAGCTCATCGGAGGAACAAACCCTGGATCTTCTGTTTGCAAAGTAAACACCTTAACCACTATGCCACAAATTTCCAACTGCTGTATTCCCCACCTCCATGAATTACTCAGAGCAACAAGGCATGAAAACACACACAAAAACAAATTTAATTTCAAAGCTGGACTAAAGTAAGTGGCTTACCCATAATGCACCTTCATGCATAGAAATGGTTTATTTTTTTTCGAATCTGCTGAACATTTAGTGATACACAAACAAAACGTTGCAATAACCTTGCTTCTGAACTTGAGTATTAGGAATGTCAATTTAGTGATCCACTACCATAGTATTTATAGAATAAACTTATCATCAGTAGTATTATTTATGCCAGACAGTGTGGGTCTAATGAATTTTACACACAAAATAAAATACTTCACTACTGACTGTAAATGCTATTAAAACTGGGACAATACACTCCAACTAAAGGCTGCACTGTCCACCCTGCACTCCATAAACCTTAAAATGACCTTTAAACGCATGGCATACTTTTAATAAACGTGTCCTTGGATTCAGAAAGGTTTATGCAGCAGCCTTAAAACAGATACTTAATATGCAAGAGGAGTTTTATTCCAGAGGTCTGAGAGAAGCTGGGTTATAAACCTGTCCCTTCACCATGCTTTATTTATCTGTTAGTGAAGATATAGGTCCATTGATCTAATATTGGCAGAGCGAAAGACACAAACACAAATAACTAAAACCAATAACCAAGTGAGTTACGATTTCTTGGAGAAGAGTTATTGTTTTGATGTTTACTTTATTCATCTGATCCTAGTTTTTCAGCCTGCTGGAATTATGGTAATGAGTGGAAGAACCGGTCATTTGAATTACTGAGTCTGTGATTACAGTATTGAGCACAGAGTGTAACCTGATGTGTGAAGCAGATGCTGGATTTCCTGTGCAGTGAATATTGGCTGTTATTGGAGCTGTGGAGATACACTAGGTCAAGACAAACAGGTCTGTTATAACAGAGTAAACAATACAGAGATCTCCCATCAAAAGCTATAAGATGAAAATAAAGAGAGAGCTTCCACCTACTCTTGATAGCTGGGACTTTAGCTTTCTAAGATTTTTGATTAAGAACCATTAGGGTCTTTCTAATTGTTTGATATTTACAGTGATGGATATCCAGAAGGAGGCATTGTACTGAATAACTGGTTTGATCAAAAAACACAGTCCACAGGAAACAGATGTCAAACAGGATTAGACTATAAGATTGATTCCATGCAAAAGTTAAGTGCTTTCTTCCTAATATCATTTGGTCTTCATCATAACTATTAACATACACAGCACTTCCATCTGTTTCTTGTGGAATGAGCAGTCTTTGGAGGTTCTTTGGCTGTACTTTTAAATGCTCGCTGAGGGTGTGGGTGTTTTTTGTTGTTGTGGCTCTTTAGACATTGAAGGTACTCCCTTTGCAATCAGCTGTGCTTTAGTTAGGGTCTAGATGTTCCATGATGCATTTTCTGCCTTATTTGTGAAAAGATAATTATTCGCTAACTTTTTTTACTGCTGTCCAAAATAGCCATATATGTGTCCACCAATATTTTGTTTATCCACAGATGCAACTGATGGTATTGTTTTTACTAGGTAGAAGCTCAGTCAATTAAAAAGCGCTTTAGTTTGCAATGCATGTATTCCTCATTATCTCTCTCCCCCCCTCCCTCTCTTTCTCTATTTCTTTATCTCTCTGTCTCTCACTCTGTCTGTCTCACATGCACACAGACACACACACACACACACACACACACACACACACACACACACACACACACACACACACACACACACACAATACTCATGACAAGCATCATAATACATGCACATATGCATGCATAGACACAAACACACACACACACACACACACACACACACACACACACACACACACACACACACACACACACACACACACACACACTCACCTGAGCTACAGACACTTGCATGATAGTATATATCTCATATGTCTGTTTGAGAGCAGATGAATTAATAAATACATAAATAATGCCCTAAAAATAATTTAAGCTCTCTGTTGACAGAACAATACAGAACAACCTATTGCAACCCCCTCTGAACTTACTTCTTATCTTAAGAATCAGGGCAGAGACCCAAAATCACGAGCATACTTAAATATTTATTTATTTATTGACATTTGATTACCAGGAAAGTCTAACTGGGTAGGAGCTCATTTTCAGTGGAGGGCCAAGAAGAATACTTCCAAAGTATTATAAAGAAAAATAATTTTATAGTCTTTAAAAATAATACAAAAAAACTACAGTTTAAATAATTATACCAAATTAGACATAATATGAAAAGTATGTTTTAATAGTTGGAGACATTTAAGATAGTTTATAGAGAAATTACAGGTAATTTCGTACAATACAAACATGAATTGCAATACAAAGAGAGAAACGCAGGCTTATGGTATATTTAGAGAGAAAGCCGTGAAAGAATTTAATAGAAGTAAGGAAGTGAGTGAAGAAGGGATAGTAAGGAGGTGTAAGGTATGAATAGTTAATTGTTCACATGCAGGGATATAGTATATTCTGGTATTGAGCAAATATTGCTCTTATATACTTGCTTGAATTACACATTAAAAGTTTGCATATTAGCAAACATTTTCTGAAGGCTACAAAGTCAAACTCACGTGTCTGTCATTATTTAATGACAAAATTCCACAAGTTTTGCCAGAAAACCACAAGTTTATGAGAATCAAACCAAAACATGAGGTGAGATCAGGGACAGTTGAGAGCAATGCCCTCTGCAATCACACACACACACACACACACACACACACACACACACACACACACACACACACACACACACACACACACACACACACACACAAACATGCATACACAAATGTGACTATCAATTGCAACCACTTGTATAACTGTACATCTCAGATATCTGTTTGCAATCAAATTAGTAAATAAATACATAAGTTAGGGCCCACAAATATATTTCAGTTCACCACTGTCAGTACCATTCAGCTCAACCCACAGTAACTCCTCCATGCCCTCTCATCCTCTTATTTCAAGAATCTGAGACAAAGCCAAAAACTAACCTGTTAGAATGGTGCTACTTTATGCAGACTTACCATGCATTTTTTGAAGGATGTGAGAACCAAAACCCAACTGCACTTCATTATCTAATGAGTGTGATATTTAATGATTTGGTCAAAAAAAATTATAAGGATCGTACCAAATTATAAGGCAACATGCAAGGAAGTCCACCCAAATCAAATGCCCTAACACTTCCACTGTAGCCAACATTCCACCCTACCACTAAGTAATGTGGCCCTTCTTACTAATTTGCCCTGCTATGCACATGAATAGCTCATCTTTCCCCATCATTATTTATTCATCCTTTGTAAGTATGTGTCCAACCTTTGTCACACCATCCTTGTATGTGCAATACCTCCCTTATTTGTTGGGACTTTTTTGGGTTTATTTTCTTGCCCCCAGACACTCCAATACCTTCCATCCATTCTTAGCAAGACTTCTGTTACCATACCATAGCCCTCATTCCTTTGCTCTTCTTATAAATAAAATGGATTGCATCCCTCTATAAAACTGTACCCTACCTTCTCAGCACCTAGCTACCACTCTCTTGTGTTTCTCTCTGCTTGCTCTTCACTCCTTTCATATTGTCCAATACATTCCCTTTTATTCCCACTGTTAAAGTGATAATAGCAGTTATGGGACTTTGGTCAACTCGGACAATACTTAGATGCTATATTTTACAGAAATGTTGCAATGTGCAGCTCTTACTGGCATGAAACAGCATACACTGACACTTCACAAAGAAAGGATACTATCACCATATCAATGCAGTCTATATTGTGGCTCTTCACAAAGTAAGGATAATATCCCTGTATAGGTCGAGTTTCAATTGTGGCACTTCACAAAGTAAGAACCCTATTCATGCTATGTGATGCTATAGATCCATATTATGTAATGCCAGAGCTGCATGATCTGTAATGCTACAGCTGTATGCTGTGTAATGCTAGTTGTATGCTCTGTGATGTCACAGCTGCATGCTATGTAATGCTAGAGATTCATGTTATGTGATGCTAAAGCTACATGCTATGTAGTACTAGAGATACATGCTCTGTAAAGCTACAGCTGCATGATATGTAATGCTCCAGCTACATGCTGTGTAATGTTAGAGCTTCATGTTATGTGATGCTACAGTTACATGCTATGTAATGCTAGAACTTCATGTCATGTGATGCTACATCTGCATGCTATGTGATGCTTCAGCTACATGCTGTGTAATATTAGAGCTTTATGCTATGTGATACTACAGTTGCATGCTATGTAGTACTACAGTTTTATGCTCTGTAATGCTAAAGCTGTACAATTCATTACATTCACTTGGACTTATCACTCACAATTATCATAGTGGTGCTAAGTAGGGCTGACTGCTCTGAAGCATTAGGGGCTCAATATTTAAGTATAATGAGTATTTCTTCTGTAGCACAATGATGTCTTTCAATGCAGGTCTAGTGCAGATGTGCAGCACATTTCCCTAATATTTCTGCCCATTGTCTACCCATCTGCTCCAAGGAAATTAGCGGTCCTCCCCAAGTGAAAACTATCTCCATTTGAAAAGTCTACTTTCACCAAATTCCCCCTTGTTGATGATGCAAAACTTTCTGAAGCTCAATTTGAAGAAGCATGAAACTGCCTATAAAAATAAGAGTTAAAATAGTGCTTAGTATTTATAATAAATTGCTATATTAAACATCTGGAAAGAAAATATTGTTTGTATTATTTGAGAATGTCAAACATTTTCCTCCATATAAGTATTTACATTAAAAAAACATTGCATTTTCAACAAATAACATGCATATTTTGTATACTAGGAGCTCCATTCAGGCTGGAGATACCTACATGTAAACAAAATGATACCACTTTTTTACCAAAAGTTCTTGGAGTGTTAATATTATAAACTATACTGTATAATTAAAAGGATTATACTGACTACATGAAAAGCAAAAATCCAAAATACTAAAGGATTATCTGGTTTATATCAGAAAGGATTTGTATAAAAAATATCAAGATCTACCACAGTAGATATAAAATTACTGTATAAAATTTTGCTCATAGAGCATCTAGCTGAAAATGCATAGCATAATTACTAAATGCTGAGACAATGACCTTGAGAAGAAAACATACCCCAGGATTTAATAAACTCATTGTAGGCACCATGTAGATAGAGCCTACATGCAATGTATCTATGTACATGGCCATGGTCCCCCCTCGGCAGCATGCCATGCATATTAATGATGGTGCACTGTCAAAGGAGAGCTGAGGAACATGGATATTCAATCAGTGTTTTTTTTTTAAAAAAAAAGGCATGTTTGCACAGCTCGGAGCGGAGTGCAGCAATTCCAAGCTGTTCTCACATGTAGAAAGCTGACACCTGCCAGACATCTAATTATAGAAACCAGATGTAATTAATAAGCATAATGCGATTTTATGTTTATTATTTTTTTTATTTTATTTGGTGTTTGCTTTGTGCAGCGCAAAGTGCAGCTTAGCTAAGTGGAGCTCATACACAGATGGCAGACACCTGCCAGACATCTAAAAATAGAAACCAGATGTAATTAATTATTTATTTATTGGTTTGTCTAAGTATGTTTCCATGGCATGGAGTGGTGCTCGGCACTGCTAACAGGTAGCTCAGTGGTATATGTGAAGGTATACCAGATTTCTTAATATCCATGCAGCTTAATGGGTAGGGTTATGGCTGTATTATGCAGTAAGTCCAGGATTCGAATACATGGAAGTCATAAGCAGTCTGTATTTTTGTTGCAAACATTATAGACAAGATTTTAAAATATGGCTCCACTGCACTGTGTGCAACTGTGGTCAAACCTGCTAAGCACCACATAAACATATTAATGGATGCCAATGTTTGTGCAGTGCTCAGCTTTGCTTAAACCATGATTGTGCTTGTTTGCATGTTGCTTAGCTCTGTTTGGCTTGTTTGCATGCTGCTAAGTATTCCGGCACTTTTTTGAATGTTGCTCAATGGCATATAAGGGCAGGAAAACAACCTATATAAGACTCACTAGGTAGGAATTCTGCAGAAATCATTGGCGTCTATCATCTGTTGATATGGCTGGTGGTGTAGGAGAAGTCATGTGCTTTTAGGTGAAGCAGTGGGGCATTCAGGAGTCCAGGATAATGGCTGGACTCCTTGTGAAAAACCATGAGGCTAGGCTGCTGCAGGGTGATTTCCAGGGCTCAAAGTGTAAGGTGGAGGCCTGGGACCAGGTGGCCAGAGACCACACCCGTGTTACTGGTATCCCCTGCCCAGGTGAGCAGTGTTGTCACCATCAAGACAACCTGGAAAGATGAAAGAGGGAAACCTTGGACACTTGGTTCCAAGAAGTGAGGGGAGGGAATACCCCACAAGTATGTAAATACTTTTTCCTCTGTTTTACCAATATGTAATCTGATTGTCTGCAAAACTGGAAGGCATAATAGTGTGCCTCTCTCCCAACAGCTGCAGCTGAGAGGGCTCGTAATGTCACGTCGCATGCCAGGTGCCTGGCCAAGTTACGCCGTGAGTGTGGTGAGTATGGCTGTATTCTACCAACTGTAATGCAATAATCAAGAAAGAGTAAAGCATTAACTGCAATAAAGTATATACAATAAAGTTGTAGTGCAATAAAGTTGGAATTAGAGCTGTAGTGCAATAAAACTGGAATTAGAGCTGTAGTGCAATTAATGACTAATAACAACTTTAGTTCAATAAAAACAAAAAACAATACCAATAACAACAAGTTAAATGGATTACATCAGAATTGTCTTGTCATAACCACTGCAGTAGAGCTGTATGCATTGAGTCTGTAAGGTAAGGTTGCTGTAGTCAAGTATAACACTGTCATAGCTGAAGAATTCAAATACAATGGCTGGAAACTCTATTGCTTAATTCGTAGTACTGTTCAAGGCTTTCTCTAAGCCAATACCAGTCACATAATGCTTTTTCTTCCATGGACATCAGGTAATAAAAGTATATGGGTGATGCAGGCCACTCCATGACTAGATATTGCGTGTGTGTGGACTTCACAGATATTACAAACCAATAACAGTAGTATGTGTTCACCTGTATTGTTGAAAGTGGGTAGTAATATATGGAGTATTGTTGTATACCATGCATGAGTGTTCTATTGACACTGCAGTCTAGTAAAACACTGTAACAGTACTAGAATGCTGAAGAAAGTCCTGTAACTTGTATTGCACAATTCATGGTATGTTTCCAGGTGATCTCCAGGTAAGTATCAGTCACCCTGCTGTCAGCAGTGCCTCAGTGGCTCAGTTGGTTAAGTTCTTTGTACACTGTACATTTTGCCACACACAGTCCTGCGTTCAAATACAGTGCTATGTAGCACTACATTTTCAGTATCAGTCACATAATGCTCATAATTTCTCTCCCCAAGAACACAAAAATGTGATGGGTGAGTTAGTCGATATTATGTGCAGATATTGTGTTTGGATCTCACAGATTGTTACACTCAATATCAAGAATGTGTTCATCAGCATTGTTGATTCAGAAATAAAACTGTGTAATTGCAGTATGGCTGTATCTCTTGCTTGCCCATACTATGCTGTTGCAGTCAATTACTAAAGTACTTGCAGATGTTCCCTCCAGTCACAGCTAGTGGGTTTTACTCCCATGCCTGTCAATTAAGCCATGACTGCTGTCTTGTATAATTACTGTGCACAAACTTGCCTCTCAAGTGTCATGAATTCTCATAATGTAATTAGAACTGAATAATCTGTATGTCACATGTTTACCAGATAAATTAATACTTGGAATGAAATGTATTACCAAATCCATTTACAGAACACCCTGGTAGTTATATAAATCCACATTATGTGAAACTGTTCTGAGTAGTTCTGTACTTGCATTTGTTAGTGCTTACCCCATATTGTCTTATGCTATCAGCTTGAGAGGTATGTACTGTATGTGCTACAAGAACTACAGGAGAATTGTAGTCACTGTAATCACAACTGTCAGTACACACCTGTAGACGTATGTATGACCAGTGTTGTCACGGATATCATCTGCAACCACACTAATGGAATGGTTTTCTCTCTCTCTCTCTCTCTCTCTCTCTCTCTCTCCACCCCTTATCTTAATGTATTGACTATTGTAATGCATTATTATGATTTAATATTAACATACTTTATTAAACTAACTATATGTTGGAAAATTTGGTTGATTATTGTTATGTTTTATTATGATTCAATATTAACATATTTTGTTAAACTAAATGTTTTGCTGGCCTTATGGTTCACTTCACACTGACATGCTGTTACCATACTGACTGTTATGTTACATTATGTTGTGTTGCACATAATATACATTAATATGTATTTGGATTAATAAATATGATGCTCCATTCTGTTAATACTTACAATGGTTTGGTTGTTACTTACAGTGACATATTGCTTTACTTCATGTCTCACGGCACATCAAGGTAAGCCAGTTCCAGCTGATCCCCCTACCTTGCCTCAACCGGCAGTGGCACGAGGTCCCAGTATGTCTGGGACCCAGACCAGTGGTGCTCCCTCTGCTGCCCCTGCACTACTTGCAGCATGCTGCCCCTGCACTACCTGCAGCATTGGGTAGTAGCACCACAGGGGAGAGGGCCCATTCCCCTCTGGGAGTGGTGGCAGAGGGAGACTGCTACCAGTCCTGGTGCATAGGATAGTCTACCATGGCTATGACCAACACCTGCACTGGACTGAGGACATGTTTACTGAAGTGGTGGAGCAGCATCTCCCTGGTGCCCAGCCTGCAGCATAGCCATCCTCAAGACAGTGAAGGAGCAGTGCCAAAGGTCCCATGGATGGGAACATGAGTCAAACTGCTGCAATCTGGAGGCACATGGAACTCAGATTCCACAACACCCTCCCTGTCAAAGGTATTCACTCCCTCATGTGTCATACACCACCCCATATGCTGTTGTGTCTGTTTGCAAATGCATTCTCACCTACCCAACTTACCTCCCCCACATGTACCTATGTCCCTTCCCCAATATTCCACTCTCACCTTAAAAAAAATGGGCACCTGTCTCACAAAAAAAGTCATCCCATACATAGCTCTCCATTTCACACATGTGTCTGGACACATGTAATTTGGCCCAATTGGCTTGACAACACAGTTATGTTATCCTCACCCCTCTCGCTGAGGTTTGAGAATCCAAATTCATCTCCAAATCTGTCAAAGTACACAGTGGTTGCTTTACAAGAAATTGATAGCTATGGTTCCTTCCTACACCCTTCCTACATATCCCTCCCTGCCTTTCAATATGTTTTCCCCCATTTACCCACATTTCATCACTTTCCTATCTCATCTTTTTCTTTGCTTTATATTTTTTTAGCGCAGAGCTGCTTGGTGCACTGCGTCATGAAGCTTCACTTAGTTTAGCTAAATATTTAACATTGTAACTCACATGTGCAAAATAAACACCTCTGCCATGTTTTGAACCCAAGCCTATCACACATGTAGCACACTGTATAAACCCACCACACCACACAACTCTTAATTAATGCAGGTGGTTTAAAAACATAATAATTGCCAATTACAGTCATTAGGCATGTTTCAACAGAGCTGCACACCACACAGCACCATACAAACTGGAATAGACAGTAATGGAAAAAATGGTAGTGTACATTGAATTCTGGTGCAATAGTACACTACTAGACAGCCAAAATATAATAATGGATGTAACTGAGGCCTGTGATTGGAGATAACTGTGCCTTTTATCAGCAACATGTAGAAAGTCACCTGCTAAGGCATTCATGGCAAAAATACTCAACTGGGATTCTGGTACAGAAGCACATACTGATGGATGTAGAAATTTTTTGTCACAGCCTGTATGATTGCACATATATCTTGCAAGTACAGCTGTTATAGCAGTGATTCAGTAGCTTAGTCTGTTAAATGACTTGCATACAGTGCATTTTGCCACACAGTCTTGAGTTCAAATCCACTGCTGTACTGCATTTCAATTACATTATTGTGAAGACAGCAATTAATGGACTTCTAATACAATTTATCCACACCGAGCATTGCATATTAAATTGCCACTTTTTCGGTGCATGAAGTCACAGGCCTGCAGGTAGGGGCACAATTCACATATCTGTATAGCAGTGCAATATGTCGCCTTGTACTCGGTTATTGACACAGTTGGCTAACATGCATACCTTAAACACATGCCTTAATTGGACTGTAAAGCATACCTTCACCCCGGTACTGCCTCTGCAACAGGACTGACACAGCTGACACAGATACACCTACAGCTTGTTGTCCTTCAAAGTGTCTACACTCTCTGCCTATGTCTACTACCTACGGCAGCAGCTGCAGCCTGTCATACACAAAGCTCTGTGTAAAGGTTTCTGCTGCAGACCTACCCTCTGTGATGATGCAGTCTTCTCAACCCATTAGTGTCCATTTCAAAAGCTAAGAAAGGGCCCCAGGTCTACATGAGGGCCTTATATATTGACTGTGCTTGCATATCATTGGCTAACAATAGTGGAATTCAGCTGCCTTGTCTGCAATTAGCATTTTGGAACCACAGAATGGTTTAGAGGTAATCACCTGCTGATGGGGAACATGTTTAAAAGGCAGGCAGCTGGCTAAGGGGAACCATTCTGTATGAGACCTTACTCACACAGAGCATGCCTTTGTGAAACTTTACCAGACACACAGTTCAACAGAAGAGTACTGCACTCTAGCAGGTATGTAACTGTTTTTTGTGTATAACAGGATTCAGATGAGAGGATTGAGGCATGGGGCACAGGGATTACAGCAGTAAGATAGAAATAGACCTCTGGTAGTGACATGTTATTGATTCCCTGCTGACCTACACCTACAGGAGAAGTGCAATACATCAGGGAATTATTGTCTGTTGTCAGTGTGGCACACTGGTGTTGTCAGACCATCCCTATGTAGTAGTTGTTATATCACACTGCTATTTGTCTAACACTGCTCCTATGACATATTATTGTGTGGTTAGCTGTAGGAGACACTCCACAGTGGGCGAAGTGTTGGGCATATGATCAGACAGCAGATGCTGTCATGGCACACAGGGAATACCTTGGTAATGGTACTGTCTTGGTTGTCTCCAAACACGTAGTATGTCGTCACATTGCGGGTTATGCCATGTGTGAGTAAGCAGTGGATAGTGCTGGCCAGTGTGCCCTTGCTGTATCTGTACATAGTGGATGTCCACATGTCTGATCCCATCATGTATTCCCCTTGTGTTGTTTTTCAGGAATAATGTACCATAGATGACACCCACCCTTCTTGGATGCAGAGAATGATATAATCTTACAAGGACAAAGGCAGCATCATGGCATCCTGTTATCAATAGGGAACAGTGTGCTGCATTGTGGTCAGACCTTGTCTGTGTCATTAATGTCAGGGGCTAGCAGGATAGGGCATATGAGCAGGCTTACCACTGGGCAACCAGTATAATTAATGTTGTGTGTTGATGGGCAGTGGATATAGTCAGGGATCGTGCTGTCACTGGGAAAGGGCCTGCAGTGGAACAGTAACTCTTGGCCACTGAGGAATTCCTGGAGTACCTAGGCACACGTGACAGCTCCCAGGCATCCGTCACACTGTATATCATGGAGGTGGGTGCCACATTTTCCACAGATAAGGAGCGTGCAGGTAATCTTACTGTGATCATCATTGTGATACTGTAGCAGTCAGTGTGTCAGGCTGTAGATGCATTTATGTGGGGGATCAGGTCTTTTTCCTTTGGGCTGGTGTAACTCCAGGCATAGACTCATATGCATATTGGGACTAATACAGCAAGTAACAGACTTGCTACTCAAATGTGAGATATATGGATGTATTACCTTGTTGTGGGGCAACATGTAATAGTACTGACATTACCCTACCCTCAACTCTTCACAGGTCCATCAGGTATTGCCCAAGGTTGTGGTCAGGTATTGCCCAAGGCTGTGGTCCTGCCCTCGTAAGAATGACACTTGTTTTGTTAAAGAACAATTATAGTCTAGTACAGTTCAGGGCTAGAATAATGCCCTATGTACACGTAATTATGTGTGTAGACAGGGTACAATGTTTTTAATTGCCAGTCTGGATGGAGGCGGCGCCTAATGTTTCAAGAGGGGATAATCACAGGAGTGCAGTTCAACAAACAGATACACTTTGGCAGTTACAAGTACGAGCATATAAGGTGCCTGATTTACATGAGGATGGGAACCTCAAATGCCTTTTAAAATACAACAGGTTGAAGGCAAATACATTAGGCAGTGAGGTGTATATTTCCATATAATTGTGAAGAGAGCTGTACTGGATTTTATGTGTCATTTTTTCAATTATAGTGTCATACCGAATAATTAAAAGGTAAATATTATTAGCCATGTTTGACTTGAGTTACTTCAAGTGATGGTTATAAAGATCCTGAGTTGAATTTGAATTGTGTTCCCAGGTAGCGCTTTGTGGAAGAAGGGGGAGAAGGAACTCTTTGATGGCTAATGCACTTGTGGGTCTTCATTGTTAGGCGTCTTGAATGCTTTTTGTACACAATAGTGCAGATATTAATGTACTGCTTTTTTCATTCTTATTGCAGATGACCATGGGGGTTGGAGTCTGTTGCCTACACAACCTGATGTCAATGTCTCCTTGGACACTTATTTTGATGGTGTCCACAGTGAGGTACAGGTGGGGGTGTCAGGGGTTGAATCTGTCCCAGAGGTAGACAACACTCTTCTTCCTCCATTGTCACCACAGACAGTCTGTATGTCCACACATACCCCATCCCTGGAGGTCATAGATATTGGACAGTCAGAGGGTGGAGACATTGAACAGAAAAGTGTGGCAACTGTGGCTCCAGTGAGTGTAGACACTGGCTATAGCCAGAGAGCTGGTAAGTTCCCACACAGGCAGATTTACAGGGGTGCTTGTAGGAGTCCTGGTGTTACATCACAGATCAACCCCTTGCACATGTTTTGGGCCATCATAGAGGCACAGGTACATTCTGAATGGAACACCAGCCATATATTTAGGGTTATGGATGCCACACAGCCTGACATCTGTGACAGCCTCCATCATATTGAAGACATCCTGGATTGGTTGACTAATGTCGTGGACAAATACTGGGTTGAGGCAGTGGCTGTCTTAGACTACACATTGTCTGTATGCTGAACGTGTGTTTGGAGTTGAGAGTCGGACCCATGCATGTAGGTCAGCAACAACATCTGCTGAGAGTCCACATGGCCATGCACAATCATGATCCCAATGTGTAGGTACATCCAGCATTACAGAGGGGAGTTTGATGTCTACACCATGACATGGCAGACCATGAGGTCATGATCCTGGGTGGTCCCGTGGGGGACACGGTCCCAGCAGACAGCAGTCACCATCAGGTACTAGCACCACTTCTGACCTTGGGCATGGAGGTGTCAGCGCAACTCCTGGAAGAGCCAGTTACTGTGTACAGGGATGGAGACAGTGAACTGTCAACTCTACCATGTACAGTCCACAGCTCTCCAACATACACATGTGTAGGGCTAGCACTGAGCTTGACTGTGTGCATGCACACACTCACACACCACTTTTATATGCAGGTCATCTACAGACACACACAGCACCTCTCCACAGTCCATCTGACATGCTCTCCACTGACTCACACACATGCTGTCTACAGTTTGGGCCAGCCTAAGTCTCCTGCATCCTCACACAACACCCTGTGCAAGAGATGATACCTGTGCCACATCCCTGTCATCCTTAACATCGATGCAGAAAAATGCAGATATGTGTCTGATGCACAGGGTGACTATATTACCTAGCATGTACTTGTGTAATGCAGTGTTGGTTCACCATGCCACTTGTAATGGTTAGCGAGAGATACCATATGCTAGCATTTGTCATGTGTACACCACATACATTTTTGCACATTATGTGGTCCTTATGTTGTTGAATAGGCTGTATAGTTACACATGACAGGAGTGTCACGGGCCTGTTTATGTTTCTATTATAGAAGTCTGTTGGGAGAACCTATGGATACACAGTCAAAATAAAGCAGCACAGGATGGCATGTCAGCACAGCAGACATACGTAGTCAGCAAGGTACAGCACTATAACTGCATGGTTCCATAGGTCCATATGTGTATAACAGGCTAGCGAGGACAATGTTGGCATTCAGCATACTCATGAATCTATAATCTGTGAAAAGGTCTGCTATCATACTAGCATTCTTTCAGTTAAAATTCACAAGTCTGTACTCTAATGGTGCAGAGTATGTGTAAAAAAATCAGATTGTAGGTTGTATTCATACCTAATAGTGCTCTACTATAGGTGTTGACTGTGTGCTTGGCACGTACTATGCATTCCACCTGTCTAGTATATCATCAACATAATTTCCTGGTCCTATTTTAAGTTAAATGTCAAAACTAATTACTACATCATTGCTTTTTAGATACTGTCAGCAATGGGGTGTACTGAGAAAACATGCAGAAACAAGTACATTGAAGGTAAATAAAGGTTCGCAGTCACTGCACAACTCCCTTGAAAGGTCACGCTCAGCACAGTTATGCGCTGTGCAAGCACGCGGAAACATGCAGCCCAAAGGTAAATAAAGCTTAGCAATCAGTGTACACCCCCCTACTGAGCACAGCAGAGCATCAAGCAAACAGGCACAGCTGAGCTCCAATTAGCTTACAAGTCATCAGACACACCACCTCCTGATGTCAGCTCCCTGTTATGTGGGGACTGACATGGTTCTGTACCTACACAGAAGGGATATGCGGACACAGATACCCTTTTGTGCTATTCAGTATCCCAAACTCATTTGCATAGGGATCCATGCACTCAACAGGAAACTACACAGTTCCAGGCCCTACCTAGTTAGCAACAGCACCATTCCACCATTGTAGATACTCCATGCAGGGTCCTATAATACATTTCTGTCACATACTATTAACTATGGTTTTTCTACTCTTTTGTTTTAAATTTTCATAAAAGCATGTTTGCTCACTGTGACACACTGCACAAACATGACCAGATCATTAAAAAAAGCAAAAATTATTCTAGTTTATGTCCCTTACGTTTTTGGACACATTGTGGATAGTTTTGTTCATATCTATATGTGCTACTCCATTTCTGTCCATCTACCTGCATTTTTACAGCCCCTGTTGTCTGTTTGAAATCCTGTACATGGAATTTTTCCATGTACACTACGGACACCAACAAAGGGTCTGCAGGGATGCCTATCTGCTTGCTGGATCAATCTACTTGCCTCAGTTGCATGAGATTTACCTCTTTATAAGGTGATTTGCATGCCATGGAACTTCCTGTGTCGGCACGCCTGTGCGTGCTGCTCAGCAGTGCTTACTGAATCTCACAGCTGCTTACTTTAATGTAATGCCACAATGCCTATATGGTAATAATATCATGTAGGCTTTATTACATTCCCCCCATAGACTATAAACAGGACATATCTGCATTTTGCAAATGCATTCCTTTAGCATTTTCTAAATATTTTGTCTTATGTTTCTGATTGTATTTTCTTTAAAATTCTCATATCCAAATGATTCATTTTGGTGCTGCTGACTTGATTTATCAGCTATTTTGAATAAACTTAAGTTATAAAAACTAAAGCTGTTTTATGACTATTTTAACCATATTAAAATCTGCTCTTGCTACACCCCAGGGTAACAATAACTATGCTCAGTTGCAAGGATTCTGCTACACTATAACTTTTCCCTTACTTAGCCCTATTGATATCCTGCATATTCATTCAAACATATCATCAGTCCATTAGCAGAAAACATACTAACACTTGTACTGTTCTTTACTACAACCCATACCTGATAATGGCTATAATCTGTATCTGAAGATAGTATAAAACCTAACATAACTCCTCTTATGCTCATCTTACCTATACCTATACTTTAATTTTGCCAGTATGGGCATTTATTTACTTCTCAGTTATACAAATGCATAAATGTATTGTGAATGTAAAATTATTAATGTTTTTGTGAATGTGAAGGGAAAAAAAAAACTGTTTTGTAATAATTGTTCATTCTACTAGATGTATCACTTGTCATGTAAATGTTCCCTGTACTACTTTAAATTTCATTAATTGCTTAGCATTGTATTAACCTAATATTGTAACATGGAGCTTTTCTCCCCGGGCCTCTGCTCAAAATGGACCTGAGTCCAGTCGGACCCTCTCGGTTAACAAAAACAAAATAAAATAAAAAAAAAAATTAAGTGCTGCATTATCACCCAATTTTCAATAACTTCACTCCCAGGCTTTATAACAATATTTTTACATTCCTCCTCTTTAAATACAATCACTAAATAGTTATTGTGTAGCATAGAAAGTGATCCTGTGAAACCATGGAAATTAATTCTGTGGGTGAAAAATGCAAACCAACCTAAAATTCACAGGGAGATATAAACAAATAACCGGATGGAAACATTTCCAGGATTATTTAATGTCTATAATCTTTCATCAAGAGGTGAATGTCTGTGAGGTGAGACTGAATCCACTAGACTAGAAACAGTATGAGATGTCATGATGGATCATGACATTTACTACAGCTCTGATTTTTAATGAAATCTAAACAGTTTGCAAAACAACATTCATGTTGACTAGTTCCATTTTCAGCCACAAGGAAAACAAGCTTTAAAGCCTTCTATAGTGATTCAGCTGAATTCCTCCAGAGTACCAGGTAAAATTTCACCAAAAGTGACCATATCACTAGACAATAAACATGCTAAAAGATAACATAAAAATCTGCCAACTAACAGAGTGATGCTTCTGACTTCAGTACATGCCACCACATACCATTAAATACCAAAATAGAAAACTTCTAAAAACTATTAAAAGTAAAATGAATTCCCAATTTACAAGGAGAAATGCATTTAAAAGATATTCAGATGAAACAGCCATCATTCCTTTGGCTACATCTAAGGATCCTGCACTTTCCATATTGTTTACCATTTCTATTTAGCCCACCAGATGCCAAATCTTTTCTGTTGTAGTGGTACAATACTTCCTTCTCCAACAACCATGACACCACCTTTTTATGTGCTAGCATCTGTCTTAGGTTTCCCACACACCTTACACTATTATCATGCTTTTCTTCTTCTACTTCGCCATCCCTACACCCTGTCCATTAATTCAGCTATCTTTTCACTATTACAGTTTACCTTTAGCACAGCTTTACATAATCTCTACTTCTTACTTCTTTACACTCACTGCTATTCCTGCCACCACACTCCACTGCTCCACTTTAAATCCCGACCTTATTATAAATACAAATAATCACTTTAACAAGCTGGCTTTCTCTGTTTTTAGCAACACATCTCATGACTTCATAATTTTTTTCATATTGTTGTTGTGTCTTTCGGCTTTTCCTGGTTAGGGGTCGCCACAGTGGAACTCCAGTCCGCTAATGATTGGCAGTAGATTTTTACTTGCTGGCTTGCCGAGCCTAATGCATAACGTTCAACGAAGGAATGCCCATTCATGCATGTCGCCACACAGAAGACGCTCTAACTGAGAATCCAACAGGCAACGTCGAACTGTGAGGCGACAACGCTACCGCAGCACCACCACCGCAGTATAATTTCTTTCATATATTTGTCCATAATCGCTAATGTGTACTGTGTTTCCAATGTAACTAGCACTTCTAGTGTAACTTGTGATTCAATTACTAATATTCCTACTATTACTATTAATACTACTATTACTATTATTACTACTATTAATCATTTTTCATTCAATGCACAATGGGATTTTTTTCCTCTATAAACTGGCCCATGTCATACCCAAAAAGGGAGTTTGAATCAGTGTATTTACATGGCTAGTAAATGTCTGAATAAAATAATTAATAAATAATTAAAGTACAGCTGCCGAATCATTCATTACAGTCCTCATCTCGGCACGTGCTGCAGCTGCCTCTTTGCTACTACAGGGCAGTGGGTGAAAAGTTCAAATTTTACAGTATCACTTCAAGTATATCTGAAAAAAAAGAGAAAGTCCAAGTTTTAACTTTCCTTCACCTGGTTGCAGATGATGTCATAAGGTGAACCACTGGGTCATGCAATGAAGGCATTTAGTGCAGTTAACCTTGCTCAGCAATGTCTGATTTAATTTATATTAAAAAGAAGCTTTAGAAGAATAGTGCTGTGAACCTAAATAGAATATTCATGTATTTGCTCTTTGTGTTTCATGAGACACCAATATTCGCAGGAATCTACTGATATATATGTGACTGACTTAAGGCACTGCACTAAAGATTATGAATTTGGTGGGCCGAATATTTCATTGCAGGCAGACAGACTTTGTCTGTAAGATTAAAAATGAAAAAGTAAGAAGTCAATTTTTACCAGAATTAAAAAAGACATTGAGAGTTGTAAATGTGTGGAGAGCAGCAGAGTAAAACATTTATAAGAAAGAGCTTGTTAAAGGTTTTGATATGTGTAAAATTAAAATAATGATAAAGTCTTTTGGAATTTTGGAATGGAAAGTACAATTGTGTAAGTAAGCTCAAATGATCACTGCTGCAACAGCCTTAGCAATATGGGTTATATCCTGCCAAGGATATAACAGCCGGACAGCTTCCAAAGCTTCAGGGTACCTTTCACACAACCAAACCGTCAGACAGCTCAAGCTATTTTGACTAAAAGACAAATTTGGGTGGCAAGGGCTACAGAACTTTCCTGCCAACAGAGACAGGGAGGCTGAGTCCCAAAAGGGCAATGTTAGGAAGAACAGAAACCAAACAACCACACCCTGGCATAAACAACACACCAAGAAAAATAAGGTGGATGGAGAGAGGGAGCAGTTACTGCAGCAGTGATCAATCACACATCTACTATTATGATAAGTGTACTTACACAACTGTACTATGTTTATCATATTGGTCACTGCTGCAGTAGTCCTAGCTATATGGGTAGTTAATCCTAGCTTACTACATTTGGGAGGTGAAGGAGAAGAATTCAGGAGCCTCTGGAGAATGGTACTAACAAAGCCTGATCTAGAACTAGAGAAGGAATCAAGCTTATAGTGCTTTGTAAGGTATCTACAGAGGACCAAGATTTAGCTTCAAGGATACTTATAGAATGCAACCATTTCCAAAAAGCCATAGATGATGCCAAGACACTGGTAGATTGGACCTTGACCCGTCTTGAAAAAAGAATGTTGTTGTGAGTATAACAAAAGGTAATAGCCAGTCTTAGACAACTATTTGAAAAATATCTGTATTGACACAGGCTGTCCCTTCTTCTTACCTGCACAAGACAAGAACAGCAGATCCAGAGAGCTGAAAATTTTTGTTCTGTCAAGAGAGTACCTGAGCTATCAGTGGGCATCAAAGGTATGGAGTTGCTTTTCTCTCTCATTTTCTAAGATCAGTAAAGAAAAAGGGGGAATGGGTGGTTGGATGGAAGTAAACTTCGATACCACTTTAGGCTTAAAATCCAGATTAGCTCTCAAGGAAACCCTGCCTCTGTGGATAATGAGCTAATGTTGACTTATCACAAAAGCTTTCAACACAGATATACTTCCAGCAGATGTCATCACAATCAGTTAAACTGTTTTGTTTTCCATGTTAAGACCTCAAATCAGTCAGATTAGGTTGTTCAGATGGAGCAAGTAATATCTTGTCGGACATAAAGTTAAAATCCCAAGAAGAGGCCATTGGTTTTCTTGTAGGTCTTTTAAATAAAATACCTTTCAAAAACATTTTGACATGAGAAAGCCTTGAAAGAGAAGGATTCATAAGCAGACATGCTGAAACAGCCAATAATCAAAGTAAGAAAGGAGATAGGAAAGTAACTCACACAAATATTGTAAAATCAGAGAACAGCTAGCTCAAAATGGGTGCTGGTTATGTTATTGTTGTTGTTGGCATCAACTAGAAAACCTTTTTCTATTTGCTAATCAATAATTTCTTGTGGCAGGCTTTCTTACCTTCTTTAATACCTGCTGCACTTCCTTAATAAACAAGTGTCTGAGGGAAAATAATAGCTTATCATCCAGGCAGTCAGTTGAAGTTGATTGGGGTTAGGCTGTATCAAACACACCTGATCTTATGTGAGTAGATTCATTCTATGAGGAAGCTTGTGGTAATTGACCCTGGCCATTTCCAAAGAAGGGGGGAACCACTGTTGTCTGGGCCAGAGGAAGAATCACTACAAAGATCTTGAGGGATTCCCTCTGAATCTTCAGAAGTACCCCAGTTATCAGTGGGAAAGTTGCAAAGCATGCAGGAACATTCCTGTCAAAGAAAAAGGCGTTTATCTTGTAGGCATTTTACAGTGGAGTCTGAAACAGAATCTTGCCAGCTGATTATTTAGAAAGAAGGCAAATGCTTCTACTAGTGGAACTCCACAAAGATGGATCAAATCTTGGAAGACTCCCAATCTAGTGTGCATACATAAAGGTCTACTCTGTAGTATTCAGCTTGCCTACCAAACAATATTGCACTGACTGAATGAATTATGCTTAGAGTAAGATTGTGCTGTTAAGCTACATCTAAAAATATCTAGTCTGTAAAGGGGGTTACAGCCTGGAACCCCCTTGCTTGAAGATGGACCACATGACTGTGGTATTGTCTGAAACAACTTGAAGGGGTCTTGGGGACCATAGATAATTATGAGAGTTTAGTCCCTTTATCAGGGTAAGCACCTCTTGCATATTTATGTGCTAGCATCTGTCCTAGGTGTCCCATACACCTTACACTATTATCCCTCCTTAAGCTGCTTCCCAAACAAAGACTGAGATGTCTGAGATGGCCGACCGCTTTGGAAGACGGAGGGATAAGAAGATACCCAAATTTACTGATATTTGTTGTCTCTATCAAGTAATATTTCTATTGACAAACCCAAGCACATGGATTTGAAAAGTCAAGGGATGCTCATGCTTGGAAAAAGAGACTTCAGATACCATTTTATCTTTCTTGTGTGGAGTCTTGCCAGGATTATCATAAGAATCCTGGAAATTATGAGGTATTTCCTTACAGTAGCCGAAGTCTATGTGGAAAAATCTTAGCAATAGATTGACATAGAGATATGCTTTTTTTTTTGCCTGTGGAAGAAAATCTGTTTGAACTACAATCTTGTGCAAGGGAGTCACAACGGATTTTTGAATGTTCTCTTGGAATACCAGCTTGTGTAAGAGATCTCTCACTGAAGTGAGAGAGATTCCTAACACTTTGAAAAAGACTATGCAAAGATAAGCAAGTCATCTAAATGTGGAAAAAAGAAAATGGATACCATGTAGTCTGCAACAAGCTATAACTGGAGCTAGCCACTTAGAGAAAAGATTTGGTACAGTGGATAGTCCAAAGGCTAAATCAGAGAATTGATAAACTGATCCAGACCCACAAACCTTAAGCAACATCTAAAGTCTGGATGAAAAAGGAGATGATAAGCATCTTTTGAATCTGTAGATTTATCAGGAAGCTTGAATGAGGCTCTAGAGTGACATCATTTTGAAGTTAGGCATTATCACAAACAGGTCTATGAAGAAAGCTCCAGAACTAGTCTCCAAGCATCTTCTTTCTTTGGTGCTCCAAGCATCCTTGAACAAAACCTTTCCCAGCTTGGAAAGTAGGAGCTAGTTCTATCAGTCCCTGGAACAGCATGTAATTATGGACTGGTGGAAATAAGAGTCTGGTCTGGTGGATAAGGAATAACCTCCTGGTAAGGAGGAATATCCTCTCACTGCCATCTATATCCCTGTTGATCTTTAGAACTCATTTGACTGAAACTATCCTTTGCCAATGAGAAAAATGGAGATTAAGACTTTCTAGAAAGAAAAAAGGACTGCCAGGGTAGGAGGGGAGAAATGTCCCTAATAGTCAAACTGACTAGTCAAACTGTCCTTGGTTTTGGGGGTTTTTGAATTATTTTTGGAACACCATAGCCATTATGCCAAAATTGGATAAGGGGTTAAAAAATCCCTTAAAAAATTAGAAAATGGAGGGCAGAGTCCTAAATGATTTCCTGATTTAACTTACTGCTTTCATCACACTTTTTGATCACCTCTGCATCAAAGGAACCAAAAAGTGAATCTCTATCCAAAAGAGAAAGTAAAATCTCATTGTTCAGATCCTCATGGAATGTTCTGAGAATGCAGTCAGGGGAAACCTCTTCAAAACAGTACCAGAGGTCATAGCCCTGTAATAACGATCAATTCAGTCATACACACAGTGTAAACAGAGAACAGTGACTAGTAAAATAGAAGAAACTAAATAATTTAAAGCAGGTGTTTCCTCATAAGAAGAAACTGCAGACCAAACATTGTTCATACTTTCACAGTTTAGTCAGAATAAACATTAATATGTGAGCCCAACTATTCAAAATTCTAAAAATCAAACTTACAGAAGAAATAGTTATTTTCCTGTACCCATCAATAATCTTCCCATCCTTATTAGAAAGGGTAGAATAGGAATTATCTGATTGTTTAGCATCAGTAGGAGTAACTAAAGCTACAAACGTTGGGTCAGGTTTGGGAAGGGAAGAGTGTATAAAAATTAAAAAGACTGAGAAACTCTGTATATTTTTATCTGCCTTTTTAGGGGCAGTGAGCAGGCTATCAGGAAAATATATTCATAGACACACACATACTCCAAAGCTGAGAGAATTTGAGGAAATAGTGAAGGTTTAGCAAATTCCTTCTGTAACCCTTCATAACATTTTCTGAGGAACTGAGAATCTCAGTGTACCCCCACTGAGAAGTTTGGCACATTCTGGAAATAGTCTCAGAGAGGGAGGAACAGCAAAGAGAAAATAAGAAACTGAGCTCTCCTCTGTCTGAATCAGAAAACTGAGAAAAAAACTTTATCTTTCTGTTCATCTTCCTGTCCAGATTTAGAGTCATGAAAGTCTTCAGAAAAGGATGTATCCTTCTTTCTTTTACCAGAAAGCATTAAGAACCTGATCCAGATCGAGTAAACAACTCTTCTCTAAGGATATTTGAGGAGTAGTAGATATATGTTTAGTTTTATTTTCTTTTTGACTGAAAAAAATGGGGTCAGCAGTGTTATAAATGAAAATAGTAGCTTCCTCAGGGATGGGCACAACATTCAGAGAAAACAGGGAAGCCTTCCCTGTTCCCTCTCCCAGGACCAACAACTCTGGCTGTCCCTTGTCCACTGAGTGAGGGAACCCCAACTGTCAGAGAGGAAGTCATTAAACCCCTGGTCAAAAGTGACTGTAGGTTTAACAACCAGAGGGATGCAGAGTAAAAGATAAGTAGTCTGAGGAACAACAAATGGCCATAACAAAGTCACCCACCTGCAGCTGAGGCAAATTGCTAGCCTGCTGTGGTGGCAAAGGCTGCTTACATAACTTTTTCTTTTTGTGGCGGGAAGAAGGAATTTTTTTTTGGACTGATTCTTTTTTCCATGGTCAAGAAGAAAATGGTGCCTCTTTCCCAGGGAAAACAGACAGCAAAAGCTGGTAGAAAAAGTCATTTTTTCACACAAAAACACTGTAAAAAGCAATTTAAACCACTTGCCAGCCCCCCAAAGTAAAATAAATACAATTATACCATGATCCCCCCAAAACGTGCACGCTGATTGGCCAGCGTGCCCATTGTAAATCAAGTTATACTAATGGAAAAAGGTCCGGTCGCCCGGACTTTTTTCCATTAGTATAACTCGTTTTTTTTAAACACTGTTCGCTATGTTAAATGGGTTTAACATGGCGAGACAGCTTTAAAATAAGCAACGGAGATCTCTGTTGCTTATTTTAAAACTGTCTCGCTATGTTAAACCCATTTAACATAGCGAGGCAGTGTTTGTTAACGGAGAAAGCAAGATCTCCGTTGCTTTTTTAGTGTCGCTATGTTAAATGAGTTTAACATAGCGAGACAGTTTAAAATAAGCAACGGAGATGTCCGTTGCTTATTTTAAAACTGTCTCGCTATGTTAAACTCATTTAACATAGCGAGACTAAAAGCAACGGAGATCTTGCTTTCTCCGTTGCTTTTGCCCAACTCTGGTGTACCGCGCAGGCGCGCAGTACATCAGAACTGCCGGATGCCAGACATCTGCGGAAGGGCAGTAAACAGGCATTATACTATGCCATTATTTAAGAAAAGTAACAGTTTCTTTTCTTAAATAATGTCATGGTATAATAGCAATAACCGCCTGGGTGGTAATGCTAAATTTACCCACGGTTGGCTTTGTTTGGTCCCTCGGCCCTCGGGACCAAACCATGCCAACCGTGGGTAAATTTAGCATTACCCACACCCAGGCGTGGGTTATTGCTATATTTATCCACAGAAAAAAATAGTTTTAAATACTTACAACTTTTAAACTGACAGGAAAAAAGAGACCTCTTACTTAAAAGAACAATAAAGTCACATGACAGTCATTTAAAAGTGCTAGCTTTAAAATAACTGCCATGAAGAGGAAAATATAAATAATCAACAAAATTAATTGAATGGAAGTTTATTTCTCCAATGTGCTCATCAAAAGAACAGCACAAGCTGATAGCTGAGCCTCAAAAGCCTCAGAAGAGCATATTCTTCAGCAACATTAAAACTCTGAAGTCTTTGGTGCCCAAAGATGTCTCTTAGTCAGCTTGACATGCCTGACAGTTTGGCATGTGTAAAAGGTGCCCCGAAGCTTTGCAAGCTGTCCAGCCATTACATCCTTGGCAGGATATAACCCGTATAGCTCAGGCTACTGCAGCAGTGATCAGTATGATGAATATCAGAATAATATTTCCAAGGCACAGTACGGTATAAGAGATACTTCAGTCAGTATGACAACAAAGAAAGTTACTGTTATGCAAGTGCTTGGTGATACTGTTAAAACTGATAATCATTCTGTTCAGCAGCCACCATTTTGTCTAATGTGCTGTCATCTGTATGCTACCCACCTTATACTCCACTCACCCCTTACACTACTACAACTATCAATTCTTTTTGTCTTATTCTCACTGAAATGCAATGTCATTGTTTTACCTATTATACATTGTATACATTTGAATGGATGTTATACTCAATTATTGATCATAGTGCAGTGAATCACTTCTTATAGCTGTATGTTATGTGATTGTATATTTGTACATTGTACATTTTGACCACTGTATATTTGTCTGTAATTTCTTACGTCTGTATTTTGTTTGGAGCTTTTCTTCTTGGATGTCCACTGAAAATGGGCCTTGGCTCAGTTGGAACAACCCTGTTAACAAATGTCAAATAAAATAAAATAGAAATAAATAATAAAATCTGCACAATATGAAGCCACTTCCAGTTCTTGAAAGAGAATGCATGTAGTGTGGACAGCCTAATCAGTGTTCTGAAGTATCTTGTTTATGAAAAAATGGGCAGAATAAATCTATGTTCTCAAGTATGCTGATCAAGAAGAAGATCAAAAAATCTTTTACAACTAACTGATGCAAGCAAAACTGATGATTGTTTAGCCGTTTACTTAAAAGCGATTTCTCACTATTCTTACCTTCATGGTTGTTTAACTGTTGTAATGCCTCGTTGTGTGGTTTTGTCATAATCATTTCATGGTCCGCAGTCATTTCCCGCTTTTCTCAGTTATTTTGCATTGTATCATGCTCAGCCTCGATGTAGTTTTCTATGGAATGCTTTCTGGTCTTTGATGGCGTAGAAGCAATTCCACTAAGGCTGTCAATTCAGCATGTGAAAGTGTTTCTGAGGATTAGGATGCTTTTCTTTTCTTGTGACAGCAGTGATGTCCAAGTTGCTCATTTAACTTCTGATGTTAGATTTCTAACCCTTCCAAGAATGACCCTTATTTGAGTTCAGCAGGACGTTCAGATGGCAGTGATGTTGATGTTGGTGAAACGGTGTGCCTTTCTCCATAGAAGAGAGAGAGATGTTTGGGAAATCATAAATAATACAGGTTCTGCTAGGATGTGATGAATTTATTTTGCTGCTAATTACTAAATGGAATATATATATATATATATATATATATATATATATATATATATATATATATATATATATATATATGCTTTAAACTGGTAACTGCATTACTTACATTTTTTGGTGATACTTTCTGTTAGCACTGTAGGTTCACAGCGATACACTGTTGTTTTTGTAATGTTTTGAATGGCAGCAGTATGTGTATGGATAGTGATTTTATTTGGTATGTAGAACAGTAAGCTACTGAATAGTATGGGTCTGTATGAAAATTAGCTGTAAATATGAATTAGGAATGAGCACTGTAATGACCTGTTTACAAACAGAGCCTCACATACTGTTACATATACACATGGAAACACATGCACATATATACACACGCACACACTGTTTTATTTTTATTTCTAATGAAAATGTAGTATGAATTTGTAGGGTAAGTGTGTAGTGTAGTTTACATGGGAACACAGGTTTATTTTAAAAGCTATTTTAAGAGTCAAAGAGAGATGGTGGCATGATAATAGGGATAGATCACAGAGACATATTGTGATGGGCAATGGGCATCATGTATGAAGTATGCAGCAGTGATGTCCCCTGAGTATGAAAACCCAGTCAGGGACATTCTGCAATATTCTGGACAGTTGAGAGGTGTATACAGCTCAGCTAACCTCATATCTTGATTTAGAAGATTGAATATAATACATAAATGAGTAACTATTCCACAGAAACAAAATGCACAATTAATACTACTTTTTTAAACAAACTGCAAGAAGCATGAGGCTACCAGTGGTACAGCACGCAGATGCAACCTATTTCATCGCTATGCAAACTTAAAGTAATTGCTGAAATGTAGTAATGTCTAAAATAGTAAAACACTTAGTGCAATACTGACTAGATTACAAAACTAAATGCAAATGCATTTATATTGTTTTTATCCTGTTACAGTTAAAGCCCAGGGAAAAAAGAACAAGACTCTGAAAAACACATCATGCATCAATATATTCAACTCTGCTCTGACACTGTGTATCTCACTTAATGTCTTACTGTGGGTGGTGCTCCACTGAAAAATAAGTTTCAGCATTCCAAAAGAAGCTCTGTCCTAACAATTTCAGCTAGGAAATAAGCAAAGCCAGCAAAGAAAACACACTTAATAGTTACCGCGTATGGTAAGTAATACTGTTATTGCAATATATACAAAACAAAACCATAACACTTAAAGTCTGACAAATCACTTTAACAATTCCCTGAATGCTCCACAGAAGACAAAAACTGATGTGCAGTTTAATATGTGTGTTTAGATTATGGGTGCAATTTCTTCTGACAGTGTACAGAAAAAAAACATCCTAGGACTGAAAAGAGCTGTATTAATGAGACATTTTTCACATATTAGCCAGATATCAAAGCAGAAGCATTATTTTTACTGAAAGTGAATTTGGAGAACTGGGCTTTTGAATCTTACTGTCAAAAGTTTAGAGAAAATGATGCACAAATTGACCATGATTCATACAATTGCAGAGCAAATGAGTTGCATATGCACAATGAAAACAATTTCCAGGTTCATGAAATGTATCATTTATACGTTCAAAGAGTCAGAAATACACATATTCATTTATTACAGGCTTTGTGTCTCAGAAGCAGATTGCAGTGTCCACTAATATGAAACCACATAGTGTAAACAAAAAAAAAATCATTTCAAGTTTCGAACTCGGAGCATCATACTGACTTTTTTTATACTAGAGGTGACAACAAAATTCAATACTCCCTCACATAATGGGAATAATTTAGAGCTCCGATTGTTTAACAACATGGAACTGATAGAATGATGATTGCAAAAAAAATACTCAGAAAACATTAAGTTCCATTAATAATTCATGTCCATTGCATGGTTGTTTGTTGGCTAGGTTAATCCTACTAGGCTAGTGGCCTCTTCAGTGGAGACCCAAGTTGGCATTTATATGGTTAGGTGAAATTTGGCCAGGACATAGAGGAACTTCCCTTGTTCTTTGGGCTGCTATATGCACCAGAGGGCTCCTACAATGGGTCTATATTAGTTTGGCAAAGTCTAATTACAGCAAACGGCTGTTCATCGAACTGAAATCACTGAACAGCCATTCATTGAACGTTAACGTCAGTGAATATTTTTTCATGGAAGGAAATGACTTGACCAACTTATGGAAAATTGCCCCTTTCCCCACTGTAGTGCGATCTTAGAGTTGGTAAGTAAGGGGGGTGAGGGGCAGAGCCACCCATTTTGGTGGGTTTGATGTACTGTGGTATGTGTGTTGTTTGGTCTGTTGGCCAAGTCATTTTCTTCCCTGGGAAAAACGTTTTCTGATATGAACATTCAAGGAGCAGCTGTTTGGAAAATTCAGTTCAGTGAACAGCCATTTGCTGTCATTAGACTTCGATGAACTAATATAGATCCCCTACAGCAACATGGAATAGCCTAAGGGAAGCAGCTGAATGGCGAAGGAGAGAAAAGTTATTGAGAATTTGTAGGCAAAAAGTAAGAATTTGGGTAAAACATTTGTTAGATATCGAACTTTAGAATGTAAACAAAGATTCTTGTGTGGTGAATGTTACAAATAGACAGTGTTTAGATGTCTCTATGGGTAAGGAAGTAAAGCAGCCCATTGAAATGGGACAGATAATAGAAATGGCATCAGGAGGGCTTGCAGATGATGTTCTATTAAAAATAATCAAGTGGTATGATTCAGTTGGCAGTTCTGCTGTTTTGTAGAGTGAGATGACAGATAACTTTTTCAGAAGTGCTGAGGAAGATAATATGGAAAGGAACAAGGTGATGTGAACTTTGGCACAGAAGAATTTGTCACAGGACTGTTTTATGAGGGATGGGGGTGTGTTGGGTGGTAGCTGTGTTAGGTTATTTGTGTGGCTGAGAAGGGAAAGGGTTAAGCGAGTTGGGATTTGAAGGGAAGTGATGTGTGTTAGGGGTGTGGCTTGAAGGGTTTTTGAAAGGAAATCCAGAGTGAATAAGCACATTTTGGCGTGGTCTTGTTGTTGAGGCAGGATCATGTCCCAGACGACCTGAGGTTGTAAGTAAGGTAGGCATTGGGTAGTTATAAGCAGTGAAGTGAGTACAGCTTTGTTGGGTTTTTAAGGATTCCTTTTTTTTTTCTCTCTCTGCCCTTATAAAGGATATATAAGAAGCTAAAATGTAGTGTTAGGTCTGTTTCTGGTGTGGGGCTAGTTTTCCAGTTAATTTAGGCCATGGTGGCATCGGCTTTTGGGCACAAGGGGTATTTTAAGTGGCTTATTAGGTTATTAGAAAGGTTTTTGTGTATTTATTAACTTTCCCTGGGGGGCTAGGGTGGTTTATTCTTTAATTAGTAACTTTGTTTGTGTAATATTATGTTCCCCAGTGGTCCAGAGCTGCGCTGTTAAGTTTCTTGCTACTGTTTAACCTTCCCTGGTGGTCTAGTGCTGCGCTGTTTATAGGTTTGCGCTGTTTATAAGTTATTGTAATATTATGTTTCCTGATGGTCTAATGCTGCCTCATTAAATTTATTGCTACTATTTAGCTTTCCCTGATAGTCTAGTGCTGCGTCGTTTATAAGTTTTTGTAATATTGTTTAGTGCTGTGCCATTTTTATTGCTTGTTTAGCTTTTCTTGGTTGTCTAGTGCTACACCGTTAAGATTTTTGTTGCTATTTAGCTTTTTCTGGTGGTCTAGTGCTGCACAGACCATAGAAGAGGTTGTGGTGATTTGAGGGCTTTCTGACCGTTAACGACCGGATGCACATGCACAATGGCACTGGTGCAGCGCTCTATGGATATAGTATAAAAAATAAATAAATAATCAAATAAAAATAAATCAATAAATAAATGTGAGAGAAATAGTAAGGGGATGGCTGCTTATCAATTTGCTTTTCAAACAGTTAACCCCCTAGCCTTTCATCCCTGAGGTCTAGTGTTGGTGTGGGGTGGTAAGTAACATGGCCGTGTTAATTCTGTTGTGGTCTAGTGTGTCTGTGCGGTGTTTGAGTAGGGATAGAATAAGAGGATTGTATGGATGTTTTGTTCATTCCCCGGTGGTCTAGTGCTGGCGTATAGTGCTTGTGTGGGATGTCTGTTCGTTTGTTTCTTGGTGGTATAGCGGTTTTGTTGTGTGGTATGGCTGCTTGATTTCTTCCCTGATGATCTAGTGTATGGTGTTGTGTGGGATGGCTGTTTGTTTGGTTTGCTTCCCTGGTGGTCTAGTGGTTTTGTTGTGTGGGATGGCTGTTTGACAGAGATGGGCCAGTATTGTAGCATAGGCTGAAGGTTTTTTCAATGCCATTCCTGCTAAGGTACCAACAACTATCATGCAGGGTGTGACCATGCATAAGAAGTGGCAGATGACTACAACCAGGACATCCAGAGTGAAGAAAGCCAAACAGACAACATCGGTGGAGAAGGCTACAGAGGTGATGATGCCCCCTGTATTAGCAGCAACTAATAATTCATCAAGCTTGGGGGGGTGAGGAGACTGGAGGAGGTGTGGGGGTGAGGTAGGGGGTAGTGAGGGTGTCCATAGGGGGCTACAGGGTAGCGGTTTGGATGCTTTAGTCGAGTGTGGAGGGTTTTTTGAGGATACCCTATACCTGTTAGATCAGGAGTTGGCGACAGTTGTCCATGAGGTATGGTCTGATTTTGGTTTACAGCCAGGGGATTGGTTGACATCACAGGCCCTGCAACAGGAAGGGGCTCCTATTTTATTGATCCCACACCTATCTCTGTTAGTAAAGGAGAAGATTTGGAAAGGGGAGTTCCTCGACATTTTTGAATTGATTGACGCAGATGGGGCTCAGCATTTGACGGAAGCAGAGACAGCTAATGGGAAGGACCTCTTGGCTGCATTGGCTATGATAGGTCAAAAAGGGTAGGGAGGTTTCAGGCTAAGACATGGGATAATTGGGTCTTAGGTTTCATTTATTATATGGCGGTGTGTTTGGAAAGGGGCACTTTGCTGGCTTTTCCCCTTTTGGCTTATTTTTTAACTATTAGGAAGGTGCAGAGGTTGAAGCCAGGCTATGCATGGTTATGGGTTACTGGTTGGGAGGGTGGCTTAATGGTTAAGGTGTTTGCCTTACAAACATAAGGTGCAGGATTTGAGTCTCACAAGGGATAATTGGCTAGGCTTAAAATGGCTCGCAAGGGCAGTTAGCTTACTACTAATCTATGAATCTATGAACCTATGGAATGACCAAAAATTTCGCAAGCATAAAGCAGTAGATAAGTCTATATGTTGGGAGGTCATACATCTGGACATTTGGCTGTCCACCATGATGGATACCAGTGGAGGGGGTAGCAGATTATCTCAGCCATCTGAGGCAGGTGCAAGGATATGTTGGGCTTTTAATGCTGGTAGGTGTTCCTGGGTGGGTTGTAGATTTGCTCATATTTGTTCGAAGTGTATGGGGGTGTATGCATTTACACAATGTGAGGGGTTGGGGATCAGGCACCGCATTTTGGGTGTATAAGAGGTTGGAATAGTTCCCATTCAGCATTGCTAGGTGGGCATGGTCGGGCTAATTTTTGGGGGCAAAGAGGGGGTTAATTCGGGGAGGTAGAGGAAGTGTTGGGGAACCATTCACCTATTAAGGTGAATGTATTGAAGGACTCATTGACGCATTATCCGCTGCCGGTGGTAGCGGGGGAGTTGATAGAAGGTTTTTCCAAAGGGTTTTCAATTAACTCTGCATAGCTGGGAAGTGAGAGGGTGGGGAGAAATCTGAGGTCTGTCAAGGGCAGGGTGGTGATTTTGCAAGAGTTGATTGACAAAGAGTGTCAGGCTTGGAGGGTGTTAGGTCCTTTTTGTTACTCTCCTTTCCCTAACTTTAAGGTGTCACCATTAGGTTCGGTTCCAAAGAAAAAGCAGGGTGAATTTCGCTTATTTCATCATTTATCATACCCTGCGGGTGAGTCAGTGAATGACTTCATCCCCAATGAAGAGGCTAGAGTAACATATTCATCTTTGGATGATGCAGTTCAGGTCATTAGAAGTTTCATGGACCCTTGGTTAGTTAAAATAGATATTGAGTCAGCTTTTCATTTGCTACTTGTGAGGGAGGAGGATTGACCATTATTAGGCATGGTGGTAGGGGACAACTTTTATTTTGACACTGCCATGCCTATGGGATGTGCGGTGGCATATGCTACTTTTGGGATGATTAGCTCAGCATTACACTGGATATGGCAGCAGAGGGTGGAGAATCAGCAAGCTGTGCACTATTTAGATGACTTTTTATTGGTGGGGAAAGGTAAGCAAGGGGCGCAGGTAACTATGCATGAGTTTGTGGGGATGCGTGAGGCCTTGGAGGTACCTTTGGCTAAGCATACGTTGGACGGCCTGGTGAGGGCCTTGGAATTTTTGAGGTTGATGGTAAATGCAGAGCAGGGTTTGTTTTTCTTTGCCTCTAGTTAAGATGGTTTGGCTGTGGGACAAGATCGTTTGGGTGAAGTCTAGGCCTAAGGTTCGGGTGAAGGATGTTATGGAATTGTTGGGTTTGTTGAACTTTGCGTGCAGGGCGGTGCCTCCTGGGTGGACGTTTTGTCAGTCTGTGGCATTTTTGTTGAAAGGATGCAAGAGTAAGCACCACAGAGTATGGGTCAGTAAGTTGGCACTAGAGGATTTGGATTTGTGCATAGAATTTTTACAACAGTTTAATGGGATTTCATTTTGGCAGTTGGATTGGTTTACATAAGTAGAACTGCAGTTGTTTACTGATGCAGCTGGGGGGTCGGGAATGAAAGCTTACTTTGCAGGTCAATAGTTTGCTGTTCCACGTCTGGAGCATTGGTCAGAGGAGTTGAAACTGGATGTTGCCTTTTTGGAGTTGATGCCAATCTGGGCAGCTTCAATGGTATGGCAAGATCGTTTGAAGGGGCGAAGGGTGGTATTACATTCAGATAATTCTTCAGCGGTGAGAGTGCTACAGATAAAAATGGCTAAAGCACCTCGCTTTTTATTTATTCTTAGGAAATTGGTGTTGCATAGCTTGCTGATTAACTTTTCTTTTACAGGGTTGCATGTACCAGGGGTTTTGAAATAGATGGCTGATAGTTTGTCTCATTTTCAGTTCCACAGGTTCCGTCAGGTGGCTCTGGAAGTGGCTTTGCATCCATCAGTTGTCCCACCCAACATTTGGCAGATTGGGCAATAGTGAGTGGCAGGTTGGTGCAACAATCATGGGTGGCATCCAGGAGATGAGCCTATGATAGGGCATTGCTTGAATTTGATAAATATTTGCATCAGTTATCTGATGAGGACTGTGTGTGGTCTGAGAATTTACTATTATGTTATCTAGCCATGTTGAAGGGGCAGGGAACAGCGGTGCAAAAAGTGAAGGTGGCCTTAGCAGCCATTGCTGTGTTTACTCGGTTGGTTGGATTAGAGGATTTTACTAGGTCATGGGTGGTGAGTAGAGTGTTAAAAGGGTGGGCTAGAGTTGAAGAGAGCAGCTCGAATAGGAGATGGCCAGTTATGTAAAGTATTTTAAGAATGTTGTTAAAGGGTTTGAATAAAGATTGTGGTTGTTTGGATGAGTAGGTGTTGTTGTGTACAGTTAGTGTTTGGCTGTATTGTGGTACATTTCATGTGTCGGAGTTATTGGGTTCATTAATATGGGAGGATGTATTGATATTACCTATGGTGGTGCATATTAGATTGTGTTCTTCGAAGACATATCAGGAGGGGCTTGAGCCACCCATTGTTTTGGAGGAGGTGGGGGTAGTTTGGAGATGTCCAGTGGTTTGGGGAAGAAAGTTGTGTGGGGTACGGAAGGGTAGAATTCAAGCGTTGTTTTTTTCAGCAGTGATTGGTAAAGCATTGACAGATGAGCAATTGAATGTGGTTATGAGAAGGGCAGTTTGTAATGTGGGTTTGCAAGGGGATAAGTTTTCTTCAAATTCCTTTCGGATGGGTAGGGCATTGGATCTGGCTAAGGAAGGTAGGTCAGTGGAAGTAATGAAACAGGTGGGTCGGTGGACATCCAATGCCTTTTTGAATTATATTAAATAGTTTGTATATGGGTTGGAGATAGTGGCATTGACAAAAAGGCAGGAGTCAGAGCTTGACATGGCAGAGTTGAAGATGTTAAGATTTACACTGGGTGTGACGAGGATGGACTGGATTAGGAATAAGTATTCTAGAGGGTCAGCCCAGGTTGTAAGGTTTGAAGACAAAGCCAGAGAGGCAAGATTACGTTGGTTTGGACATGTGCTGAGGAGGGATGCAGAATATATTGGGAAAAAGATGCTAAGGATGAAGCTGCCAGGTAACAGGGAAAGAGGAAGGCCTAAGATAAAGTTTATGGATGTGGTGAGAGAGGACATGCAGGCGGTTGGTGTGACAGAGCAAGATGCAGAGGACAGGAAGAAATGGAAACAGTTGATCTGCTGTGGCGACCCCTAACGGGAGCAGCTGAAAGAAGAAGAAGAAGAAGTTTGTAGAGGCTTTGTTTTTAAAACTTTTTTTTTCTCTCTTCTCTTAGATCAGAGACAGATCATCATTTTGGGCCATTCCTTCATATTCTGGGCTGCTAGGTGTGCGGAGGTTAGACCCAATGGCAGAAATCTGGGTTTGGATCATTTTGGCTTAAAAATCATTTGGCATGGTGTTAGAAGGCTAAGGTGGAGTCAAATATTGCAAGAATTGAATGGGTTGCAGGTTAAGTGGGGGTTGCCTCAGGTGTTAGTAATTCATTCAGGTGGCAATGATTTAGGCAGTGTACCAAAGAGGCAGTTAGTCATGTTCATGAGGACATGTTAGCATTGCGGAGGATGTATCCGGGGATGGTTGTTATCTAGTCTGAGATTATTCCTCGGTTGGTATGGAAAGGGGCACAGAATTTTGCCACCATGGAGAAGGCCCGCAGATATGTTAATTTTAAATTGGAAAAATATTTGGGAGAAATTGGGGTACATACGGTCCGGCATGTAGAGTTTGACAGTAAGGATCCAGTGTGGTATAGACCGGAAAGTGTTCACCTCAATGATTTTGGTTTGGATTTATTTAACTTTAATTTGGGTTTGATGGTGGAGGATCTTGTGAAGAAAGGTATTGTTTGAGGTGGAACAGCCCTTTAAAGGCTGGTGGGCAGAGAAGAGGGTCAGGCCTGACCCTCTTCTGCTCCCCCTTTACAGGATGGTGAATGAAAACTGGTAGTTATGAGGAATTTAGGTGAGCTGGGATGCTGCCTTTGTTGTTTATCCAAGGTGCGTGGGTACGCTGCCTTGTCATTGGCTATTATATATATGGGTGAGCTGGGATGCTGCCTGTATGTTGATTTGATTGATGTTTGATAACAGTTTTGTTGTTTACTTAGCTAACTGTATTCAAGGGGTGAGCGGTAACACTGCCCTTATGTTGTTTATGTCTTTTATGTTCAATAAAGTTATGCTATTAAGCAATTTACCACAATAAAGGATGTCAACCATCTGTGAGTGTTTGTGTATTTATTAGGACCATGACAAGGGAAGTTTGACACAGACAAATTTGTCACAGGACTGTTTTATGTGGGATGGGGGGCTGTTGGGTGGTAGCTGTGTTAGGTTATTTGGGTGGCTGAGAAGGTGTTAGGAAAGGGTTAAGCGAGTTGGGATTTGAAGGGAAATGAGGTGTGTTAGGGGTGTGGCTTGAAGGGTTTTTGAAAGGAAATCCAGAGTGAATAAGCACATTTTGGCGTGGTCTTGTTGTTGAGGCAGGATCATGTCCCAGACGACCTGAGGTTGTGAGTAAGGTAGGCATTGGGTAGTTATAAGCAGTGACGTGAGTACAGCTTTGTTGGGTTTTTAAGGATTCCTTTTTTTTTCCTCTCTCTGCCCTTATAAAGGATATATAAGAAGGTAAAATATAGTGTTAGGTCTGTTTCTAGTGTGGGTCTTGTTTTCCAGTTAATTTAGGCCATGGTGGCATCAGCTTTTGGGCGCAAGGGGTATTTTTAGTGGCTTATTAGGTTATTAGAAAGGTTTTTGTGTATTTATTAACTTTCCCAGGGGGGCTAGGGCAGTTTATTCTTTAATTAGTAACTTTGTTTGTGTAATATTATGTTCCCCAGTGGTCTAGAGCTGCACCGTTAAGTTTCTTGCTACTGTTTAGCTTTCCCTGGTTGTCTAGTGCTGCGTCATTTATAAGTTTTTGTAATATTGTCTAGTGCTGTGCCGTTAAGTTTATTGCTTGTTTAGCTTTCCCTGGTTGTCTAGTGCTGCACCATTAATTTTTGTGTTGCTATTTAGCTTTCCCTGGTGGTCTAGTGCTGCACAGCCCATAGAAGAGGTTGTGGTAATTTGCAGGCTTTCTGATGTTAAACGGCCGCATGCGCATGCACAGTGGTGCTGGTATAGCACTCAATGGATATTGTATAAATAAATAAAAATAAATAAATAAATAAATAAATGAGAGAGAAATAGTAAGGGGATGGCTGCTTATCAATTTGCTTTTCAAGCAGTTAACCCCCTAGCCTTTCGTCCCTGAGGTCTAGTGTTGGTGTGCGGTGGTAAGTAGCATGACCGTGTTGATTCGGTGGTGGTCTAGTGTGTCTGTGCCGTGTTTGAGTGGGGATAGAGTAAGAGGGTTGTATGGATGTTTTGTTCGTTCCCCGGTGGTCTAGTGCTGTCATATGGTGCTTGTGTGGGATGTCTGTTTGTTTGTTTGATTCCTGGTGGTCTAGCAGTTTTGTTGTGTGGTATGGCAGCTTGATTTCTTCCCTGGTGATCTAGTGTATGGTGTTGTGTGGGATGGCTGTTTGTTTGGTTTGCTTCCCTGGTGGTCTAGCAGTTTTGTTGTGTGGGATGGCTGTTTGACAGAGATGGGCCAGTATTGTAGCACAGGCTGAAGGTTTGTTCAATGCCATTCCTGCTGGGGTACCAACAACTAGCATGCAGGGTGTGACCACGCTTAAGAAGTGGCAGATGACTACAACCAGGGCATCAAGAGTGAAGAAAGCCAAGCAGATAGCATCGGTGGAGAAGGCTACAGAGGTGATGATGCCCCCTGTATTAGCAACAACTAATAATTCATCAAGCTTTGGGGGTGAGGAGACTGGAGGAGGTGCTGGGGTGAGGTAGGGGGCAGTAAGGGTGTGCATAGGGGGCTACAGGGTAGCAGTTTGGAGGCTTTAGCCAAGTGTGGAGGGTTTTTTGAGGATACCGTGTACCTGTTAGATCAGGAGTTGGGGGTGGATGTCAATGAGGTAGGGTCTGATTTTGGTTTACAGCAGGGGGATTGGTTGATATCACAGGCCCTGCGACAGGACGGGGCTCCCATTTTATTGATCCCGCATATGTCTCTGTTAGTAAAGGAGAAGATTTGGAAAGGGGAGTTCCTCGACATTTTTGAATTGATTGACGCAGATGGGGTTCAGTGGTTGATGGAAGCAGAGATGGCTAATGGGAAGGACCTCTTGGCTGCATTGGCTATGATAGGTCTAAAAGGGTAGGGAGGTTTCATGCTAAGACATGGGATAATTGGGTCTTAGGTTTCATTTATTATATGGTGGTGTGTTTGGAAAGGGACACTTTGCTGGCTCTTCCTCTTTTGGCTTATTTTTTAACTATTAGGGAAGCGCAGAGGTTGAAGCCCGGCTATGCATGGTTATGGGTTACGGGTTAGGAGGGTGGGTTAAAGGTTAAGGTGTTTGCCTTACAAACATAAGGTGCAGGGTTTGAGTCTCAGAAGGGATAATTGGCTAGGCTTAAAATGGCTCGCAAGAGCAGTTAGCTTTGTACTAATCTATGAACCTATGGTATGACCAAAAGTTTTGCAAGCATAAAGCAGTAGATAAGTCTATACGTTGGGAGGTCATACATCTGGACATTTGGCTGTCCACCATGATGGATACCAGTGGAGGGGGTAGCAGATTACCTCAGCCATCTGAGGCAGGTGCAAGGATATGTTGGGCTTTTAATGCCAGTAGGTGTTCCTGGGTGGGTTGTAGAGTTGCTCATATTTACTCGAAGTGTATGGGGTTGCATGCATTTACACAATGTGGGGGTGGGGTCAGCCACCACATTTTGGGGGTATAAGAGGTTGGAATAGTTCCCATTCAGCATTGCTCAGTGGGCGTGGTCGGGCTAATTTTTGAGGGCAAAGAGGGAGTTCTTTTGGGGAGATAGAGGGAGTTTTGGGAAACCATTCACCTATTAAGGTGAATGTATTGAAGGACTTATTGACTCATTATCCACTGCCGGTGGTAGCGGGTGAGTTGATAAAAGGTTTTTCCAAAGGATTTTCAATTAACTCTGCATAGATGGGAGGTGAGTGGATGGGGAGAAATTTGAGGTCTGTCAAGGGCAGGGAGGTGATTTTGCAAGAGTTGATTGACAAAGAGTGTCAGGCTTGGAGGGTGTTAGGTCCTTTTTGTTACTTTCCTTTCCCTAACTTTAAGGTGTCACCATTAGGTTTGGTTCCAAAGACAAAGCAGGGTGAATTTCGCTTATTTCATCATTTATCATACCCTGCGGGTGAGTCAGTGAATGATTTCATCCCCAATGAAGAGGCTAGAGTAACATATTCATCTTTGGATGATGCAGTTTGGGTCATTAGGAGTTTCAAGGACCCTTGGTTAGTTAAAGTAGATACTGAGTCAGCTTTTTGTTTGCTACTTGTGAGGGAGGAGGATTGGCCGTTATTAGGCATGGTGGTAGGGGAAAATTTTTATTTTGGCACTGCCATGCCTATGGGATGTGCGGTGGCATGTGCTACTTTCGGGAAGTTTAGCTCAGCATTAAACTGGATATGGCAGCAGAGGGTGGAGAATCAGCAAGCCGTACACTATTTAGATTATGTTTTATTGGTGGGGGAAGGTAAGCAAGGGGCACAGGTAACTATGCATGAGTTTGTGGGGATGTGTGAGGTCTTGGGGGTACCTTTGGCTAAGCATACGTTGGAGTGCTTGGCAAGGGCCTTGGAATTTTTTGGGATGATGGTAAATGCAGAGCAGGGTTTGTTTTGTTTGCTTCAAGTTAAGATGGTTAGTTTGTGGGACAAGATCATTTGGGTGAAGTCTAGGCCTAAGGTTCGGGTGAAGGATGTTATGGAATTGTTGGGTTTGTTGAACTTTGCGTGCAGGGCAGTGCCTCCTGAGTGGACATTTTGTCGGTCTGTGGCATTTTTGTTGAAAGGACGCAAGAGTAAGCACCACAGAGTTTGGGTCAATAAGTTGGCACTAGAGGATTTGGATTTGTGGATGGAATATTTACAACAGTTTAATGGGATTTTATTTTGGCAGTTGGATTGATTTACACAAGTAGAACTGCAGTTGTTTACTGATGCAGCTGGGGGGTCGGGAATGGGTGCTTACTTTGCAGGTAAATAGATTGCTGTTCCATGGCTGGAGCATTGGTCAGAGGAGTTGAAATGGGATGTTGTCTTTTTGGAGTTGATGCCAATCTGGGCAGCTTCATTGGTATGGCAGGATCGTTTGAAGGGGTGAAGGATGCTATTACATTCAGATAATTCTTCAGCGGTGAAAGTGCTATAGATAAAAATGGCTAAAGCACCTTGCTTGTTATTTATTCTTGGGAAATTGGTGTTGCATAGCTTGCTGATTAACGTTTCTTTTACAGGGTTGCATGTACCAGGGGTTTTGAATGAGATAGCTGATAGTTTGTCTCATTTTCAGTTCCACAGGTTCCGTCAAGTGGCTCCGGAAGGAGCTTTGCATCCGTCAGTTGTCCCACCCAACATTTGGCAGATTGGGCAATAGTGAGTGGCAGGTTGGTGCAACAATCATGGGTAGCATCCACGAGATGAGCTTGAATTTGATAAATATTTGCATCAGTTATCTGATGAGGACTGCGTGTGGTCTGAGAATTTACTATTACGTTATCTAGCCATGTTGAAGGGGCGGGGAAGGGCAGTGCAAACGGTGAAGATGGCCCTAGCAGCCATTGCTGTGTATACTCGGTTGGTTGGATTAGAGGATTTCACAAGGTCATGGGTGGTGAGTAGAGTGTTAAAAGGGTGGGCTAGAGTTGAAGAGAGCAGCTCAAATAGGAGATGGCCAGTTATGAAAACTATTTTAAGAATGTTGTTAAAGGGTGTGGTTGTTTGGATGAGTATGTGTTGTGGTGTAAAGTTAGTGTTTGGATGTATTGTGGTGCGTTTCATGTGTTGGAGTTATTGGGTTCATTGATATGGGAGGATGAATTGATATTACCTAGGGTGGCGCATATTAGATTGCGTTCTTCGAAGACATACCAGGAGGGGCTTGAGCCACCCATTCTTTTGGAGGAGGTGGGGGTAGTTTGGAGATGTCCAGTAGTTTGGGGAAGAAAGTTGTGTGGGGTACGGAAGGGTAGAATTCAAGGGTTGCTTTTTCAGCAGTGAGTGGTAAAGCATTGACAGATGAGCAATTGAATGTGGTTATGAGAAGGGCACTTTGTAGTGTGGGTTTGCAAGGGGATAAGTTTTCTTCACATTCCTTTCGGATGAGTAGGGCATCAGATCTGGCTAAGGAAGGTAGGTCAGTGGAAGTAATCAAATGGGTGGGTCGGTGGACATCCAATGCCTTTTTGAATTATATTAAATAGTTTGTAGTGGGTTTGTTTTTAAAATCTTTTTTTTTCTCTCTCTTCTCTTAGATCAGAGACAGATCATCATTTTGGGCCATTCCTTCATATTCTGGGCTGCTAGGTGTGCAGAGGTTAGACCCAATGGCATAAATCTGGGTTTGGATCATTTTGGCTTAAAAATCATTTGGCATGGTGTTAGAGGGCTAAGGTGGAGTCAAATATTGCAATAATTTAATGGGTTGCAGGTTAAGTGGGGCTTGCCTCAGATGTTAGTAATTCATTCAGGTGGCAATGATTTAGGCAGTGTACCGAAGAGGCAGTTAGCCATGTTCATGAGGACATGTTAGCATTGCGGAGGATGTATCCGGGGATGGTTGTTATATAATCTGAGATTATTCCTCGGTTGGTATAGAAAGGGATACAGAATTTTGCCACCATGGAGAAGGCTCGCAGATATGTCAGTTTTAAGTTGGCAAAATATTTGGGAGAAATTGGTGTACATATGGTCCTGCATGTAGAGTTTGACAGTAAGTATCCAGTGTGGTATAGACCGGATGGTGTTCACCTCAATGATTTTGGTTTGGATTTATTTAACTTTAATTTGGGTTTGATGGTGGAGGATCTTTTGAAGAAAGGTATTGTTTGAGGGGGAACAGCCCTTTAAAGGCTGGTGGGCGGAGAAGAGGGTCAGTCAGGCCTGACCCTCTTCTGTTTTTCCTTTACAGGATGGTGAATGAAAACTGGTAGTTATGAGGAATTAAGGTGAGCAGGGATGCTGCCTTTGCTGTTTATCCAAGGTGAGCAGGTATGCTGCCTTGTCATTGGCTATTGTATATATGGGTGAGCGGGGATGCTGCCTGTATGTTGATTTGATTGATGTTTGATAACAGTTTTGTTGTTTCCTTAGCTAACTGTATTCAAGGGTTGAGCAGGAACACTGCCCTTATGTTGTTTATATCTTTTATGTTCAATAAAGTTATGCTATTAAGCAATTTATCACAATAAAGGTTGTCAACCATCTGTGGGTGTTTGTGTATTTATTAGGACCATGACAAGGGGAGTTTGGCACAGACAAATTTGTCACAGGACTGTTTTATGTGGTATGGGGGCTGTTGGCTGGTAGCTGTGCTAGGTTATTTGGGTGGCTGAGAAGGGTTAGGAAAGGGTTAAGTCAGTTGGGATTTGAAGGGAAGTGAGGTATTGTTAGGGGTGTGGCTTGAAGGATTTTTGAAAGGAAATCCAGATTGAATAAGCACATTTTGGTGTGGTCTTGTTGCCCACCCTGCTCAACCAATTGATTTTGATTTGAGGTTGTTGGGCCAAGAAGAGGGTCAGGCCTGACCTTCTTTTGTTCCCCCTTTACAGGATGGTGGATGAAAATTAGTAGTTGTGAGGAATTAAGGTGAGCGGGGATGCTGTCTTTGTTGTTTATCCAAGGTGAGTGGGTACGCTGCCTTGTTTTTGGCTATTGTATATATGGGTGAGCAGGGACGCTGCTTGTATGTTGATTTGGTTGATGTTTGATAACAGATTTGTTGTTTCCTTAGCTAACTGCATTCAAGGGGTGAGTGGGAACACTCCCCTTATGTTGTTTATGTCTTTTATGGTCAATAAAGGTATGTTATTAATCAATATATAACAATAAAGGTTGTCAAACATCTGTGGGTGTTTGTGTATTTATTAGGACCATGACAAATAGCAGCAGAGAATGCAGCAGTGGCAAAAAATAAAAGAGCAAAACAACAACAAACTGATAAGGTGTCTTTTTTTTCACAGCCGATAATGCAGTAACTAAAACATAGGCAACAGTGACAGCAAGCCCAAACTGTAAGCAAACTGTTTTTGAAAAGAAGAGAAGACCAACTAAGAGACTATATTAACAAAAAAATAAATGACACTGTAATAGACAGATATGTATGTGACAATTTGGTCACTGTTCTGGACTTTAAAACTCAATTTTTTTTAAATACATACTGGGGCATATACATTTGTGACTTAAAAGTGATAGACTGATGATACAATTTATGGTGCTGTAGAATAAAAAGAAGGACATGTGGCCATGGAAAAATTGTTTTCTAGTAGTAACTTAACTGTTTAAAAATGTTACTTTGCAGTTTAGAACTGATGAACTCTAAGAAGACAATGTTACAAAAATGCTTGCAGGGTCTGCGAGAAACTATTAGTAATAAAATTAGAGATGAGATAAAGCTAAGGAATGCAGCATACCTCTCAACCTCTTAGAGCAAAACATTTAGACAAGGCCATATATAAAAGTGGGACAAAGGACCACAAATAGGGACAGTTTTTAAATATTGCTCTTACAAACTTAGAAAGTTGATAGAATAACAGGTTTTGCATTAGCATGAATTTCCTGAAGGGTATGAAGTCTGAAACTGAAATGTCCATCATTATTTTCTAATTTCAGTCTTTAATGATTTGCCATTAATTTGCCAGAAAACCACAATTTTCTGAAAAACAGACCAAAAATATGAGGGAAAAACCTGGACATTCTGTGAAAATCTCTACAGTTGAGAGGTATGACTTGGAGTGTAAGAGGTTGAAAGCTGTTTTGAAACATGATGAAACACTTGCCAAGTACTATTTTTGTGGATGGTAATAGAGGGACATTAAGATATGCTGGCATAGTAGATCATGTTTCTTTTGTGCAAACTGTTCTCATTTAAATAATGATTGTGACAAGGTACACTGTAACCAGTGTGGACAGAAAGGACCTACAGCAAGAAGGTCTTTTCCTGCATGCAGGTTGTGTGAAAAAGGAACACTTTTGGATGGAGTGTCAAGATCAAACAGTAAATAATGAAAAGCAGAGGAAAGGGAAAACATACATTAGGAAGGACAACAAGATACTGGGTGAAGAGGGTGAACTCTGTGAAGAAGAAATGGTAGGAGAAGAAGAAAAACATAAGGAGGGAAAAATAAGGAAGAGACGTCAGGAGAAGGGATTGATACTAACAAGTATTTAAATATATTGCCCTATACTTAAAACACAGAAAAGCAACAATTTAGAGTATTTTCAGTAAATGTGAACAGTATTATTAACACTATAAGAAGGAAAGGAATACTGGAATGGTGTGCTAAGTATAATGTGAATATTATTTTAGAGGGCGTAAGATTCCTGACAAGAGACGAAAGACTGCAAACAGAAAAATTGCTGGTTGGAAATATAATATGGAAATTAGGAAGTGAAAGTTGTTTGGACTGCCTGTGTTGTATAAAAAAAGTGAAAATACTAGATGTAGCATTTCTAAGGATGGGCAGGATAATTCTTGTGGATGTTAGACTGAGAACATGATTATAGAAATATAGCATTGTATGTATATATAACTAGCAAGAAAAGAGCAAATCTGTTGCATCAAATATTAGACTATGTGATGGTTAACATGAAATTTTAATTTTAGGGGTACTTTAATTGTGATTTAAAAGGAAGGGAAAGATGTAAAAAATGCAGGAAGTGATAAAAGTGTGGTAAATTAGCTGTATGGACCAAAACTTGTAGAAGGGGGACAATTTGAGTCTGAAATTGATTATTCTGTATTATTGGAAGGCTTGAGGGTAACAGATGGTGATACAGTTGTGATGAGTTTTTTTTTCAGACCATTTAGAAATATGGGTGGAGGTGGCCGAAGAAAGGGATTATATTAAAACAGAAAAGAGAATTGTAAGAATAAATGAGAAATTATGGGATGAAATTGAAAATTGGAAAGCTTTGCGGGTATGGAAGGAAAGGATCATATAAACTTAAATGACTTCTATAAATACTGGTTTGTCTGGTGGATTGAATTTAAAAAGAAGTATAAAAAGTGTTTTGTTTTCAATGGAAGAAAGAGAAAGTGACATATGGAAAGATGTACAGAAATGTAATAGAGAATTTAGAGAATAATAAAATAGAGTATTATGATATAGAAAAGAAATATATAACAAATTGAGAAAAATGAAGATGTTACTGTTTAAGTAGATATTATTTATAAGGGAAAAGGGAGGAGGTATCTGCATTCTTATCTGCACATTTGTGTTAAATGGTAAAGGAGCATATTAGTATAATGATGGAAATGAAAAATGTAAAAGGAGAGGTAAAAAGAACACATGACCAAATTATGTGTATTGTAGTACAACATGTGGAAACTATATATGAGAATAAAATGAAGGAAAATGAGAGAGAATGGAAAGCAAAAGAAAAGTCCAGAATGAGGTAAGGTATAATTTGAAAAATAAATTACTATCAATGAATTGGATGAAGTACTTAGGAAAGTAAATGTTGATTCGGTATCTGACCCAGACAGTATAGGATATGGAATTTACACTAAATCAATGGATTAGCAAACAGAATATTTTTGTAAATGTACTGAAGTAATGGTTAAAGGAAGGGTTTGGTTATGAAGAGTTATGCAGTGGGATATTAAACTTCATTTGGAAGAAAGATGGCATGAGTGAAATAAAGAACACAGATTATAATACTTTTATGAGAATAATACAGAGAAGAATGGAAGGAAGGATGAGGGGATATTATAGATGAAATTATATGTGGTACAAAACAGAAAGGATGTCAAGAATCATCACTGGTGGTGAGAGAAATTGTGGATGATATTATAAGTAAAAGGGAGGATGTGAAACATACTGCAGGTGATATTGGCAATGCATTTGATACAGACATGATGCTTTGTGGGATATTATGTAGAAGTATGGAATAGGTAGCAGAATTACTAACAGATTGAGAATGTTAGTGAATGGGTGGCTAGATAAAGAAATATGCATGAAATAAGGTATAAGACAAGAATGCCCCATAAGTGGAATTTTGTTTGCATTGGGAATAAATGCAATAGTGAGTGAAGTAGCTCATAACATGAAAGATGCTAGATATGTGATGCAAAAGGAGGTGATGAATAAAGTAGTTTTGATATATGCAGATGATATACTTGTAGTTGCTAAGAACAAAATATAGATGAGGGAAATGCTGGTTTATCCAAATGGATGTTTAAATGAAATTATAATTACCTTGATAAAAGATAAAAGTAAGGGTTTGGGCAATATGGTAAAAACTGGGGGGGGTGCATTTTTAATTGAATTATGTGTCTTTGCTAGGAATACAATTCGGGGAAATTATGTAGTTATGATGCAATGAGAGGGTCTGATAAAAGAAATGAAAGAACTATGTCTTCTTTGGATATCATATAGGTTAGCATTCAGTAAAATGTTTTATCTGGTGAATTCTTTATTTCATGGGAAAGTAGCATTTTTGTCAAATGTTTATATGATCTCAGGAAAATATGAAAAGGAAATTGTGCAACTGGTGTTTTCTTTCATATGGAGTTCAAGATTAAACCCAGTGTAAGGGAGATGATGTATATGAGTAAAGATGAAGGGAACTGGGGTTACTAAATCCAGTTGGTTATTCTGCTTCTTTAAACTTGTATAAAGTATAAAAGTGGGTAAAGGAAGAGAATGGGAAATTAATTGTGAGAATGTTTAAATATAAGTACACACATCTGTTGAATATGATAAGAATAAGGAAAAGAGAAAAAGAATATGTAAATGAAGAAATTAAATTATCAAGAAATCATACTAACATGGAAAATACAAATTGATGATATAGAGGATGATAAAAATCTCTCTTCAAAATTCATTTTATCCATTCAGTACGACTCCTGCTGCATCGTACCATCTGAAAATATTCTTCTTAACTGTAGTCAAGTTGTACAGCCCAGACAATGTTGTCATTCTAAGAGTTTTAGCTAGTCTTACCATTCAGAGAATGTTGTTGTCTTCTAAATGTGAAAAATCCTCACATTTTTTCCTCTACAGATAAAGCATCAAGCTGATGTTTGCCTTCTCTCCTACTTCAACCATAGTACAATGTGATTTTAGCTGGAGTGATTTTCATTATGTCAGCTTTGATAAGTTCACAAATCCAGTTTAATCTCTGAGCTTTGAGCAAAACCTACTGTTGGATGGATTTAGTCCAATGAGATTTCTAAAGTTTTTGTCATGATTCACCGGAATCAATTAACCTTCAGAGCATAAAGACCTCTCTGATAATGAGTATGTTTCCATCTTTTTTAAAAGAGGCACTAATTACTCCTGTGACACCCCTAAACTGGTGCAGTAATTAAGGAGCCTCAATCCACACTACTAGCACCAGTGAGGAACATACACATTATGAGGATGACAAATACACAAAAACAGTAAAGTACAATTTCCCTTAAGAGCACGCAGAGATCACAGTCAGCCTGGGGCTGGTTTCTCCCTCTTTCTCCAGAACCCCAATAAGACTCCCCACTGACACAGCTATAGGGATACGATCTCAGCTGAGTGGTCAAGCAAAAACCTCCAACACCCTCTCTATCCAACCAATGCTTCATGTCCCTGCCCAAGTAGCTGACACCCCCCCACTTTGAGATCTGATTTATATACAAACACACACACACACACACACACACACACACACACACACACACACACACACACACACACACACTCCTGGGAAAGGTTGGCACAGGTTTACTAGCTATGCCCCCTTCTGCCCAGACTAAAAAGTAGTTATCACTGCCACCAACCAGCTCGTTATCAGCTACAATAAGGCCCTTACAAAGGGTGACCAATTCTACTGTGTCATGTTACTATTATCCAAATGGTATGTGTGACCCAAACTTTCAAGGCTATTTAGAAGTGGCCCATACAGTGTCTCCAAATACATATGCAAGTACTCTAGGAGCTAAATATCTCTAAACAAATCACCCACAACTAAGAGGTTTACACATATTTAATAATAAATAATAAAAGAACAAAACAATACTCAAACAGCACAGTAACTACAGAGTTTAGAATCACATGAAATATTTTAAAACAACATTGCAGGACAGTCTCAAATAAATAGAGAAAACATCTAAATTAATCTTTACTATATTCCTATCTATATCTAAGAGAAATCACTTTTCCCTAGTTACTTACTATTAGCAAGATAAGTGCTAATGAGAGGATGTTTCCAGGCCCAAAGTCAAATACAAAATGCACAGACATTCTCTGAGATAGTTCTTAAGTTAATAAAACATATTACTGCTGGGTAGCTGGGATGACTTAGCTGTTTGTCACCCACCATCAGTTCCCAGGCTAACAGAAGCTTCAAATTTAACATTTCTCTGTGGAAAATACGTATCTCTCAGATGTGCAGCTGCTAGGAAATCACAGAGCAATAAAAGCACTTTACATTTCAAACCTAGTAATTATTTCTGTTTCAAGACAATAGGAAAAACTCTAGACATTGTGTCTGCTCTGAGCTGAAACAGAGATAGAATCGTAAAACAATTTCCACTTATTTTCTTGAGGTTTTGCAAGTTACCTCTGTGTGTTCCAACTTCTACTATTAAAACACACATCTGCACAGGTATATAGACTATACACATTTCTGCTCTTTTCCAGCAGGGTACATTGTGGTTACATTCTTGAAGCTCGGTACATAACATACAGTTCAACACATACTTCTGCACCAATAGTTTAATATACACATAACATATAGCTCTCTTACATTTGTAAGACAAGCCTATGGATCATATTAATATTCACAAATGACATATGATTATTTACAAAATTCCAGATAGCTGGGCTGGCAGTGTCACATTTCTATATAAATCATATTAATATATTCAATTGACATGTAATTATTTACAAAATTCCAGCTAGCTGGGCTGGCAGCATTTTGGTTTGTCACATAATCAAACAATTGTTTAAAAAGTGCTATATGTACAGATCCATGTATATATACACCTTCTGTCCTCCATGATCCCTTATTATTCTTGCTTCAGATCTAAATATAATAGTGACAGCCTTGATTTAAATGTTTTTTGATCTCATTATTAATAAAGATCAGGGGTTATTTTCTTTTTTGATGGTCCTTGAAATTTTGACTGCTTTTGAGACTGTGTTTCATAATACACAGAGACAGCAGACATGCAAATCAGTGTAGTTATATCTTTAACCATAAAGCTATATACACCATATTCTGCATCTCTTTTTTATGCATGTGTATGTTTGTGTGAGTGTGCGTGGGTATGTATGTGTGCATGAATGTTTTTCTTTTAACCTTGACACTGTGCTAAGTCTGTTGTACTTTTTACATCAATATGGATGCTTTAATAAAGGTTTAAGAATATAACACTTTAGTCTTTAGAATTCCTTTACATTTAGAACAATTCCTAACTTTGTGTATATTTTATTGGATATTGTATTTCATATCAGGAGAATTTAACAAAAATAGTTGCACAAAACATTTGGTCTTTTCCTTGGGATAGTTTTTGTAAGACTACAGTTTTCCTGGGATATCTAACTTTCAGAGTATGTCTCTCTTCTGTCTCTGTTTATTATTTATTAAACCACCCAACATACTAGCATGGACCATGGCATTTTCTGGAGTATTTGAGAATTTAAGATTGTACTGGGGTCTCTCGCTGGAGTCTATGACATGTGGTCTCATGTTTTATGCTGTACGCTGACAATACATGTACTTGCTGCCATGTGCTCAAATAGACAAGTGGTCAAACTCCTACTGACGATGTCCCATAACTACTTAGCTGCCATAGCCCTACCAGAATCCTAACCCTAAACATAAAATTCCCTGCCTGCTCCCTAAACCAAAACTTCCCTCCTGCTCCCTAACCCTAAGGGCCCCTAACATCTCCATAACCCTAAATCTCCCTTCCCCACTGGTGCCTTAATCCATACTCTCACAACCTCCCACTCTCTCAACATGGCTGATGGATGTACTTTACTTAAACTTGAATAACGTCTTTGGGTAAGCTGTGGCAGCTGCTGCCTGAACTCATATTCAGATTCAAGCATGAGCAGCAACCTAACACAGTTACAAGACACTCAAAGACCTTCCTTCAAAATGGTCGGTTTCAGTTGCTTGAGACTAGAGCACATATAGACTGGCATCATTTTCAAATAGTTTACCTCTTATCTCTCAGGGCACTCAGAGCAGTTTGTCTTAGGTGATTTATTCTTGTTGTAGTCTACCTTTGGACAGGAAGGTACCATGGAGTTTGACCTTCATGTCCCCTTGGGATATTCAGCTTTACTTCTCCTTTACTATGGAGAATACGCCAGACTTTACAGTTTTGTAAGATTGGTTGGAGTCTTCTTTAATTAATGCTCTATAAGTGGTTGAAAACCGATATAGCAAAGGATGACTTAACTCTGGGGCATGTCACAATTCTCCTACTGCACCTTCCTTTAGTTTCTGCCGTAATTACTTACATGTGGCTCTTTAGGTCCAAATTCTGACAGCAATTCATAAAAACAGACTGACACTGAAGGTTTGGTTGTCACCTGTTTTGAGACATTGTATTTCCACCAAACAAATTTTACCCTGATATTGAACCTTATTCCATCATCAGACCATGTGACAGTAACTTTGGAATGTTAACATTTTATTATACACACACACACATATATATATATATATATATATATATATATATATATATATATATACATATATATATATCTATGGGTCCTATTCATTTAGTCGAATTTCATTTGGTCGAAAATGATTTCAGGCAGCACACTTCTCTAAAAGCTAATTTCACTGAAAGCTCATTTGGTCGAATTTCATTTAGTCGAAAATGAAATATAGCCCCTGCCCCACTGTAGTGAGATCCTGGAGTGAGAATATTAAGTAAGGGGGGGTGGGGGCATAGCCCCCCCCACATTTTGCAAATGTTTTTTACCAAACATATATATATATATCAATGTATTTTTAATGGATATACATATAACAGTGAATACACTACAATCATGTGGGGGACTATGCCCACCACACTCCCCATTGTGGGGGGCTGTGCCCCCCCACCGTCTTACTTAATATTCTCACTCCAGGGTTGCACTGCAGTGGGGCAGGGGCTATATTTCATTTTCCACTAAATGAAATTCGACCAAATGAGCTTTCAATGAAATGAGCTTTCAGTGAAGTTTGCTGCCTGAAATAATTTTCGACCAAATGTAATTCGACAAAATAAAGTAGACCCATATATATATATATATATAGAGAGAGAGAGAGAGAGAGAGAGAGAGAGAAAGAGAGAGGCTTGGATACAAATATATATATATATATCTATATATATATATATATATATATATATATATATATATATATATATATATTAAGGAATCTAATATTATTAGCATAAGATCTACAGTTTATAATATAAATCTGGCATATTATTTGGATTTTTGTGGATGAATAAGATAATAAAAACTTTGTAAACATTTAAAACACTGTGCTTTCAATTTTTTATGACATTTTTAACATTTACTTTGAGTTTATTTTGGATTTTCCTTATTTAATGTATACTATATTTGTTTTCTTTGTTTATTATTTGGTTATTAGAGTTATTAAAGTAATATGATAAAGTATAATTCCTTTTCTTATGATGTTATTTCTATGTTGTGTTTTTTTTTTCTTTCTTTTCAATCTATTCTGAGATTTTAATTATCCAAGTTTCTAAACATTTTAGCTACAAAACATCTTTTGACGCTCAAATAGATTTTTTAAATATGCAATTTCTTCTTGTAATATCAACTGAAAAGTAAGAAAAAACATTTAAACTGAAGTTCTTAGAAGTGTGCATCATCCTTTTATCTCAAGTACTTAAAGCTACATACTCTGTTTATTTCTAGCAAGGCTTACACAGTGATGAACAGCATGATTTCAGGCCTGGTCACAGGATAGTGACAGCACCACTATTTGTCACAAATACAGTGTGTATAAGCACAGAAAAAAAATGTTCAGAGCATGTTCTGTACACTTTGATAAGCCCCTTAACTTTACATTATACACCCCCCCTGGAAGAGCTCCTAAAATATGACCTTGTACCTTTAGTCAACAAGTGGGACTCCAGCAGGGTGACATTTCAGGGCAGGCTCAAGAAAAATACCATATTCTGGTAGCAGGAATTCTACAGTGATCATTCCTAGGATTTCAGTTTTTCTCAATAAGTATTACTTCTTTTACTGTAAGTATGCACAGACTGAAGGCCTTGCTCCATGGTGTTGATGCCTCCCTTCAAATTCCTACCTCAGTTCTACATGGACCCATCTAAAATCCTGTTCTGTACAGCTGTCCTTGTAGGGTTAGGTAATTGATAATATTTAAGTCTGACTGTAGTGGTACTCCTAACCACACATAAAGTATTTTTTTTTCAAAGGACAAAAAAAAATGTGGCTTTTTAAGATTTTGCTTATTTAGTTTGTGATCTCACATATATGTAACATTAGACTTTATTGCATTTTACTTTCGTATTCTACTTTGCTCAGAGCAGCTGTTTCTGTAGTTTCAATTTATCTATTTATCAATTTCTAACAGTAATACTTGTTTTATATTTTATTATTAAGCTTTCTTTTCAATTATTTTCTCCACTAGGCCACTCTGACTATCACACAACAAATGGAAGCCCACTTCACATCCTTGCTCTCAATGTCCTACTTACTCCAGTAGACACAAGGAGAGAGGAACACATTGACAAACAATTGTGCAGCATTTAACTCATCCTGGACTGAGGAGTAATTGGGTTGGTTCCTAAGCTGGCATCATCTTCAGGGAACTCTTTTTTTCTTGCTCTAACTCACACTACCCTAGGGCAGCCTGACTAAATGTGATTCCAACAATACAGGCAGATGACCTCTCTTGCATGTATATGCTAGCCCTGGCTACAACATGTGAGCTGTGTTCAGACTGATCAGCCTTGCTGTAACACCCAGCCTCCACTGGATGCTAATATTCTAGTGGCATGGCTGTCTCCCTTTTGCTAGAATGGATAAACTGTAACTGGCTACTTGCTTCAACCAGTCCTAGTCAATAATTCGAGCACCTAGGCTGCTACTTGAACCCACGTCATCTAGGGCATTGTCTTGGCTTTATCTCTGTATGCCACAATGCTGGCATTTTTCAATTGCTGTTTTCAGTCATGGCTAAAAATGTGCAGTGGATCCACTACACTGACATTGTTATATTAATTGTAATTATTCTAAATGAAATTTGAATTTGACGTTGGACATCAAATTATTCTGCAACTTTTCTTAGCACCATCCTTAGATCTTCTTCTTCTTTCGGCTGCTCCCATTAGGGGTCGCCACAGCAAATCAACTGTTTCCATTCTTAGATACTGCTTAACAAAAACACATTGGCTAATTCCAGATCAACTCAACATACATTTGGAAAAGACCAAAGCTACACTATTCAGGACACAAGCCTGTCTATACCTGTCTCTATTATTTTAGAGTATTACCTTCTTATTACCTTAATGCATTCATTCAGCAATCAGTTTTAAGCACCAGGGCCTTTGGATGGATGATTTTTCATTATCCATTCATTACACTGAATGCAATGTTTTCTATTCATGGATTACACAATTTAACCCCTTCTCTCACAGGAGGTCAGAACAGCTACAAGTAAATGGATCTGAATAATCTCTTTCACGTATGCACTGCCTATTCTCACCAGCACATCTGTTTCCAGCTTGCTACAAATGTGGTTGTTACATTCATTCTTAACATCGTGAATATGGAACTTTATTCCCTATCTCTATCCCTTGTTCTAGTTTGCAATCAAACTATGTTGCTACTGACTTGTACACCAGGCACTGTTTGCAAACTGCTTCCACTTTTTCATACCACCTAGGACACTGCCACACTCTAGCAGCTTGCACCTTAATGCATGACTTATAAAAGCTTAGAGATAATAATCTCACTTCTCTCTTAGTTTTTGCATTTTTCCCATAAAGTAGCCAAAAGGCAATATCAGCTGCTGGTTTTCATTTATGCAACAGTTCCTCATGTTCCATCACAGCCGTTGGCACTTTCCCATCATTTCATTAGCTCTGTAGTAGAGCCATCACTTTTAACTGCTGTTCTTATACACCTAGGTAGCTCCTTGCACCTGTATCAGTGTATAATATCACATGCAAACTGCAGATCCTACTTGCCATTCAAATCTGGTTAACTTGTCACACTATTTTTGACAACAGCTTTATAATTGTATATGTTGGCTGTTGTTCTCTTTAAAGGATTCTATTGCTGTTTTGTATAATTAACTTAGCTCTACCCTGTAACTAATTTACAATTTGTACTGCCTCTCTTTTTTTACCTTGTCAAATGGACTAATTGTCTATAGAATGAGTCAGTCAGTCTCCATTTGACTGCTGTGCAATTGATTGACTCAATTAACCGTACAATGTTCCGAAAGCCACAACAGACAATGTGCCTCAGCTTGGTTAAAAAATATGTAAATAATGATCAGTCAATAAATATATAATAACAAATCACAGAGAAAGAGACTTTTTGAGGAATAAGGGCATCATTTCATTAACTGCCATCGGGGGGAGGTTAGTACAATCTCCCAGTGGTTAAGTTTTTTGCCTCACATCTCTAGAATCCAAGGTTTATATCCTCATCTCCACTTATGCCAATGTGGAGGTAAATGTTCTCCATATGTCTGCCTGGGCTTTTTCTGAGTACTTTACATTTATCTTACCTCCTGGCCATATGTTAGTGGAAATGATTACTTTAAAGTGCCCATGCATATGCTGATTTTATCATTATGCTTTAGAAATGGGCTATAGCTGAAAGAATTGGTAATTTACTTTCTAACTTGTTAGATAATGGATGAATAAATTGATTTTTAATTTACAGTTTTCATTACTAGTGTGCTTGTTACAGTTGTATAGTTATTGTTATGTTTTCAGTTTATAGTTGACTGTACTAAATCTTTTTAATCATATTGCAACTCTCTTGGTAGAAAAGCTAAGGATCACACTGGCTGAATTTATCTTTATAGTGGATGTGAGAGAGGCTAGCATTGCAGAAAAACCCTAGGGAAAAGACTATGTTCCCTGGTAAGTACCACACTCCCTGAAATAATAAAAATTAAAAAAAAAAAGGTCTCTCTTTTTGAAAGCCAGTGATGTTCATTCTTTCCTGCTCATCTGAAAGCACAAGCATGATTCCCACTCAGCTGACTTTAGCAGAAAACATAGGCACAGTCTTTCCTCTGCCTTTTTTTTTCATTTAACAGAGGCATCTGGCTTGACTCTTGAGCAGAAAGCAATAGTGTGGTCTTTATGAGTAGAAAGTGCAGTATTTTTGAGAAACAAAAACAACCTTTAGTTTTGGAGAAAAAGAGAGAAACTTTAAAACAAATGCTTCATTAAAGAGATAGAGATAAAGAAAGATGGATGGTAGTCCACTGAATACAGAAGGTGTTATAAGAAATCTGGGAACACAGGTTGACAGCAACCTCTCTTTTGACCACCACATTGTCACTGTGGTCAGAAAGTCCTTCTATATTGCACATCTCATTACTAAGAGATTTGCATCCAGGAAAAAAGCAGTCAATGTCTCCCTCTACTCTTCCCTCATTAGGCCAATCATTGAGTACAATGTCCAATTTGGCATGTACCTCACTAAACACCTGCGACAACTGGAAAGTCCACAAAAGTACCTCACAAAGAGGATCCTAGGCCTTAAACATGTGTCCTATATGGACAGACTAAAAAAACTCCAGCTATTCTCTGTCTCATATTGCCTGCTTAGAGGCGATCTCTGTTTGACTTACAAAGCCATGTCTGGCCCAGCTCTGTTAGAAATGCTACATTGATGGTTAATATAATGATTAAGGCTTTTACTCAGAGACAGAAGGTACAGGGTTTGATTCTCACTTCAAAAAGGAAAATTGGCTAGGCTTAAAATGGCCCACAAGAGTAGCTGAACTAGTACTTGCCAATGAACCTGTTGCATGTTATTTTACCTTGCGGATCATGTCAGTCACCCTGCTAGACAGGGGTACAGGGAAGTAAATAATGAGGGAAGAAATAGCCAGGGAATTGTTATGGCTAGGTTTGTATAGGCCCTAGGGCCATTAGCCTGGTACCAACCTATGAACCACTGAACTTCTAAAGAAATAACAATCCCTCTGCACCACATGCTCTAGAGACCTCAACCTCATTACCACAATCAACAGAACATGCTGGCGGGACAGGTTCAATACCCAGAGACTGCCCATGCTATGGAATAGACTTCCCATACATGTCAAGAAGAGCACCTCACAGGCCCTTTTCTAGAAAAATCTTGATGAGTGGATGGGAAATAGAAAATTCACTCCAGGGATCACTCCAGTGGCTTTACTCGACAGAGGCATTGGGAACTGTAAATGCCCCAGGGCCATTAGCCAAGTACACACCTATGAACCTATGAAAGAGACATCAAAAATATAGTTCTATTTTATTTTTCTTGGGAGAAGCAGAGAGAGACACTTGAAACACAAACTTCTTTTTTATGTGCTACAATATCCAGTGAACGTGTGTTTGTATGTGTGTGTGTGTGTGTGTGTGTGTGTGTGTGTGTGTGTGTGTGTGTGTGTGTGTGTGTGCAATTTTGTGTGTGTGTGTGTGTGTGTGTGTGTGTGTGTGTGTGTGTGTGTGTGTGTGTGTGTGTGCATATGTGTGAGACCACCTCCAATACAAACAATTCAATGTACAGTGCAAAAAGTACTCCAAGATGACCACATCTTTTCTGATAAGTCACTGAGAAATACAGTCATTAATAATGCCAGTCACTATGAAAATGCTCATATTTTGACTACTTTCTTAACTAGTCAGGATTTAACAACCCAGGAGCTCGGACTGGTTAAGACTTGATCAGAGTCATACAGTAGGTTAATGGAAGTAAAAGGAATCAACCCTTGTACCCTTATCTAAAGAAGGCAGCTCCTCCTTAATCCTCCACACCTACTGACAGACCTTCATTAACTTCATTTTTTGTAAAAGTGTTACACTTAGCCACTGTTCATCATTAGAGTTTCATAGTTCTTATTCTTCATAAAATGCATGCCCAGCAATACATGCTATTGTTTTATTAACTAATAGTAGACTGTAGTTATTAAGTAATGATAGGAATGTGAGTTTCAGACCTTTTGTCTTCAGAAAATGCTTGCTAATACAACTTCTTTAGTATATCAGAGAAAGATTTAAGTTTTGTTCCTGATTCTTGGGTCTTTGTCTCTGATGCTTGAGCTAATAAGTTGGAAAGGCATGGGGGTGCACTGAGATGTACTGTATTGTTCTCACAGCAATGAGTTGAAATATACTTCGCAATCTCTATTTATATATTTGCTCATTCATTTTATTGCAACCAAACATCTGCATATCTACAGCCATATAAGGGCCTGTAATTGATGGTCACGTGTGTGTGTGTGTGTGTGTGTGTGTGTGTGTGTGTGTGTGTGTGTGTGTGTGTGTGTGTGTGTGTGTGTGTGTGTGTCCTGCATCCACAAATAATTATGATTAAAGGGAGGAACTAATTTTAGTAAATAATAGCTTCATTATATGTACCTTGTTCTTTGGGTACAATTCTTAGTTTTTTTGTTTTGTTGACTGTTAGCAGTGTGTTTATTATATGGCTGTGGCTAAACTGGACAGCAGAAAGTCTATGAGTTTAATGTTAAAATATTAACTATGTATGCATTTTCTAATTCCATTTGTTTTTTGCAGGTACATGTATATGGAATGCACTTTGCTGGGCTATAGCAGTTTGTCTTGTACTTAATGCAGATGAGTAAGGCTATGAACTGTTAATGAGTTGTTTCCTGTAGTGCAGAGTTTGATTCTCTCAGCTTTCATTTGTCTAATGTGAGTGACACCAAGTCACTTCACCAGACAGTGCTCCTAAACTGGCCCTGAAAAGGGATATGTATCCAGTAGGCTGTCCCGGATTGTTAACAAATGCATCAGTTCATAGGTTCATAGGTATATACTAGGCTAACAACCATTAGGGCCCTTATAAGCCTAGCCATGCAATTCAAATGTGACCCACAAATTTGATTTATAAACGGAGTGATTTACTGACTGCCTGTGTCCATCAGAGACATAGGACCCAGACCAGGGGTGAATTTCTGATTTCCCATCCATTGGTCCAAGGTGCGATTAAAAAGGCGTAGGTAAAACTCTGCTTGAGTCTATTGCAGAGAATGGAAATTTTCTGAGAAACATTTCTGTCTATCCAAAATATCCTATTTACATCACAAGCAATTTTAGGTCTTTTAATCTAACAGTTCTGGTGTGGTTTGTTTTGTAGTACACATTTGTCTTTGGTATTCCAACACCTTTCAGATACTCATTAATTAGTGAGTCACTATATGTTATTTGACTATGTATACCAGCACAACTCTTGTAGTTTTTGTATTTCTAAATGCAGTTTCAGTAAATGTGAGTTTCAGAGAAATAGAAGTTTACTGTTGCTCATGCCAAGTCTGTTTTCAAAGTGAGAGTGTTTTGTTTTGCTAATCAAATGGATGTCAGTGTTTAGTTGTAAAAATGTTAATGAAATTTTTAAATTAAATCCAGATCACTGTGATCATTGTAAAAGTTAGAAAGAAAATAGTGCACACACCGTCAGGTGTGAACACTGTTAATGGTAACTGGAAAAAGGCAGCCAAGTCATGGAATGTTAGTGTGGTTATGGGGGGGGGGGCATGATTGTGCCTAGGGCCCCATTTGTCCAAGATCCAGCTATGCTCTTGTTGTTCAAAAACTGCACAAGTATTTTGCATCATATGTATGCCCTATGTTTCTGTTTTTAAACCAGGTAAATGAGCAATCCAAGAGCACTGTCTACTTAAGTGATTTGCTCAGTCACACAGTAAACCAGGTAAGGAGCAATCCAAGAGCACTGTCTACTTAAGTGATTTGCTAAGTCACACAGTAAACCAGGTAAGGAGCAATCCAAGAGCACTGTCTACTTAAGTGATTTGCTCAGTCACACAGTAAACCAGGTAAGGAGCAATCCAAGAGCACTGTCTACTTAAGTGATTTGCTCAGTCACACAGTAAACCAGGTAAGGAGCAATCCAAGAGCACTGTCTACTTAAGTGATTTGCTCAGTCACACAGTAAACCAGGTAAGGAGCAATCCAAGAGCACTGTCTACTTAAGTGATTTTCTCAGTCACACAGTAAACCAGTTAAGGAGCAATCCAAGAGCACTGTCTACTTAAGTGATTTGCTCAGTCACACAGTAAACCAGGTAAGGAGCAATCCAAGAGCACTGTCTATTTAAGTGATTTGCTCAGTCACACAGTAAACCAGGTAAGGAGCAGTCCAAGAGCACTGTCTACTTAATTGATTTGCTCAGTCTTACAGTAAACTAGGTAAGGAGCAGTACAAGAGCACTGTCTACTTAAGTGATTTGCTCAGTCACACAGTAAACCAGGTAAGGAGCAGTCCAAGAGCACTGTCTACTTAAGTGATTTGCTCAGTCACACAGTAAACCAGGTAAGGAGCAATCCAAGAGCACTGTCTACTTAAGTGATTTGCTCAGTCACACCGTAAACCAGGTAAGGAGCAGTCCAAGAGCACTGTCTACTTAAGTGATTTGCTCAGTCACACAGTAATCCAGGTAAGGAGCAGTCCAAGAGCACTGTCTACACACAGTAAACCAGGTAAGGAGCAATCCAAGAGCACTGTCTACTTAAGTGATTTGCTCAGTCACACAGTAAACCATGTAAGGAGCAGTCCAAGAGCACTGTCTACTTAAGTGATTTGCTCAGTCACACAGTAAACCAGGTAAGGAGCAGTCCAAGAGCACTGTCTACTTAAGTGATTTGCTCAGTCACACAGTAAACCAGGTAAGGAGCAGTCCTAGAGCACTGTCTACTTAAGTGATTTGCTCAGTCACAGAGTAAACCAGGTAAGGAGCAGTCCAAGAGCACTGTCTACTTAAGTGATTTGCTCAGTCACATAGTAAACCAGGTAAGGAGCAATCCAAGAGCACTGTCTACTTAAGTGATTTGCTCAGTCACAGAGTAAACCAGGTAAGGAGCAGTCCAAGAGCACTGTCTACTTAAGTGATTTGCTCAGTCACAGAGTAAACCAGGTAAGGAGCAGTCCAAGAGCACTGTCTACTTAAGTGATTTGCTCAGTCACACAGTAAACCAGGTAAGGAGCAGTCCAAGAGCACTGTCTACTTAAGTGATTTGCTCAGTCAGACAGTAAACCAGGTAAGAAGCAGTCCAAGAGCACTGTCTACTTAAGTGATTTGCTCAGTCACAGAGTAAACCAGGTAAGGAGCAGTCCAAGAGCACTGTCTACTTAAGTGATTTGCTCAGTCACACAGTAAACCAGGTAAGGAGCAGTCCAAGAGCACTGTCTACTTAAGTGATTTGCTCAGTCACACAGTAAACCAGGTAAGGAGCAGTCCAAGAGCACTGTCTACTTAAGTGATTTGCTCAGTCACACAGTAAACCAGGTAAGGAGCAATCCAAGAGCACTGTCTATTTAAGTGATTTGCTCAGTCACACAGTAAACCAGGTAAGGAGCAGTCCAAGAGCACTGTCTACTTAAGTGATTTGCTCAGTCACACAGTAAACCAGGTAAGGAGCAGTCCAAGAGCACTGTCTACTTAAGTGATTTGCTCAGTCACACAGTAAACCAGGTAAGGAGCAGTCCAAGAGCACTGTCTACTTAAGTGATTTGCTCAGTCACAGAGTAAACCAGGTAAGGAGCAGTCCAAGAGCACTGTCTACTTAAGTGATTTGCTCAGTCACAGAGTAAACCAGGTAAGGAGCAGTCCAAGAGCACTGTCTACTTAAGTGATTTGCTCAGTCACACAGTAAACCAGGTAAGGAGCAGTCCAAGAGCACTGTCTACTTAAGTGATTTGCTCAGTCACACAGTAAACCAGGTAAGGAGCAGTCCAAGAGCACTGTCTACTTAAGTGAGTTGCTCAGTCACACAGTAAATCAGGTAAGGAGCAGTCCAAGAGCACTGTCTACTTAAGTGATTTGCTAAGTCACACAGTAAACCAGGTAACGAGCAGTCCAAAAGCACTGTCTACTTAAACGATTTGCTCAGTCACAAAGTAAACCATGTAAGGAGCAGTCCAAGAGCACTGTCTACTTAAGTGATTTGCTCAGTCACAGAGTAAACCAGGTAAGGAGCAGTCCAAGAGCACTGTCTACTTAAGTGATTTGTTCAGTCACACAGTAAACCAGGTAAGGAGCAATCCAAGAGCACTGTCTACTTAAGTGATTTGCTCAGTCACACAGTAAACCAGGTAAGGAGCAGTCCAAGAGCACTGTCTACTTAAGTGATTTGCTCAGTCACAGAGTAAACCAGTTAAGGAGCAGTCCAAGAGCACTGTCTACTTAAGTGATTTGCTCTGTCACACAGTAAACCAGGTAAGGAGCAGTCCAAGAGCACTGTCTACTTAAGTGACACAGTAGTGAGGCGAAAGTAAAAAGAATCAAATCTTGTAGTTGTGGTCAAAGAAAGCACATCATTAAGAGCTGAGAGCCTTAATCATCAACACTGATAGCCAGATCTTCACTTATCTAACCATTTTCTGATAAATCATTGAGGTTTAAAAATTACTGAGATTTGCATTCAGTCAATTATGCCAGTCATTAGTTTCCTACTTTTTCTTGTTCAGGTGTTCAGAAAATATATACAGTATTGATGCAAGACCTCCGGTTCTATTAATGTTTAAGTGAAATAGAGTAATATTTAAAGCTCGTTCTTGATCCTTCTTTCATTTTGGCTTTGTCCATAATTCTTGACGAAATATATTGAGAAGTACAGTATGCGTCTATATCAGAACAGCAAACGCTAAAAACAGCGAACACTATTCTGCCAATCTATAAAGTTCGAAAGGTAAAAATTGTCGAAGTCACGGATCAGCAAATTTTTTCTCAGGGAAGCAAAATTGCAGATGCAAAAAAAAAAAAAAAAAAAGACAAACAAAATAAAGTGGAGAGGCACCCCCCCCCACACCCCCAACTTATATATACCAAGTCAGAGATCGCACCACGGTGGAGAAAACAGTGAAGTCCCAAGAATGGCCCAGCAATTTTTTTCCCTGGGTAAAAAATCCCTGTTCTGTGACCGACAATCTCAGCTTTCGACCTTTACAGTTTGGCAGAAGAGTGTTCGCTATTTTCAGCGTTTACTCTTCTGATAGGGAACCTACGGTGCTACCCCAGTCAGATCTAAATCGTTTCTATCAGTGTTTTTTCGCAAAAGAGAAATAGATGGTAGGTAGTTCATGCTGCTGCATTTGTTTGGTGCAGTTTTTGTCTTTTAATGCATCAGATCCATTAAGAGGTTATTATTTCACTTCCGTGGACCTGCAGTAGTAAGAGGTTATTATCCTTAAATGCACCTGCAGTACTAAAGTGATATTGGACGTCTTTTTCCCAGAAACCACTTAAATCTTCATTTATATGAGTCATCCTAAACAAGAGCAATTTATTTTAAGATCCATATAAATTGAATGGCAGTAGAGTGAATAACAGGCACTTTGCTCATATCTGGAACTTGATTTCATTTTCACTTTTTTGCTTGAATTATTCTAATTTGTGCAATCAGAGCAGCTCATAACTCTTAAAAGTAGTTGTAAATGATCAATAAAATCAACTAGCTGAATGACAAGTTTCAAAGCTTCCCAGTTTTTTAGTCCATGTGCTGACAGACTCTCCCACATTCTTCCTTTGGTGTTAAAACTATGACTGTAATCCAGAAGCTGTTAACTGACTGCTTTTGCTTCTAATTAACCAACATTAAAACTACTTTTGCTATTCAGCAGTGACTGCAGTGTAAAGATGTGTGTTTAGTTTGAATATTGGCAAAACATACTATATTTGTTTAAAACAATTTTATAATTTCCATCACGTCATCTGTATCCTTGAAATGCAGCTCAGAAAAAAGAAAGTCCAAGTTTCTGTTGTTAAATTTAAGTTAATGATTTTTTTTACTCTTTCCACTGGGGCACATACATTTTTGCATATGATGTTTTCCTACCTCTGCTTTGGTGGTAGCCACACCCTTGATTTGCTGAACTGTAGCATACCAGCACTTCATCCAAACCATAATCTTTTATGATAGCAAATTAGTAGGTTTTCTGTGTTGTAAACATTACAACAATTTGTGAGATGATGGCATTAACTCTTTTTTTTGTAGGGAAATGGACATTCATTTTTAATTGTGGTTTATGGGTGAATTGTTGACATATTTTTTCACATATCCTATGTGCCCCAACAGCTAGCTACTGTGTCCCTACTGTACCCTGGCAAGAAAAGGAGCCTAGTGCCAAAATGTGAAGGAAAAATGTTGCCTCTGACAAGGCAGACCTTCAGGTGCTGAAAAGTAAAGTGATGTGACAGCTGTCATCAAAGAGTAAAATCACATTTCTTAAAGTGCTACAAAAGTCTCTCATTCAGAGATGTATTGCTATGATGCATACATCACATGACTGTATTATCTGATTTTATATTTACCACAATAATCAGATAAGGTCAAGCAGGACTGCAGTTTTGGCAGCAGTGTATATGTAAGGATGACTGAGGAAATGCGTGTATTTGCAACTGCAGATTTGATAAAGGTTCATGGAAAACAATTTAATTAGAAGATAAATTAAAACATGCAGTTGCAGTTTCCTGTAAATAAAGTTGCTAATGCACCACGTGAATCATAAAATGGTACATAGACACACATACATGCATATATATATATATATATATATATATATATATATATATATATATATATATATATATATATATATATATATATATATATATATATATATATATATATATATATATATATATATATATATACACACACACACACACACACACACACACACACAGATATATATATATATATATATATATATATATATATATATATATATAGATATATATATATATATATATATATATATAGGCGCACACACGCGCTAACATGGAAGAATCAGTGGCATGCAAATCACCATATAAGCAGGTGAATTGCATGCAAATGAAGGAAGTAGAGCAATCAAGCAAGCAGATCGATAGTCCTGCAGATCCCATGTAGATGTCTGTAGTGTACACTGAAAAATTCTGTGTACAGGAATTTAAACAGAAAACAGGGGCTGCAAAAGTGTAGTTCGATGGACAGAAATAGAGTAGCCGATGCAGTTATGTGCAAAATTATTCACCATGTGTCTAAAACTGTATGGGAAATACTTTAAAATTATTTTATTTTTTTAATGATCTGTGAATGTTTGCACAGTGCGCCATTGTGCGCAAACATGCTGTTTTGAAAAAAAAATAAAAAAGATTGTTAAAAACAAATTTAGTAGTATGTAACAGTAATGTATTATAGGACCCTGCATGGAGTATCTACAATGGTGGAATGGTGCTGTTGCCAACAAGGCAGGGCCTGAAATTGTGTCGTTTCCAGGTTGTGTGCACGGATCCCTATGTAAATGAAGTGGGGTTACTGAATAGCACAAATGGATGCCCATGTCCGCAGATCCCATCAGTGTAAGCACAGAACAATGTTGGTGTCCA